>NC_080092.1:32253824-32557772 GCF_950005125.1 Chionomys nivalis | reverse complement strand
ATGTGTATTAGTGTATATATGTTCATCACACACATGCAGGTGCTCACAGAGGCCATAAAAGAGTGTGAGTTTCCCCAGAGCTGGACTTAAAAAAGGTTGTGAACCTTCTAGTGTGGGTGCTGGAAACTGAACCAAGTTCCTCCCACGAGCCTGGCGGTGGTGGCGCACACCTTTAATCCCAGCCCTCGGGAGGCAGAGGCAGGCGGATCTCTGTGAGTTCGAGACCAGCCTGGTCTACAAGAGCTAGTTCCAGGACAGGCTCCAAAACCATAGAGAAACCCTGTCTCGAAAAAACCAAAAAAAAAAAAACAACAACAACAACAAAAAATAACAACAACAACAAAAACAAGTTCCTCCCAAGAACAGCAAGCGCTCTTAACTGCTAAGTCATTTCCTCAGCTTCTAGAATATTTAAACTTTTTTTTTTTTTTTTTTTTTTTTTTTTTTTGGTTTTTCGAGACAGGGTTTCTCTGTAGCTTTAGTGCCTGTCCCGGAACTAGCTCTTGTAGACCAGGCTGGCCTCGAACTCCCAGAGATCCGCCTGCCTCTGCCTCCCGAGTGCTGGGATTAAAGGCGTGCGCCACCACCTCCCGGCTTTTTCAAACTCCCCCCCCCAATTGAGTATGACGCATGCGCACATGTCACAAGCACACAGACACACAGCAGCCGGGATTCGAACCGGCGACCTCCACCTCTGCGGGCGGCGCTCCCAACCTCTCGGCCAGCGCTCAGACCGTTGCTATTTAAACTTTTTTAATAAAAATGATGAATGTTTTGCATTTTAACTATGCTATATGACAATAACTACATGATATTAAAAATGAGTGAGAAGCTGAGAATAGTGGGAGACTCTTTAACTGTAGCACTCGGGAGGCAGAGGCAGGTGTGAGTTCAAGCTCAGCCTGGTCTACCAGAGTGAGTTCTGGGCCAGCCAAAGCCACAGAGTGAAACAGTGTCTCAAAAAAAAAAAAAAAAACAAACAAACAAAATTTTTAAATTAGTCTGAAGAGCAACTTGGTAACATTTTCAGCTCTCTAAAAGGATTCCTGGCTTAGTGGGTGACAGCTGGATTCTCACATCTGCTTCAGCGTTCAGGCTATTGAATGCACACATCTTGCAGACTCTCTGGAAAATTCCATTGCATACTCAGGGGAGAATGAGAAGTATGTGCTCGTATAAGGCAAATGAAATCTTAACATTATTATGAAAATATTTGGGGCTATACTTTTAAAACTACTGTCTATAGTCTGATCATTACTGCTTAAAGGCAGGCAAATACCAATTTCTGGATAAGTGGCACAGTGTCCCCTAGTGGCGCTTTCAGCTATCGCACTTTCTGGTTATGGATCACGTTTCTGCCTTAAATCTACATACGGTTTACGAGCGGCACATGGTGTATGAGCAGGTGAAGTGTGTGGGCATGGGTTGTGAGTGTGCAATGATATGTAGTGTTTTGTGAACATGACATGTGTTCATATGGTATGATATAAATGTGTGTGCATGTAGCATGTGCATATGATTTGTATGTGTGTTCTGAATGATATATATATATACATATATGCAGTGTGAAGCATATATGTGGTTTCCTGTGTATGCATGTGATATAGTATATGCCATGCAATGTTTGTGTTTTTGTGAGTGGATAAGTACATATAGTATGTGCCTGTCTTGGCTGGATATATATATACATAGTATTCTATGTGTGTCAGTCACATTGTGTGTGGTATGTGCACGTAACATGTGTTTTGCTGCAGTACATTGTGTCTATGTGAATTCTTCCTGTGTATGTATTGTGTGTGGTGTGTGCTGGCATGTGTTGTGTGTTTTTCTGTGGAACACCTATGCATGTGTGCTATGTGTTTAGGACTTGTATGTAGAAGAGTTAACTTTTCATTGTCTTCTGCATATGTGACCCCTCTGCACTGAGCCCTTTAATCCTTTCACAAAGCATGCGCTAAACCACCCCAACTCTGGGTCCCAGAGACTAACGGGCAGGCCGAAGTCCTCAAGGGGGCATCCATTCCCGACCAGCAGGCTTCCTCCCTCAACTTCATGGGTAGGCCTTGCCTCCATTTTCCAGCAATGGCTCTCTCACAGGTGGAGTGACTAACTCCAGTGACTCAGTAGTAGATATGGGATTCCGACTTGAGTTTTCTGACCAGCAAGGGAGTTAATGATCTTGTACCAGTGTTATAAAAATTAACATGGAATGCTAATGTAATTGACATATTAATGCTGACTGCAACCTCAAAGGTAAATGTAATTTTGTAGCATAAATATCACTATGTAAACATTCAAATATTATTACATTTCTCTAAAAAAAAAAATCCTGGGGCTGGAGAGATGGCTCAGTGGTTAGGAGCGCTGGCTGCTCTTCCAGAGGTCCTGAGTTCAATTCCCAGCAACCACATGGTGGCTCACAATCACCTCTAGTGAAATCTAGTGCCCTCTTCTGGCCTGTAGGCAGACATGCAGGCAAAACACTGTATACATAATAAATCTTTAAAAAAAAAAAAATCCCATGTGTTAGGGCAAGGGCTCAGTGGTTAGGGACTTGCCTAGGAAGCATGTCACCCTGGGTTAATCTCCAGTGCCACAACATCATAAATTAACAGAAGGTAAACAAACAAGAAAATTTCTGAATAAAAAGGATATGAGTGTGCCGCCCGCCCCTCCAGGGAATTGTCTAGTCTCAGAATCCTTACCACTGCCTCTGCCTTTCCCCTGGAGAGGAATTCAGGCTGCACCTACAGCCGGCGCATCTCTCAGCCCATCCCTCACCTATCCAAGGGTGCTGTCCATCGCCAGCCATCAGCTTTCCACACTCCCGGACCTTCTCCATCACATTAAGACGCTGTCGCCCGCCCTGACTGAAAAGAACAAACAGAACACCGTCCTTACCCCACTTCCTCTCACAGCCTTTTGCCTTTACTCATTGCTCATTCCTCCTCATGCCCCACCGTCTCTCTTAAGCCCACTCCAAACAGGCTTTTGTTTGCTTGGTTTTTGCATGTGGTTCTGGGAAATTACTTTAATCAAGATCTCAGCTCGTTTCTGCCTGCTAGTCCTCAGTCACCTCTCTCCTGTTTTGCCCTTCTTGTGCTGGGTGTGGGGTGGAGGAGGGAGGTGGGGAGGAGGTGGGGTAGGGGTGGGAGTGGGAGCTAGGGTCTCAGCATACAGCCCAAGCTGGCCTCCGTTTCTCAGTACTCCTCATCCGGCTTCCTAAAGGGATGTGATTGCGGCTGGCTTTCCTGCCCATTTTGATCATTTCCTCTTGGGCTCTGTGGTATCTACTGCCCCCCATCCACACCCCCGGCTGCCTGCCGCCGCCTACATTCCTCCATCCACTTTGCTGGCTCTACTTTTCTGTGGCCTTCTTCCCCTCTCTGCCCACCTACTTCCCCTTCTTCCCTTGGCTCATCTGACCCCCTCTCCTCCTGCGCCAGCAAGTGGAACGGGGCCACTGGATCTGGCCCCTCAGCTGTGAACAGAAGAGAGCGGTCACTTCCCAGTACTCCCTGGCACACGACTCTCCAGCTGCCTTTTCTCGGGCTGCAGCTATTTGAAAAGATCTTCACATGTGGGACCAAACACCAAAGCAGCTGGATGGCTGAGTCACTCTACGAGAGACAGATGGGCTGGGAAGAAGCCCAGACCTGCACCAGGCTTCATATGAGCAAGAAACCGAGTGTGGTGCCAGGTGTGATGGCGCACGCCTGAAATTCCAGCACTTGGCAAGCGGGGGCAGGGAGATCACAAGTTCCAGGCCAGCCTGGGCTACATAATAAGACTGTCAAAAAAAAACTTGTTTTTTTTTAAAGTCTAATGACAAGAATTTAGGAGCTGCTTGTTACCAAGGCAGATGCCCAAGTCTATCCGACTGATATAGTTATCTTGCCCTGGGTTTGTACCTTAAATACTGTCAGTTCGCTAATAATATCTAAATTCACAGATCTTCCCTAGACTCAACTAGTCAATCACCTAGTCAACACCTCAACAGAATGTTAGATATCTCAAACGCAACATATACAAAAGTGAATTCTGAGCTGGGCGGTGATGGCACACGCCTTTAATCCCAGCACTCGGGAGGCAGAGGCAGGCGGATCTCTGTGAGTTCAAGGCCAGCCTGGTCTAGAAGAGCTAGTTCCAGGACAGGAACCAAAAAAGCTAAGGAGAAACCCTGTCTCAAAAATCAAAAAAAAAAAAAGTGAATTCTGTCTTCCTCCCTCTCTCCTCTCTCTGTCAACTTCTCTCTGCATGTGTGTGTGTGTGATATGTACATATTGCTATAGGTATTTGCATGTTTAAGTGTGCATGCACATGTGTGCCAGAGATTGGCAGTGTGTGTCTTTCTCACTCACTCTCTGCCTTATCTTTTGAGACAGGTCTCTCACTGACCCTGAAGCTTGGTGGTTTTGGTGGTTGACTCAGCTGGCTGGCCAGTGAGCTCCAGGGATCTTTGTGTCTCTGTTTTCTCTTTCCCTACCTCACCAATGCTGGGGTTAGAGATGCTTACAGAAAATGCTGGGTTTTATGATGGTGTTGGGGATCTGAACTCAGGTTCTCATTCTTGTATGACAGGCATCTTTATCAACTGAACCATCTTTCCCATCCCTACATGGCCGCTAGCAACTGTCTGTAGCTCCAATTACAGGGAATCTGGCGCCCTCTTCTGGTCTCTGTGGATACTAAGTGTGCAAGTGGTGCACAGAAACATGCAGGCAAAACACCTATTCGCCTAAATAAATCATTAATAATATTTTTTGGTTTTTTGAGGCAGGGTTTCTCTGTAGCTTTTGAACCTATCCTCGAACTAGCTCTTGTAGACCAGGCTGGCCTCGAACTCACAGAGATCCACCTGCCAAGTGCTGGGATTAAAGGTGTGAGCCACCACCGCCCAGCATAATAAAAATCTTTTAAACCTAGGCATGGTGACACGCTCCTCTAATCTCAGCACTTGGAAAACAGAGGCAAGATGAGCGCCACCAGCCTGAACTAAGAACTGAATCCTAGGCCAGTCTGAAAACTATGTCACTTTGCAGGAAAATGAATAGAACCGGAAATCATCATATTACTCCAATAGTCCGATAAATATCATATGTTTTCTCTTATATGCAGAATCTAGATGTATGTGTGTATTCACACACATGCGTGCACACAACATAAAGCAGGAAAGGTGGGCTGGAGAGATGGCTCAGCGGTTAAGAGCATTGCCTGCTCTTCCAAAGGTCCTGAGTTCAATTCCCAGCAACCACATGGTGGCTCACAACCATCTGTAATGAGACCTGCAGGAAGAATACTGTATACATAATAAACAAATAAATAAATATTTAAAAAATAAAGCAGGAAAGGTACTATTTGGGAAAAGGAAGAGGAATAGCAGGACAGGGGAAGAGGGGAAAGAGAGGATAGTGGAGTTCGAATAGGGAAAGCACAGTGGTACATATGTATGGAAATGCCATAATGAGCCCTATTATTTTGAAATTTTATTAGATAAAAAGGAACATATATGTTATATTCCATATATATATCATATATATATATCATAGAGAGGAAGAGATCGGCATACACATCATCTGAAGTTGAAGAGTGTGCCTGCATGCACGTATGTGCACCACACGCACATAGTGCCCAAGGAAGACAGAAGAGGGCATCAATTCCTCTAGAACTGGAGCTCCAGATGGCTGTGAGCTGCTCCACACCAGTTAGGAACTGAACGTTGGTCCTCTGCAGTAAGAGTGAGTAGGAACCCACTGAGCCATCTCTCCAGAACCGGTCTTGTTCTCTGTGTAACAAAGTGCATCCATTATTGCTCTTATTGCTTCTGGATTTTGAGTCATAGGAAACTAGACTTTTTTCCAGTGTGAGTCACTGTGTGAGCAAACATCTGAGGAGCTGCCTGCTTGAGAGTGTTAGTTAATGATATGCACATGTTTGAATAAGACTTTGTCTGGATAGCTGCATAGCCTGGCTCAGTGTGCCGAAAAATTTACTCACTTGTGATTGTTTAATTTTCAATGGACACAATCTAGAGCCAACAGGGAAGGAAGTTTCAGTGAGGGGTTGCGTAGATCAGGTTGGTCTCTGGGTATGTCTGTGGAGGTTGTCTTTAGTTGAAACAGGAAGCCCAGGCTGAGAGTGGACAGCACCATTCCCTTGGTTTTGGGCCCTGGGCTGTCTCAGTGCAGAATGCTAGCTGAGCACTAAGTATGCGTGTGTTCGTTTTTCTGTGCTCTATGTTAGGGATGTGATAAACCAGCTGCTTCAAGCTCCTGCCTCTGTGCTTTCCCTGCAGTGGTAGCTGCACTCTGGAGATGTGAGCTGAAAGATCCCTTTTCTCCTCTAACATTCTTTTCTTTGGTGGAGGTGGGGTGGGGTGGAGAGATGGGTCGGTCTATTCTGTTGTAGCAGCAAAAAGGAGCCTAGGGCACTTGTTTTCTCTTTTCACTGTTTGCTGCCTCAAAAACTGAGGCCATTCTTACTCCTAAACTACCACTAGTGAGAGAGCTTCTCTTTATTTGTATATTTAGAAATATATATTTATATACATAATCATATATGTGTGTAACAACAATAAATCCAAAAAGAGGCCATGAATTTGAATGAGAGCAAGGAGGGGTAATGGGAGGACTTAGAAGGAGGAAAAGGCAGGGGGAAGTGGTCTAATTACATTATAATCTCAAACAATTAAAACAAAAAGCTTATTAAGATATATATATTCCCTTATTGAGTATTAAGTTATTTTGTCACTGTGGCACAAAGCTGACTGAGACAGAATTCAAAAACAAAACCCTCCCAGTACCAGGTGTGGGGGTACATGCCTGTATTCTCAGCTCCCAGGAGGCCGGGAAAGGAGCTGAACCACTTGGGGAATGTAGGAAGATAACCACTTGGTGTGGGTGGGGATAACCACTTGAGGTAGGGCTTCCTTTCCTGTCTGTAAAGCAGAAGTGGACCAGAGAAGGGGTGAACTATTCCCCCATCCTGCCCTGTTTTGGAATATTTGTTTATACTATAAAGATGTGTCTCCGACAAGGCACCTTCTGATTAGTTTAATAACCTGCAGACTCAGAGCAAGTCAGATGTGTCATACTAAGATTTAAAAAAATTACGGGTTATTAAGTTATAAGAACTAGTTGGGGAAAAGCCTAAGCTAAGGCCAAGCTTTTCGTAATAAAAAGTCTCTGGGTCATTATTTGTGGACTGGCAGTTCAAAGATACTTTGTCAAGAAAACTTGCTACATTTGGTGCCCAAGGAGGCATATAAATTCACATAGGGCCTGAGAAAGCTGAGGGAGGAAAAAGTTCAAGTAGGCTTGATGTTTGTGGCAGAGAGGCATGGCTCTTTCAAGAGGCCCTGCTACCCAGCACTTGAATGGGATTTATGAACAGTGGTGGTGAGCTGCTTGGTTGTGAGAGACTGGGTAGGAGTGCTTACAGGAGCTGGGGCAGAAAGACTAGTTCCAGCCAAGGGTCTCCACTCTCACCAACCTGAAGAGGGCAGAGCCAGCCACCAGGCTGTGCTAAGCTGATCCACCCAGCAGAGGGCCTGCCTAGCCTCTGCTTAGCAGTTTAAGGTTTGGCTGGTCAGAGAAGGCTGCAGACACACAAAAAGTCAGGTCCAGAATGAGATAACCTCTAAACAGATACGGCATGTTTAAAAATGTGCTTAGGTGCTAAAGAAAGGAAAATTGGTATAGACAGTCATAGACAGTCATATATATTAAAATAATAGTTTAAGAATAGTAAGGGCTTTAAAGAGAGAACAAAGCAATATAAAAGGAAAAAGCCACATACAGAGGGGAAATACACAGGGTTTCTGGGTCCTGTATAATATTTTGGTGACTTTAAATTTTTTAAATGCTAGTGAACAAAATAAAATCGCTGCTGAGAAACATCGGATTATGGAAGCTGCTAAATTAAACCAACCTATATATTTGAAGATATATGTCTTATATGTCTTAACTTCAGAAAGAAGTCAAAAAGTATGCTCCATTAGGGGAGAGGTTTTGCTTTTGTTTCCACAGGAAACAAAAAGTTATAGATTACTTCAAAAATAATAAAGACCAGATTTTATCAAGGGAGGCCTTCTGAAAATCTTGGCTACAATCATAAAGAAAGAAACAAAAAAGAATAATAAAAAAAAGAAAAACTGCAAAGCAGGTGACATATATGCTGATCCCTTGGCATGGGAACAGTTCTGAGACTCGATGAGACATAATAAAGTTTGTTGGCTACAGAGTCCTCATGACTTATTATCATATGTCATCCTTTCATATGGATGAATGGAGGTTTGGTTATACCGTCCAAAAAGACTTATAAAGTTAACAGATACCTTTTTTGCTCAAACAGAGAACAAAAAAAAAAATCTTTAGCTAACTCTTACACACCTCACATTCCATACTTGTGTTACTACAGCTGTATATGCTACCTTTAAAATGTTGTGTGTTTTCGGCGGGTAGGGCCTTGGCCTCATCAAGGTGACGGAACAGACTTAGTTGACTTCCCAAGGGAGGCCTTACCCTCTCTGAGGAGCAGATGGGAAGTGGGGTGAGGGAAAGTGTGTGGAGTGGGGAGAAGAGGGAGGGGGAACTGGAATTGATATGTAAAAATACAAAACAAAACATAAAGAAACTTTGTGTGTTTTCAGAAAAAAAGCACCAGACACCAATGAAAACAAGTAGACCAGGTGATCCAGCCTCTCAGAATGCCTCTATTGCAGTTTCCTCAAAATTCTGTATCTAGAACAATTTCAAAGCGGTTAGTTGAGATGGTCCGACTACTCCAGCCAGGACTTTAAATAAATTCTACACTTTCCCGTCACATAGAGAATGACAAATGAAATGTATGCCCTGGCAATGCTGAGGCACGCATGGGCAGCCTGTATATGATGGTTCTGTTGAACTTGTCCATATTGGGTTTTATGGTCTAAAAGGATGAGGGTGACTGACCAGGTCTCTTCCTCAAGAAAACATCGGATCTCCAGGTCTGGAGAAGCTAAAACCCTCAACTGCTAACTCTGGAGCCAGCAGCTTCCTCCCATTCACAGTGCTGAATATACAACCAAAGTTACCACACCCTGGATGGGTCACGATGGTGAAAAAAGCAGGAGGTAGAGCTTACAAGAAGAGACTCTTTTGTCTTAACAAAGGATCCTGAGGTCAGGCTAGGTCCTACTCTTACTCCATGGTGTATAAGACAGTGATATTTTCTTTTTTTTTAATCTTTATTTATTTATTATGTATACAATATTATGTCTGTATGTATGCCTGCAGGCCAGAAGAGGGCACCAGACCTCGTTACAGATGGTTGTGAGCCACCATGTGGTTGCTGGGAATTGAACTCAGGACCTTTGGAAGAGCAGGCAATGCTCTTAAGCTCTGAGCTATCTCTCCAGCCCCAAGACAGGGATATTTTCTTTTTTTTTGTTTTGTTTTTTTTGTTTTTTTTTTTGTTTGTTTGTTTTGTTTTGTTTTTCGAGACAGGGTTTCTCTGGTTTTGGAGCCTGTCCTGGAACTAGCTCTTGTAGACGAGGCTGGTCTCAAACTCACAGAGATCCGCCTGCCTCTGCCCCCCCCCCGAGTGCTGGGATTAAAGGCGTGCGCCACCACCGCCTGGACAGGGATATTTTCATCTGTGCCCTAGGAGACACTGTTATACAGACAGCTTTGGGCTCTGTTTAGGGAGGAGGAAAAATGTAAAGAGAAAAGAACGAGGCTCAATGGTCATGGGGCAGGTTTGTTTTGGAATAAACCTGAGAAGGCCTCTTATCAGATCAGAGAAGGTAGGAGAAAGAGAACTTTTCTTACAGGTGGGGAATTTTATCAGCACTGAGGATCAAGACTGGCAGAGGCTTTGAGATCTGGTTTGGTCAGGCAGAGTTAATGGCTAAACTAGAATGTGCAGGAATTATGTTAGTAATGTTAACTTTAGAAAATTGAAACTTTTTTACAAGCGGAGACTGATCATGCTGAACAGTATGGGAGGGGGACATGGACTGACAGACGGGATGAAATGGAGTTGCCCCCGAGTTCTGCCTCTCAAGGATGAGTGTAGCCAAAGATGGACCCACAAACCTCACCATCTGCCAGGCACCAAGCAGGTAACACAGACTTATTGAATGTCTTATTCTGGGAATGGAACAAAACTATAGGTTTGTCAGGGGAACTGAAATGATGGAGGAACATGTATATTTTAAAATCATATCTGGACCGGGCCAGTGGTGGCCCACGCCTTTACTCCCAGCAGTCAGGAGGCAGAGGCAGGTAGATCTCTGTGAGTTAGAGGCCAGCCTGGTCTACAGAGCCAGTTCTAGGACAGGCTGCAAAGCTACACAGAGAAACCCTATCTTGGAAAAAAAAATATTCATACCTGGGAAACCAGGCCCAAGAACTTATTGGCCATATCGAACCAAGAAAAGGGTGTAATTCCCTGGACCCCATAAATTGACAGACACCTTAATCTAAGATAGCATGGCCTACCAACCCGGCACCCAGCGTGAGCAGAGGACCAACCATCAGAAAGCACCAGTCTGACCCTGGAGCTTCAGGCCAGCTTGAGCACTGCTGCCCACTGAACTGTATGCTGGGCCTGAACACACACACACACAATTTTCTGGTCCAACCTGTTTCCATTCCTACCTACATTCCATCCTGAAGCCTGTCTTTCAGCCAGGACCCTCCCTTAGATCACAGCAGCAGCTTCAACCCAGGGTTGGTCTCCGCTTCCTCTTCTACACAGATTCCATTGACATTTCTCTCCACCCACCTCTATAGCCCTTTGCACTCTGCTGTAGCCTCTTTAACTTGCATTCACTCAAAAAAACATGTTACAGTACCTAAAGAAAGCTAAATTTACTGTGTGCAGTGTGCTAGGAGAATTAAGATTGGAATCAAAGAATCTGGGTTAGCCTCAGCCAGATTTCCAACTAGGCAGGATTGTCTGAGACACTTCTGCCACAGAAACCACCAAGCCTTGTAAAGATACAGAGGATGAATCACTTCCCAGGTCTTCAGATTCATCTGCATTACTTCTGGGGGAGGTTTCATTCTTTAAGATGTGAGTGGATCTTCCGGTGGTCAGTGAACTTGAGCCTGGCCCTGTGTAGGGCTCAACCACACGCTTCTCATTCTGCTGCTTGCTGAAACGAAGATAATGACCTAGACAACGTGAACCTTTGTCTCTGTGCCCTGGAGCGCACGGACACTCGGCTGGACTTCTCTATGTTGTTCCAACGGAAGTATCTGTGCTGCCAAAGGGAGTACAACAGATAATCTCTCAGGGCAGCCATCTAGCCACTACCACCAGTGTGTTACCACCAGGAAACATAGTCTAAGTTGTCCAATCTATCAATGATTCGAGAAAAGACTAGAATCCAGAGATTTAGGTGAAATTATTTGATCTCTACCACAACTTTTCTTTCTTTCTTTTTTTTTTTTTTTTTTTTTTTGATTTTCGAGACAGGGTTTCTCCGTAGCTTTTGGTTCCTGTCCTGGAACTAGCTCTTCTAGACCAGGCTGGCCTGGAACTCACAGAAATCCACCTGCCTCTGCCTCCCGAGTGCTGGGATTAAAGGCGTGCGCCACCACCGCCCGGCCTCAACTTTTCATTTTTATTTTACTTTTTGAGACAGGCTCTTACTGTGTAGCTCTGGCTGGACCAGAACTGGCTATATAAATTAGGCTGGTCTTGAATTCACCAAGTTTCACCTGCCTCTGCTTCCCAAAAACTGGGATTAAAGGTGTGTGCCACCACGCCTGACCTGAAACTTTCCAGCAATTTTAAATACTGGCAGTTCTGGAGTTTAATGTGGTCCATGTCCTTGTTTTTGCAAATTGTTAAATTCTATTGACATTTTCATCTCAATCTGGCTAAATCCCTTCCTTTTCCTGTTAAGAAAACAGGCTGAATAACACATATATGTTTGGTGACTTATCCAGGCCAAAGTTGAAAAGCAGAGACAATAATCATAAGGGAGACTGTGTGCTATGTTATTGTGAAATCTTATTTAATAATGAGGTTGGTTCAATCCTATAACACTTAATTAATAGCAAAAACCAGATCTCATTTCCAGTCTACCACTGTGGATCTCGCCTGACAAGTTGTCATTCATATTCATTGATTTAAAAGCAAAGAGCATGTGCAATCGCGCACACACACTTCTGACTCACAGCAGCCCTTTTCGGGCCTGTTCTGAAGAATGCTGCAGAAAAATAATAAAGCCAAAAATATTGGACATCAGTTGGCAAAGTGAGGCACATGTGTATTCCTAGTACTCAGGAGGCAGAGGCGGGAGGATCACCGTAAATTCAAGGCCAGCTAGTGCTACAGCACTGAGTTCTAGGCCCTGAATACTGGGATTAAAGTATTGGGATTAAAAATTGAGATTCTGACTGGGAATGTAACTCAGTTGGTAGAGTAAATGTCTAGCAGGGTGTTAAATGCTCTCAAGATGGACTTGAGAGATGGAAGCAGGAAGATCACAAATTCAATGTCCCTGTTGGTTGTGTGTGTGCTGGGGGTGGAACGCAGCTCAGTGGTAGAGATCTTGATTAGCATGTGTGAGTCTAAGGTTCAATTACCAGAACTGCCCCGACTCCCCGCCCCCCCCCAAAAAAAAACAACCCATAGTCAAGCACACATTGCTTGACAGGGTTTCTCTGTGTAGCCCTGGCTATTCTGGAACTCGCTCTGTAGACCGGGCTAGCCTCAAACTCAGAGATCTGCCTGCCTCTGCTTCCCAAGTGCTGGAATTAAAAGCAGGCACCACACTGCCCAGCTCCAAGGCCTATTTTGAGGCCAGCCTGGGCAAAAAGAAGGCTTGTCTGGGAAACAACATCAACAACAAATAAAACTCCAGCAGTGACACTGTGTCTCTCAAATGGAAAAAAAGTAGTCATGAAATGAAAGTTCCGAAGAGGAAGTGGTGTCACAAGGACCAAGGGGGTTGCCAGACCGCTAAACTAAGGCGAATTCCAAGTCCTAGGAAGCAGAAAGTTCAAAAGGAACTTTCAGGTACTCCCGGCTGGGGATCACCGGCGTTTCTGAGGAGTCGTACTTTCCCGGAGCGATATTCCAGGAGAGCAAGCCCAGGCGAGCAGGAAAAGAGAGGGAGGGAAGCGGCCGCGGGGAGCAGCGCGAGGCCGCCAGAAAGGCCAGCAGCGGGTCACGTGACCGGCCAACATGGCCGCCCGCGGAGAGTGCCGCCGGGCGGGGCACGAGTCGGAGCCGGAGCAGGAGCCGGGGCCGCAGCCGGGGCCCGAGGCAGACCGAGAGTCGGGGGAAGAGTTCGAGATCGTGGACCGGAGCCAGCTGCCGAGCCACGGCGAGCTGCGGAGCGCGGCGCGGCCCCGAGCGGCTGACGGTTGGTCGGCGCCCATCCTGACGCTAGCGCGCAGAGCCACCGGGAACCTGTCGGCCAGCTGCGGGAGCGCGCTGCGCGCGGCCGCGGGGCTCGGAGACGGCGCTGGCGGCGGCGGTGGGGAGCGCGCAGGTAGGCCGGGGTCCCGCGGGCTGGGGCTGCTACAGGGCTAGGGGAGCCCGAGAGTTGGACGAGCTGCCCGGCCGACCTGTTCCGCGGGGGGCGGGGTTCTGTCTATGGTCCGACCCAGCGGAAGAAGCGCGAGACAGGGTGGCTGCGGCCGGGGACTGCCCTCCCACCTTGTGTTTGTCTTTGTGAACCCCAGAGCGGCGGCATCGTGACCACGAATTGACTTAAAATAAGAGGATTCAATGAGAGAGAGGCTCAGGCGGAAAGTCACCTGTGTTTATGTTTTGCATACTTGAGAAACGAAGTCTGTTGTTGGTCCCCTGTTAACAGACCGGCCGCTAGCCAGTTGTGCACCTGCGACTGAGGTTGACACCGTATTCCAAAGTTGGTTAGAGCGGCGAGTCAGAGTCAGGAGGTTTTAGTTCCCTTTATACACCGCCACTAACCGCCCTGTGGGACGTGAACAAGCCATCACCCCTCCTACTCGCATTTCCCAACCTATGAAATGAGGATTTTTTTTCTTTTTAATCAACTACCTTGTAAAGCCCAGTTTAGCTCTTAAGAGCTAGACTAGAATTTCAGCATACCAGTAAAAACAAATGATTATTTTATTTTTGACTTCTGGGCATGGTGATGCAGGTGCATACTGCCCGCACAGTGTGTTACTGCACTCGGTGCTGTGCTAATTTTAATGCAGTGGTATGTGTGTTTCTAGACCTACCTAAAAATACAGTATAAAAGATAGCCATGGTTTCAGGCGTTGTGTTGCTCTACTTTAATCCTGGCACTGGGGAGGCAAAGGCAGGTGGATCTCTGTGAGTTAGAGACCCGCCTGCTCTACATAGTGAGCCCCTATATCAAAATAAATAATAAATAATGATGCTTCACCATGCAGTCTTCAAGTTGCTGTGATAGAATGAGTGTTAACTTTAAATGCCTGAGTCTTCATGTGTACAGTAGACTTTGTTACCTGGAGTTTATTTTAAAGCAAACAAACAAACAAAAAACCACACTTCTTTCCTTGGTAATATATATTAACCTTGATTTACTACTGTAACTTTTCTGCTTCATAACCTTTACTTTTTTGTGTGAATATGGGTTCAGATGTGTTCGTGCTGTTTGTGCACTTGAAGACCAGAGGTCCATGTTGGGTATCTTCCTCAACTATTTAATCCACCTTATTTTTGAGACAAGGTCTCTCACTAAACCTGGAGCTCACCAATTGGCCACACTGTCCAGGGAGACCCTCCAGGCTCTGCCAGCACTGGGAATACTAGCAGATGCCACCATGCCCGTTGTTTAAGGCTGGGCCACTAAAGTCAGGGAATGCTAGCGGATGTGCCATGCCCAGTGTTGAACGCTTGGGCCCCGAAGTCAGGTCTTCATGCTTGCAAGGCAACCCCTTCTTCACCTATCCAACCCTGTTTTTTACTTTTTATTACCTTGCGCACCCTGGCTTATCTGTGGAGGTCAGTTCTCTCCTACTGTGTGGGTAGACCTCAGATCACCAGCCTTGACAACAAGAGCCTTTCCCCTGTGAGCCACCTCATCAGCCCTGGTTTTTTGTTTTGTTGTTGTTTGATTCTTTTTTTTTTTTTTTTTTTGGTTTTTCGAGACAGGGTTTCTCTGTAGCTTTGGAGCCTGTCCTGGAACTAGCTCTTGTAGACCAGGCTGGCCTCGAACTCACAGAGATCCGCCTGCCTCTGCCTCCCGAGTGCTGGGATTAAAGGCGTGCACCACCACCGCCTGGCTTGTTGTTTGATTCTTATAACAACAGCTTAGAACACACATTATATACCTAATCAAAAATATTTTATTTCTTTATATTAATATCTTATCATTTGTCTATTTAAAGTTGTTTTGGTTTTAGTTCTTACTTAAGCCTTTGGGTAAGAGCAAAGATAAATAGAGAACAGACCACAGTGCCCAAAGTCTCAGGAAGCTTGGTGAGGATAGATAGGGGCTGGTTAATGAATTCAGAGTAGAACTGGGTAGGAGGAATGGTTTCTGGAGTTCTGCAGCATAGTTGGAATAGCTAATGTCTGCAACAACTGTTAAATATTTTCTAACACTTAATGGAGAGGTTTTAAATGTTCCCCACACAGACAAAGGGAAGCTGAGGTTATAGCTGTGCCAGTCTCCCTGATGATCATTACAAACACACATAAACTTAAATGTGCACAATCGCTGTTGCAATTTAAAATATAAACATAGGTCGGCAGGATGGCTCAGTAGGTAAAAGTGCTTACCTCCAAGTTCAATGGCCTGAGTTAAATCCCCAGGATCCACGTGGTAGAAGGAGAGAACGGACTCTTACAAGTTGATCTCCGTTCACTGTGTGTGTGCCGTGGCATACACACAAACCCCCTCAATGTATATATGGGCGTGTGTGTGTGTGTGTGTGTGTGTGTGTGTATTTTAACTAAGATACATTAGCTTAGGCCTCAAAGGTCAGGATCATAACTATCACTCTTCTACCTCCTTGTCTTGTCCCACTGGAAAATCTTCAGGAAACAGTGCACAAGGAGCTGTATCACTTGTGTTCATTATGCCTTTTTCTAGAATATGCCCCCCCACCCTATGGGTAACATTTGTTAATCCCACGGAACGAGAGTAAAGACCATTACCCTAATTCGTTATTCAAATTATGCAAGCTTTATTTTCTGTCAGACAGGGCTATTTCCCTAAAGTCGGGTTTAAGAAAATAGCATCAAACATAGGAGAGGATGGGGTTTATATTAGCCCCAAAATTGTAAGGCTAGAGGTTTTCCAAAGGTTTTTGTTTATATAGGAATTTGGCAGAAGACCTCAAGATTATTTGGCAGAATATCCTATCTTATCAGAGTGGAGGTCAGGGTATAGGGTGTGGAATGTGTCAAATTCCAGACAATGGCTCAAGACGTGGTCAATCGCATTTTCACAGAAAACAAGAATGAACTTAATTTGACCTTGTAACAAGATGGTTTTTAATCTTAAAATGGAATCAGGCCAGTCCATCACATGTCACAGTTAACTGTAGTTAAATGTGGAAGGCGTACATACTACAATAATGATAAAAAGCATAATATAAAGAGTGCATAAGCCAGTAACCATGATTTCTCTGTACCAGATTTCTGTGAGGATGCTTGAATGTGTGGGCTGTACTCTGTACCTCTAGCAGTACAGCAGGTTTGTTTACAGGGCTGTCCATGGTGCGTGAGGAATGCAGTTTTACAAGTGTTGTTTTTTTTATTTCTGCTGCACAGCAGCCTCACCTGATCCTGCTGACTGTCTCCAGAGCGGCCTCAGCCACCTCGCTGCTGGCCAGGGGAGTCTTCTCATCCCGCCGGGGAGACAAACGTTTTATCTAGTCTCCATCCTTTTATTTTGCCAAAAAAAAAAAAAATTCAGGATCCAGATGCTGGGGTAAAAGCCTGCTAGCTCAGAGAGGCAGAGAAAACAGCTGGGTGATCTTTCTCCTCTGCAGTCGTCCCAAAAAGAGACCCTCGCAGCCAGGCAGTGGTGGCGCACGCCTTTAATCCCAGCACTTGGGAGGCAGAAGCAGGCGGATCTCTTTGAGGTCGAGGGCAGGCAGATCTCTGTGAGTTCGAGACCAGCCTGGTCAGAAACCTTGTCTCGAAAAAAACCAAAAGAGAGAGAGAGAGACCCTCACCTGCTCTGCCTAAAAACAAACCTCCTCCAACCAGATATCCCTCCCTTCTTCTTTTGTGCCTCTCTTTCTCCAACCTCTCAACTTTCTCTCATATTCTTTGGTTACTTCCAATCAACTGGTTGCTTACTCTCAACCTATTGCTGATTTTATTTAATGCAATCTCAGTGTTCACAGTGTGATCAAATATCCTGCAACACAACTGCAGGGTCACAGGCGCTGGGAGTTCTTCTGTCCCCTTGTGACCTTGTCCTTGATCGCCATCGACTGAAGCCTTGTTGTACAGGTCACACTGTCCACTGACAGATAAATCATGCCTGGGCCCCAGACTCGTAACAAGTGCGTACCTGGAAAGGCCCTGTTTTCCTTTACTGCAATGACGTAAAGCGTAGACAACATGTAACAGTGTGCTTACTGAATGCCACACTAGTGTTAGAGCTGTATTCATACCATCCCCCCTTAACTCCAGCTCCACAGTAGCTGGGACGGTGATAGGGCTGGCTTAGTGGGTGTGGATTCAATGCAGCCACTGGGACCAAAGGGCAAAGTTTACAGAACCTGCTTGGAGTTGATGATGATTTTTTTCAGTGAGCTGTCATGCCTCACTCCTGTAATCCTAGCACTAGCGAGACTGAGGCAGGAGAATTACTGTAAGTTTGACGATAGCTTAACCTACATAGTGAGACTCCTATCATTCCCATCCCCCCCAAAATAAATTATACAGTAATACTTTTCATTGAATTTGTGTGGGAGGAATTACTTAATTGTGTGTGTGTGTGTGTGTGTGTGTGTGTGTGTGCATGCACACATACCTGGGTAAATTTATGTTCACACCATAAGTGTAGGTACTTGTAGAGGCCAGAAGAGGGCACAAGATCCCCTGGAGCTGGAGTGAGGCTCCTTTTTTTTTGAATTTTCGAGACAGGGTTTCTCCGTAGGTTCCTGGCCTGGAACTAGCTCTTGTAGACCAGGCTGTGGAGTGAGGCTCCTTATGCTGGGATCATCTTAGGGTTTTTTTTTTTTTTTAAGATTATTTATTTATTTAGTATTCTGCCTGTAGACCAGAAGAGGTCACCAAATCTCATTATAGGTGGTTGTAAGCCACCACGTGGTTGCTGGGAATTGAACTCAGGATCTCTGAAAGAACAGTCAGTGCTCTTAGCTGCTGAGCCATCTCTCCAGCCCCTGGAATCATCTTTAAGACCAGCACACACTCTTAATGAACTGGACCAGCTCTCCAGCTCTGAATGAAGTGTGTTTTATGATGAAGTGGCCGGTGAAAGGATAAAAAGGAAAGGAGAAGTGGGCGCCTTTGGTGGCCCCTGCCAAGGTATTGCCACTAAGTAAAACTCCAGGTGCAACAGAGTTAGTGCAAGAGGTTTACTGGGGGAGGAAGAGAGCGAAAGGCTGTCTCCGAGTGTGGATGAGAGAGGCAAACAGAACGTGGAAGAGGAGGGGCAAGAGACAAGAGAAGCAAGAGAGGTGTAAGAGAGAGAAGTGTGCCTGACGGATGCTTTTAAGGGGTGCACTTGTCACTTAGCTGACGGTGGAAAGACAGGCTGCAGTCACGGTGGGAACTAACACTGGGGCCGGGGAGCATGGCAGGGCACTTGGAGCCAAACTCATGTGGGATCCCTGTCTGCCTTCTCAAAAACTTTGAAACTTCTCCCTCACACTCCTCAACTCCACTGTAACCATGAGTGGGCAGGAAGAGCAGGGACAAAGCCCCTCTGAGTCCTCTGCATTTCAGGGCAGGGTGGACTCACAGCACACTAGTCAAGCCGCAGAGGAGGAGACTGTCACCCATCAGTGAAGCTTCTCTCTAGGAAAGGAAGATTGACATGGCACTTTGGTCCTGGCCCAGATTTATGTGGGCTTTATGAATTGTTTGGGGGACCCAGGTGATAGTTACCCATCCATTTTTATTACATTTTATTTATTGAGAGAGAGAGAGAGAGAGAGAGAGAGAGAGCGCTGCATGTGGAAGTCAGAGGACAGCTTTCAGGATTGTTTGCTCCTTCCATCTTGTGGGTTGGTTACTGAGCTCAGGCGGTAAGACCTGGCAGCTCACACCTTTACCCACAAAGCCATCCTGCTGGTCCTGCTATCCCACCCTTTAAAAGGGAAACTTGAACCCAGACCATATTTCTCTCAAGCCTATGCTCCGCTTCCAGTCACAGCACAAGGCTACCTCTCTCTTTAGGTGACGTCTTCTGTAAAGTGTCATAATGTCGGGTTTTGAAATTAGGCAATTCAATGAAAGTATTAAGTAATAACAGTCACAGAATGTGGCAAAATATGAGCATGGCTTCTTAAGGGTCACAGTTGAAGGAACTGCTAGTTTGGGTGTACGTATCTCCACAGGTCAGCCATGTTTAAACCATCAGCTCATAAGCCACACACTCTACCAAAGGCTAGGAGAAACAGGGACAAGACAGTGGCCAGCACTTCAGGCCAGGCTCCCCGATACCCTCTCTGTGGCAATATTGCCCCGGGTGCTCAGTGGTAGAAGTTGAATGGTAGCCGAACTTTTTTTTTTAAGATTTATTTTATCCCAGCACTCGGGAGGCAGAGGCAGGCGGATCTCTGTGAGTTCGAGGCCAGCCTGGTCTACAGAGCTAGTTCCAGGACAGGCTCCAAAACCACAGAGAAACCCTGTCTCGAAAAACCAAAAAAAAAAAAAAAAAAAAAGATTTATTTTATTTATTATGTATACAGTGTTCTGCCTGCACACCAGAAGAGGGCACCAGATCTCATTATAGATGGTTGTGAGCCACCATGTGGTTGGTGGAATTTGAACTCAGGACCTCTGGAAAAGCAACCAGTGCTCTCAACCTCTGAGTCATCTCTCCAGCCTGGTAGCAGAACAACATTAAAGGAAGGAAGGAGTTGGGTGGTGGTGGCACACGCCTTTAATCCCAGCACTCAGGGGGCAGAGGTGGGCTGATCTCTGTGAGTTCGAGACCAGCCTGGTCTACAAGAGCTAGTTCCAGGACAGGCTCCACAGAGAAACCCTGTCTTGGAAAAAAAAAGGAAGGATAAGAAAAATTACTGTGGGATGCTGTGGGTGCTTTGAATATTTCTTTTACAATATCCCACATGGGCTCATAGTTGGGAGTTTTTACACATGCTTGTGTGCATGAGTACTCATATGTACTGTTAAATCTTTGCACACAGCTCTCCTTTCCCAACAACCCTGTTTTCACACACACTGGATATACAGAAAGGCACCGCTTGCATCTTAGAGCGAGTTGTCTGAAGGAATAACAGCGCCTATGGGGGAGGGGGGGCGGTCTTTAATTCACACTTACTTAGATTGGGCTGGGTGGAGTCTTAGCTCTTCACAGGGCCGGGGCAAGAGGCGAGCTGAGCCAAGTGCTGAAAGCTAGACGAGGTAGCATAGCGGCAAACACTCTGGAAGAAGTTATCCCGTGTCTGTCTCCTCAGGTCATGGTGTGAACAGCTGTTTGGTTTTCTTTGCTTTTTGAGACAGAGTCTCATTTAGTCCAATCTGGCCTCAAACTTGCTATGTAGACAAGACTAGTTTTGAGCCTCTGACCGCCCACCTCCACCTCCCACACGCTGGGATTCAGGAACACGCTGCCACACCCATCTTCCTGCACCAAGGGACAAGATTAAAGGGTGGAACACACCACGGGGAGACCTCTTCACCCTGCAGCTAGTACTCCTGTGGGGGCTTTTAGTTTGGAGTCTACTTGTTTTTTTTTTATGTATATATTTTTTTATGGTTTATTTAACTTTATTTTATGTGCATTGGTGTGAAGGTGTCAAACTGGATCTTCACACAGTTGTGAGCTGCCATGTGGGTGCTGGGAATTGAACCCGGGTCCTCTGGAAGAACAGTCAGTGCTCTTAACCACTGAGCCTTCTCTCCAGCCCCTCTACTTTTTAAAAGATTTGTTTTTATATTTTTAATTTTGTGTGTATGGGCGAAGGGTATGAGCAGGTGCCTACAGAGTCCAGGAAACAGGGCAGGATGCCCTGGAGCTGGACTTACAGGCGGTGGTAAGGTCTGGGTTCTCTGAAAGAGCAGTACATGTTCATAACCACAGAGCCATCTCTCTCCAGTCCTGGAGTCTAAACTTTTCAAACTCTAGCATGTCGTTTTCGTGGGCTTAAGCGAACATTTTTTAAGCACTTGTTCTAGCTGTCCCATACCAACTGTAGACGGACTCTAAACTCTGCAAACAAAATGACAAGACGAATATAGTAGAAATGAATGTACTTCTAACGAACTTTTTTAAATGGGTGCAAAACATAGAATGGCCACACGTCGTGGACAAAGGCGCGGGGTCTAGAAAGGAAGGGAGGGCGCTTTCCTGAAGGCACGCATAGTAGGATATAAGGACATCCCGAATCCGGGTGAAGCAAGTGTCTTTCCTACTCGGTCTAAGGTCAGACAGTAAAAAATGGCTGTCCTCCTCTGTGGCTGGCTCTGAGCTGGCTTTATCCAATAGGAGTAGTCGAGGGCGGGGCTGCTTCCTCTGTTTGCCTTCTAGCTTGGGGGCAAAGCAGCTTAGACTTTGCGTCCTCTCATTGGTCAGGGAAGAAACCAATCGCGGCGAGTCTTGCTAGAGTCATAGCTCTAGCAACGCGAGGAAGCATCAGTCTCTGATTCCACACAAAGCCCAGGTGGATGCTTAGGCGCTGTGGCCAACAGAGATGGACTGCGATTTGACTGGATATCCTCCCGCCAGTGCGTCCTCACCCTGAGCAAGCCCCTGGTCCTCTGCCGCGCCACTGACCCCTCTCACCTTCACACCCCTCTCAGCCCACTAACGAATCTGTCCTTGCTTGTGCCCGCAGCTTCCAAGGGCCAGATGATGGAGGAGCGTGCCAACCTGATGCACATGATGAAGCTCAGCATTAAGGTCTTACTCCAGTCTGCCCTTAGCCTGGGACGCAGTCTGGATGCAGACCACGCCCCCCTGCAGCAGTTCTTTGTAGTGATGGAGCATTGCCTCAAACATGGGCTGAAAGGTGAGCCTGGGGGCGTTCAGGAGCATAGAAATTTG
The DNA here is from genome assembly GCF_950005125.1 of Chionomys nivalis. Classification (NCBI taxonomy): domain Eukaryota; kingdom Metazoa; phylum Chordata; class Mammalia; order Rodentia; family Cricetidae; genus Chionomys; species Chionomys nivalis. The sequence continues at coordinate 32,535,598 of NC_080092.1, read as the reverse complement.
GGCTAAGTCTTTGCTCTCGCTAGTCCCCAGCATTGTGGTAGGTGTAGAGAGGAGAGGTGCGCACAAAACAGACAGGTTCCATGTGATCTAGAGCAGTGCTGTCCAGTGCAAATGGCACTGCCAGCCGCAGAAACCGTTCTTAGTTCTCTGGTTGGCACTTTCTAATAGTAAGGCTTAAAATCTGCCGTGTTCTACATTGCCAGCACATGGCATTCCAGTCCCTAGGCTGCACGAGCCACACTACAGGTGCACCATTAGTAAGACCTGTGGCCGTCGGTGGCCATGGGGAACATAGTTTCAAAGGCCAAGACGGTGACAGAAACACAGAATTACAAAATGTTACTAGTTCAGGGAAACAAAACAAGTAAAATGATAGGGAATGAAGTCAGGGTATTTCAGACGCACGAAGGAAAGTTCTTTCTGCAGGCTTGACTTGTGAGCTGAGACTTAAGGACGAGAGAACCCTGCAGAGATTTGGGTCCACAACATTCCTTGCACAAGAGACAAAAAGAAATAGATGCAAAGGTGCAAATGTCCTGAGTGAGATCAACCTTGGCTTGAGGCAGATGCCTGGTAACCAGGAAGTGTGGGATGAAAGAATGGGAGATGAGACCTGGGAAACAGGGAGGGCTGGATCCTACAGGCCCTTAAGAGGTCATGACAGGAGCTGTATTTTCTTCTAAGTGAGTTTGGAGGCGTTTGAGGAGGAAATGTGACTTAGTTTGCATCTTAAAAAAAAAAAAGAAAAGAAAAATACTTCGCCAAATTGAGAACAAATTATAAGGGTAGGGACATGAAGATACTAGGAAAATCAGTTAGGTTATGGTGGCAGTTCGGCAGGGAAGTGGCTGTTACAGTTAGGAGTTGAGCACTGATGCTGCCACCAGGACAGAAGTGGCCAGATTTCGCAGATTTCGGTTCTTAAGCAGCAAGTTCTTGAAGAAAGACCACGATGACAGAGGAAGCTCACTGCCAAAGGAAAGCAGAGCTGATTTGTTCTGTGGCCGCTGTAAGTCCAAAAGTCTGGCTCACAGAATTGAGTGTGGGACTGTATCACACTGCCTGGCTTTTGAAAGAGAGACTATGGGCCCCCGGAAGAAAACTAAGCCCTGTTCTTGTGTCTAACAGTCTTGTTTTTCCTTTTAGTTAAGAAGAGTTTCATTGGCCAAAATAAATCTTTCTTTGGTCCTTTGGAGCTGGTGGAAAAACTTTGCCCCGAAGCATCAGATATAGCTACCAGTGTCAGGAATCTTCCAGAACTAAAGTGAGTAAGTAGTAGTGATAACCGCCTGAACACTTGCTCTTTACTCTCTGCTGTTTGCCTCCCCTCGATTCTCCTCTGATCTGGAACACTCTGGCAGGAACCATACCCAATTTGGGCTCTAATCTAATCCCACCTGTGCTGCACACTATTCACGTGACCTTAAGACTTGAAACTTCCTGGGCCTCACACTCCTGCTCTTCAGGACGAAGACAGCAGTTGCCTCGTGCCACATGGTTCACATAGTTTAAATTTGTTGTTGAGGCTACAGCTATGGCTCAGCAATCAGAGTGCTCGTTGCTCTTGCAGAGGACTGAAGCACCCATGCCAGGTGGAATGTGGGAATCAGGGAAATTGTAGTTGTGTCTCCAGCCCATGATGTATATCTTACATCATATATTTTTTAAATATTTATTTATTATGCATACAATATTCTGTCTGTGTGTATGCCTGCAGGCCAGTAGAGGGCTCCAGACCTCATTACAGATGGTTGTGAGCCACCATGTGGATGCTGGGAATTGAACTCAGGACCTTTGGAAGAGCAGGCAATGCTCTTAACCACTGAGCCATCTCTCCAGCCCCCTTACATCATATTTTAGCACAAACATAAAATTGCATGTATGAGCCCGTGCCTCAAAAATTTTATGATACTCGAACACTTGAAATGCCTGTGGTACAAAATTCAAAAAGTACCTAGCTTGTACAGTGAGCATTCTCTCTGCCCACACGGAACCTCTCTAACCCCAAACTACCATGTAACTTCTCTCTCTCTCTCTCTGAGTGTGTGTATGTGTGTGTGTGTTATCGCCCAGATAATTTGTTTTCTTCTGTATTTGTTGCTGTTATTATGCCTTACCGGTCTGATTCTCTGATTTCCAGGACAGCCGTGGGAAGAGGCAGAGCTTGGCTTTATCTTGCTCTCATGCAAAAGAAGCTGGCAGATTATCTGAAAGTCCTCATAGACAATAAGCATCTCTTAAGGTACTCCACATTGTGTTTGTCTTTTACTCTGTAGTTGCAGCGTAGCCTGTAGATCATTGTGAAATAAAGGAATTGGAATGTTCAGAGCTAAGACTGAAATCATGACTAGTCTTCAGTGCTCTGAGGCTTGGTTTGAAGTGTTTCTCTGTTGAGCCCTGATATCTCAGAAGCATTGTAAATGAGACTCACAGCTTTGAAATTCTGAAGATAATCTCCCAGAATGTTAATACTTATAATTTGGTAACTGGCAGCCCATTCAATTAAGTTTCAATAAAATGATACTTAAATTAAATGATAACAAGAATAAAATATCTTTTGAACTAGGGACATTTCATATCAAGTTTGTAAAGTGTGTATTTCTTAGTATTAGTAAAAACTTAAGGGCTAGAGAGATGAATCAGCAGTTAAGAACACTGGCTACTCTTCCAGGGGTCCTGAGTTCAGTTCCCAGCAACCACATGGTGGCTCAGAACCATCTATAAAGGGATCTAATGCCCTCTTCTTGCCTGCAGGTATATATGCAGATAGAGCATCATACTTGTAAAATAAATAAATCTTTTTGTTGTTGTTGTTGTTTTGGGTTTTTTTGTTTTTCGAGACAGGGTTTCTCTGTTGCTTTGAAGGCTGTCCTGGAACTAGCTCTTGTAGATCAGGCTGGCCTTGAACTCACAGAGATCCACCTGCCTCTGCCTCCCAAGTGCTGGGATTAAAGGCGTGTGCCACCATCACCTGGCTGTAAAATAAAATAAATCTAAAAATTATTTTAAAAAATTAATAGTAGCTATCAATGAAATTTATGACTGACTCATTCTTTATATTTATGACTGTATAAATAATTAGCAATTATAAAAGGGATTTTTTTCTAGACCGAAAATTGATATGGCAGAAATCTCTAGAGTTAATTCTCTTGTTTAGTTCAGATAAAAATACCCTTTGTATCATAGCTTAGACCCAGATTTTTCAGAATTTTCAAATCATGGGGCTGGAGAGATGGCTCAGAGGTTAAGAGCATTGCCTGCTCTTCCAAAGGTCCTGAGTTCAATTCCCAGCAACCACATGGTGGCTCACAACCATCTGTAAGGAGGTCTGGTGCCTTCTTCTGGCCTGCAGGCATACACACAGACAGAATATTGTATACATAATAAATAAATAAATATTAAAAAAAAAAAGAATTTTCAAATCATGATTTATTGTTGAACACAGATTATTTCGATTTTCAGTTTTACTTGTTTTATAAATTTGTTTATTTATTTGGGGGATTATGTATACCATGGCACACATGTACAGGACAGAAAATAAACTAAGGAAGAGTCAGGTTTTTTCTTTTTTTTTTTTTTTTTTTTTTTTTTGGTTTTTCGAGACAGGGTTTCTCTGTGGTTTTGGAGCCTGTCCTGGAACTAGCTCTTGTAGACCAGGCTGGTCTCGAACTCACAGAGATCCGCCTGCCTCTGCCTCCCAAGTACTGGGATTAAAGGCGTGCGCCACCACCGCCCGGCTAGGTTTTTTCTTTTCTTTTCTTCCTTTCTTTCTTTCTTTCTTTCTTTCTTTCTTTCTTTCTTTCTTTTTTTTTTTTTAAATAGAGACAGGATTTCTCTGTATGACCCTAGCTGTTCTGGAACTCACTCTGTAGACCAGGCTGGCCTCAAACTCAAAGATCCTCCTGCCTCTGCCTCCCAAGTACTGGGATTAAAGATGTGCACTACGACACACAGCTAAGTTCTCTCCTTCGGCCCAGTGGGTTCCAGAGATCAACTTGGGTTTTCAGGCTGTTGGCAGGTGCCTTTGTCCACTGTCCCCTCCCAGGCCAGCCCTGGTGACCAGCGTTCCAGATAGTAAGTTTCATCTGCAGAGAGAAGGCAGTGAAGACACAGGGGCACGCAGCAGAATGGCCGGAAGACAGTGGCCAAGAGTAGATGAGAAGGAACGAGATCAAGATCTGAAAGAATCAGATCATAAAGAGAAAGAGCAGGGAGGTGGCTCAGTTTATGAATGCTTATGGTGCAGGCGTGAGGTTCAGGCCCCAGCGCCTACACTGAAAAACTGGACTTGGAGGCTGTTTCATACAGAGAAAAATACCATACATACACAGAGAAAAAATATATAAAATAGAATAAAGGTAGTCGTCTGAGGAACAGCTTCTGAGGCACCTGAGGTTGACCTCTGGCCTGTACACACATATGTGCACGTGCATCCACATACGTGATCTCACACAAACAGTGTACATACGTGAAAGGAAAAGAAAAGGCTTGTTTGGCTCACAGTTTAAGTCCGTAATTGGTCCTCTTGCTTTATGCCTGTGGCAAGGCAGTAGATTGTGAAGGAGGCATGTGGTAGGTAGAATAAAAATTGCTGACTTCCTGGTCACAAAATGAGAAAGAGAAGGCAAAGGTCACACCTCCTTCAGAGCACACCCACAGCAACCTTGCAACTCTCAATTGGCCCCACTTGCATTTTTAACAGCACCAAGCTGGGGAGCAACTTTACCATGTGGGTCTTTGAGAGACACTTAGGATCTAACCATAGCAGAAGAGGAAGCACTTGACATGGTGGGAGGAAACTCCCTGAGAGTCCCTCGCTCCAGGGTAGAGCAGGAAGCCAGGTGGCAAGGCTGCTGGCCGGGGTGAGGGTGCGTGGGAAAGGGACTCCTGAGCAGCCCCTGACCTGTCCGTCTCTTGCAGTGAGTTCTATGAGCCTGAGGCACTAATGATGGAGGAAGAGGGCATGGTGATTGTTGGTCTGCTGGTGGGACTCAATGTTCTGGATGCCAATCTCTGCTTAAAAGGAGAAGACTTGGATTCTCAGGTAATATGGGATTTAGGCTTTGATGGAATGAATCAGACCAGGAATTTTTTACATGAAATCTTTAGACATGTACTGAACCTAAGAAAGGAGCAGAAGGCAAGAGGCCTTTGGTAGAGGTTAGGGCAGATTGCGGTGCTGGGGAGGTGGGAAAGCTGCTGGGGATGTCTCAGGAGAGTGAAGTAGTAGCATGGGCAGATTCAGGGGTGTGGCTCAGTTGGTAGAATGCGTGCATAGCTTGCACAAGTCTTAGGTTCGGTTCCTAACTCCATAAACCAGGCATGGTGGTGCATGCCTGTAATCCTAGCACTCTGGAGTGGAGCCCGGGAGATCAGAAGTTAAAGGTCATAAGGTCATTCTCATTGCATAGCCAAGTGAAAGAGGCTAGTCTGGGATACATGAAACCATGTCTAAAAAAGAAAAGAGAGAGAGAGAGAGAGAGAGAGAGAGAGAGAGAGAGAGAGAAAGGGGGGGGGGAGGGAGGGAACTGGAGAGATGGCTCAGTGGTTAAAAGCACTGGTTGTACTTCCAGAGAACCCAGGTTTAATTCCCAGCACCCACATGGCAGATAACAGCTGTCTAACTCCAGTTACAGAGGAGCCAGCGCCCTCTTCTGGCCTTCACAGGCACTGCATGCATTGGTGCATAGATACACAAGCAGGTTCAACAGAGACATAAATAGATAAACAGATGGATATCTCTGAAAAATATAAATATATACAGTTTTATTCTGGTTTTCAGATTTGTATTTTTATTAGAAGTGAACATTGAATGCTATCAGATGTATTATTTGATTGGCACCTGTTTTAACTCAAACAGAACAGTTAGTGTGTAGCTTTCCCATACAGTACTGTTGCTGTGTTCCATTGTCATTGTGTCATACTCATTTCCTATACCCCTGAATCATGTGCTTCTGCTTAGGAGGAAAACTGTACTGAGTTTCCTATGGGCCTTTGTCTCCTCCCAGGCCTGTGTTCCTCCTAGATGGAGCTGGGGGACGGTCATCCTCCTCTTTGGACGACAGTTTAGTGAAACACGAAGTTGGCTCTTTGCTTGTTTGTTTTGCTCTTTCTTTGAAGGTTTTGTTCCCTTAAAAAAAAAATCATGTGTGTGTATTCCTAAATACATGAATACAACCTGCTCAGTCTGTATAACGTTACTTGTATGTGTGTTTTCAGGGCTGATCATTTAGTATTAGATAAACAATTGGTATGCTTTCTCTGAGGAAGACTTTCTCCAGCTCTCAGCATTCCTTAGTTGCCTGTAGTTCTTTGTGTAGGCTGAAGCCTCGCGGGCTTCCCCCTCCACACACCCCCCATGCACATTAGCCTCACGGGTTTCCGCCTCCACACACACCCCATGCACATTAGCATGTCTGTTGTTGTTGTCTGGTTCAGCTCATGTTTAGGCAGCCATGTTGATGAGACTTCATAAGTATGGCTTCTGACACTCCTAGGAGACACAACCTCACAGCAAACTCCCCGCTTCTCTGACTCTTAAAGTTTTTCTCTCCTCTCTTTCACGATGATCCCTGCGCCTTAGGGCGGGACTTGGATTGTAGATGTGTCCATTGAGACTGGGCTCCACAACTCTGCATTTTGATTGGTTGTGGTTTTCTGTAATTGTCTCCATCTGTTGCAAAGAGAAGTTGTCTTAATGGGGGTGAGGACGGCACTTATCTGTGTGTATAAGGATAAATATTTAGAATGTAAAGTGGTGGTTGTAGGTTCCTCTCAGAGATCCATGACTTCACTAGTCCAGAGTAGTTGGCTAGGTTTCCAGTACCAGGCATGGTTTCCTTCTTGTTGAGTGGTTTTCAGCTAGTTCAGTTGGTTACTGCTGAGGTATCTGTGCCACTACTACATCCTGGTTATTGTTGTGGTTCGTATCAGCCTCTCTTATACCATCCAGGAGCACATGCCCAGTAGCACCACTTACACTGGGTTGGGCCCTCCCACATCAATCATCACTAAAGATAATTCCACACGCTTGCCCACAGAAGCATTTTCTCAATTGTTCCCTCTTATCAAATAAATCTAGCTTGTGTCAACTTGACCCCCCCCCAAAAAAAATGCCAACCTAGACAGGTGTAGAAAGAAGGACTTAGAAGTGTCAGATAAGAGGCTGAAGAGATGGCTCAGCGATTAAGAGCACTGACTGTTCTTCCAGAGGTCCTGAGTTCAATTCCCAGCAACCACATTGGCTTGCAAGGATACATGTGCTGTACACATAAGTAAATAAATCTTAAAGAAGTGTCAGATAAACAAGAGTGTCACTTTAGCCTAGAAATCTAGCATGTGCTCTCTCTCTCCTCTCCCATTTTCTTTCAAATTACTTTGTTCATAAGTGCAGGCAAAACACCAATGCACATAAAATAAAAAAAATAAAATTAAGTTACTTTGGACCCCCAAATCTTTGCTGCTCTTTATAAATACCATGATCCTCCTTTGGATGCATACACAGCAGCGAAGTGAACTTGCGAGCTCAGACTCACAGGTTTGCAGAAGCGAAGACTGCCATGTGTCTGAGCCTGAGACCTTGGTTTCTGTAGGTTGGAGTGATCGACTTTTCCCTCTACCTGAAGGACGTGCAGGATCTGGACAGCGGCAGAGAGTGAGTATTGTGTTGTTCGTAGCTCTTCACCAGCTGGCAAGATGTGGGCTTCGTTTTGCTTTACAGTTTAGCTTTGTTGAGTTAGTTTAACTATAGAGTGAAGCTGGTGGCGTGCGTCCTCGCTGTCTCAGGATTTGTACTCAGAATAGAGCATGCAGGCGAGAGATCTCTACTCATGCCACCTCCTCTGCCCATTCCAGCCTAGCCCCACCCCTCGCCATAGGAAGCTGCTGTGGTCACTTCCTGTGTGTGTGTGTGTGTGTGTGTGTGTGTGTGTCAGAGTTCTGGAGCTGGTACTCTGCACCCACCTTTAGATCCTCAGGCTTGCACAGCAAGTCTTTACCCTCTGAACCATTTCATCGGTCCTTCAGTTTTATTTTGTTTATTTTGCTGAATATCCAGAACACCTTGAGATTCCCTGTTAGTAAAGAATTACAGGAATTATGGAACATCTGTAGTGAATCACACCATTACGTGTTATGTAGACATAAAGAGTAAATTTGAGCTTCTTGTAGACTTTGAGAAATTTGCCTGGAGGATGATGGAATGAGAAAAGTATCATGCCAAGAAATATACGTCCCAGCACTCGGGAGGCAGAGGCAGGCGGATCTCTGTGAGTTCGAGACCAGCCTGGTCTATAAGAGCTAGTTCCAGGACAGGCTCCAAAACCACAGAGAAACCCTGTCTCGAAAAACCAAAAAGAAAAAAAATATATATATATATATATGTATTGCTTTTCTATAAACCAAAAAAGTTCAATATATAGTACGTGAATATATGTACTACATTTATGTTAGCTAGATATGATGGTTATATACCCAAAAAAGGACACTCAACAAGCCATTACTATGGGTTACCTGGGAGAGCTATGTAAAATGAAGACTAGGGAAAAGAAGATAAAACAATCGCAACTGAGAAACAGACCCAGTATGTTTGAATGGCATGAAACGGTAACTACATATGTCAGTGTATGTTTAAAGAGGTCACAGAAGGGCACTGAGATGGCTCAGTGGTAACTACATATGTCAATGTATGTTTAAAGAGGTCACAGAAGGGCACTGAGATGGCTCAGTGGTAACTACATATGTCAATGTATGTTTAAAGAGGTCACAGAAGGGCAGTGAGATGGCTCAGTGGGAACTACATATGTCAATGTATGTTTAAAGAGGTCACAGAAGGGCAGTGAGATGGCTCAGTGGGAACTACATATGTCAATGTATGTTTAAAGAGGTCACAGAAGGGCAGTGAGGTGGCTCAGTGGTAACTACATATGTCAATGTTTGTTTAAAGAGGTCACAGAAGGGCAGTGAGGTGGCTCAGTGGGTAAAGGTGCACACACACATGAACACACACACACATATGTTATTTAAAGAAAGGAAGGGCTGGAGAGACGGCTTAGTGACTAAGAACACTTGTTGCTCTTATAGAACATCTTCAGCAGGTGACTCACAGCTACTTGGAGCTCCAGTGCTAGGAGATCTGACATTCTCTTCTGACATCCACAGATACTTGCATATAGTGCATACACTGACAGACAGGAAAACACATACTTTTTGCATTTTTGAGTCAGGGTTTCTTTGTGTAACAGTCCTAACTGTCCTGGAACTCACGCTGTAGACCAGGCTGGTCTCGAACTCACAGAGATCCACCTACCTCTGACTCCCGAGTGCTGGGATTAAAGGCATGTGCCATCACCACCAGAATAACACAAACATTTTTAAATGATTGGAATTTTAAAAAAAGGAATCAGTTAATCAGAGAGAAAAGCTTGACTGTCAAATAGAGACGACTTTTTTACTCAAACATCCCTGGCCTGCAGATTGCTCTACTGTATTCTGAAAAGTCTTTGTTTCCTTAAGTGTATCCCTTTCTTTCTGTATAGTGGACTGTGTCATCAGCCACTTCTAGAACCGTTGCATGCGGCAGGCAGGTGTGTTCACCATGCACAAAGGCCCATGGCTTTCTGTCCTCCCTGCAGCAGCCCAGGCAGTCTGGGGATTGGAGCCGTCTCTGCAGGGCCCCTGCCGTCAGGGCAGCCCGTCCTCAAGCCCTGCTGCTAGCTCAGTCCAGCCCTGTTTTCTGTTTATTCCATACGTAATTCTGACTGCCTCTTGGTTTCTACAAGAAAGTTGGGGAATCGTTACAAATGGTTTGACATGAGTTCAAGAAGTCCTTCTTTTTGTGTACTCTTTTCACAAGGCACGAAAGAATTACCGATGTCCTTGATCAGAAAAATTACGTGGAAGAACTGAATCGGCACTTAAGGTAAGGCCCGCTCCTCCTCAGCTCCAATTATTGCACTGAGCTCTGCAGGGGATCCACCTTTTAACTGTCATAACTGAGTTTTATCCAAGCAGAGATAAAGCTGTAACCACCCAAGCCACATTCACGTGTCCGACCTGGAAGAGGACGCCTACCTGACGAACAGCTTTGGGCACCTCCTTGACTTTGTTTGTACAGCACAGAGAGGCAGATACACAGGGCAGGCAGCCTCGGGAAAGGAAACTAATAATAGGGAGGGAGGGAGGGAGGGAGGGAGGGAGGGAGGGAGGGAGGGAGGGAGGGAGGGAGGGAGGGAGGGAGGAGAGAGATTTCAGAGTTCTGTTCCCAGTACCCACCTCAGGCCGCTCTCAACTGCCAATTCCAGAGGGAGCTGGCACCTCTGGCCTCTGTTGCACACATGTGCACAGATGTGTGTGTGTGTGTGTGTGTGTGTTTTAAATAGGGTCTGAATATGCAGTCCTGGTTGGCCTGGACCCCACAGAGATCCACCAGCCTCTGCCTCTCCAGTGCTGGGATTAAAGGCATGTGCCACTATGTCTGGTTTAAAACCATAAAATTAGAAAGAAAAAAAAAAGGCAGGGGGAGTCTGGGGTTGTGAGTCAGAGATGACCTATATTCCATCCCATCACTCTTCCCCCAAAAAGAAAAGAAAAGAAAAAGTTGGGTAAGAGAGGACATACATACATACATACATACATACATGCATGCATGCATATACTTAAGTTCCTTAAGATAAATGCTTAGGTTTAATCGTCTAACAGAATAATTTACCTCTTCCAGTTATGGGGAAAATGAAGTGAGCTGATACATTTAAAATGCATACAACAAAGATGGTTTGGCTAAGTTCCTGCTTTTCTCATAGGGTTTGCTGCTATCATCAAACCTATTGTTTGCAGATTCTTTACATTTTTTTACAGTATAAAAGTAACTTAAAATATTACTTTTAATATTTTAAGCTGAAGCGGTGGCTAAATGGTTAGGAATACTCATTGCTCTTGTAGAGCATCCACACAGTAGCCCAGTTCTCCAGGGGATCTGACACACACACACACACACACACACACCCGGCCTCTTAGGTGCTGCACACATGTGGAGCACATATATTCAGGACACTCATACACATAAAAACTGAATCTAAACTGGGCAGTGGTGGCGCACACATTTAATCTCAGCACTTGGTAGGCAGAGGTAGGCGGAGCTCTGTGAGTTTGAAGCCAGCCTGGTCTACAGAGCAAATTCCAGGACAGCCAAGGCTGTTACACAGAGAAACCCTGTCTTGAAAAACCAAAATAAATAAATATAGATAGATAGACAGACGGACAGATAGATAGATATAGGTGGGGCGTGTTGGCAAAAGCCTTTAATTTAAGCACTCAAGAGGCAGTAGCAGGTGTGGATCTCTGTGAGATTGAGGCCAGCCTGGTCTACAGAGAAAGTCCCAAGACAAAGCTACGCAGAGAAACCCTGTCTCAAAAAACCTAAATAAATAAATCTTTTAAAAAATTAATAAACTATTTTTTAAAAAGAATGTTTCAAAATGTAGAAAAGTATAAATAAGACTTAAAAAATAGCTTTGCAGGACTAGACAGACGACTCAGCAGTTAAGAGCATTGACTGCTCTTCCAGGACTAGACAGATGGCTCAGCAGTTAAGAGCACTGACTGCTCTTCCAGAGCATCTAGGTTCAATCCCAGCATCTGTGTGCTGGCTCGTAATCACCTGTAACTCCAGTTCCAGGGGATCAGACGTCCTCTTATGACCTCTGCAGGGATCAGGCACACATTTAGTACAGATATGCACGTAGGAAAAATTTATATATACATAAAATAAATAAAAATCTGTCCTGCAGCTAGGGAGATAGCTCAGTGTGTGAGGAGCTTGCTGCACATGCACAGGGATCTGAGTTCAGATCTCCAGTGCCCACATAAAACGCTGGGCACTGCCATGTACATGTATGACCTCAGCCTTGGGGACATGGAGACAGGCACATCCTAAGGACTTTTTGGCCAACCATTCTAGCCACTCAGTGAGCTAAGCATTCAATGAGAGGTCTTGTCTCGGAAGGCTTAGTGGGTAAGACTGGAGAGATGCCTCAGCAGTTATGAACAGTTGCTGCTCTTGCAAAGGCCCTGGGTTCAGTTCTCAGCACCCACATGGGTGGACCACAGCCATCTGTAGCCCTAGTACCAGGAGCCCTGATATCCTCTACTGGTCCCCTTAGCTGCTAGGTACACATACAGAAATACATACAGGCAAAACACATAAACATAAAAATAATTCTGAGCACTTGGGAGGGAGAGGCAGGCAGATCTCTGTGAGTTTGAGTCCAGCTTGGTCTACAAGAGCTAGTTCTCCAAAGCTACAGAGAAACCCTGTTTTGAAAAACCAAAATAAAAAATAAAGCTGAAAAAGAAAACAAAACAGGGATTCTCTGTGTAGCTGTGGCTGGAGCTCACTCTGTAGACCAGGATGACCTCAGACTCACAGAGATCCACCCGCCTCTGCCTCCCTGAGTGCTGGGATTAAAGGTGTGCGCCGCACTGCCTAGCTAAAATAAATCTTTTTAAATAAGTGAAAAACAATTTAGGAAGATACCTAGTGTCAGCTTCTGGCCTACACATGTTCGCACACACAAAAGTACACACAAACAAAAAAAATATATTAAAGGGGATTGGCAAGATAGCTCAGTGAGTGAAGGCTCATAATCACCCGTAACTCCAGTTCCAGGGGATCAGACACCCTCAAGCCTGATGATCTTGACTGGGCATGGCGGTTGCACGCCTTTAAATCCCAGCACTTGGGAGACGGATCTCTTGAGTTTGAGGCCAGCCTGGTCTGCAGAGTGAGTTCCGGGACAGCCAGAGATACACAGAGAAATACTGTCTCAAATAGGAAAACAAAACATAAAGGTTTAATATGGCTGCCAATACAGTTTTGATTCTCACCATTTGTTATGTCGGAGCTAACCAAGTAATGGGATGATAGGTAGACTATTTGGAGGGTGAGATTTATTAATGGTGGGTTTGGGTTTTTTGTTTTGTTTTGTTGACTTTTAAAGACAAGGTCTCTCTCTGTTGACCTGACTGCTTCAGAACTCTTTCTTTAGACCAAGCTGGCCTCAAACTCACAGAGATCTGCCTGCCTCTGCCTCCCAAGTGCTAGTATTAAAGGTGTGCGCCACCACCGCCCAGATGCCAGTGGTTTTTGATTGTTGTTGTTTCAGTATCAACACAAACTGAGTTTCTACCTCAGAATTCTGAGCAGTCCTGCGCCTCCCTTTCATGGAGGAAGCCAGGATTCCCCCTTCTCATTCACCAGTTGGGAAACAGTCCACTGCTTTAAGTTTAGACTTATCATGTGTTTATTCTCTCCAGCTGCACGGTTGGGGATCTTCAGACCAAGATAGATGGCTTGGAAAAGACAAACTCAAAGCTTCAAGAAGAGGTTTGTAACTTTTGCTTAAACAAAATAGAGTAACCCAAGGTTAAGAGAAGTGGTATAAGTCAGCCTGGTGGCAGCAGGCCTGTCATTCCAGCTACTGGGGAGGTTGAACCAGGAAGATTACAAGTTCAAAGCCTGCCTGGGCTAGAGAGTGAGTTCAAAACCAGCCTGAACAAGTTAACAAGACTCTGTCTCAGAAAAAGTAAAGAGGATGCCATGGTGGAGTGTTGTCTAGTATAGACGAGGCCCTAGGCTCAATACATAGTACAAGAAGAAAAAAGAGGGAAAAAGAGATGGGATGTTGATACATCTGACCAGAGCATCTTGTTGGGAGGAAGAAGAGCTAGCCTCAGCTGGAACTGCGCAGGAGCATTTATGTCCACCTGTAGGGCTCCTAGTGAGACACCGGTCCTGAGGCAGTTCCTGACGGCCTCAGTTTATCACCTCTGGTTAATGCACCACTGGGCTGATGGGAAATGGTAGTGTTCTTCTCTGCCCACCTTTGCTGTAGTGTCACGTGCTTCCCCGCTGCCCCGGAGAGCACAGACTGCCCGAGAGGCACCCAGCCCATCCTCCTGTTTTGGCCTCTAGTGAGCACAGATCCAGTCTCCCCACAGCATGGTCTTTCTCTGCTTTCTCACTAGGGAGAGAGAATGAAAGGACAGGAAGAAGGAGGGCTGAGGCCGAGGAAGAAGGCTTGCTGCCCGCTGCCCGGCAGTCTCCCTGGTGGACACATCTTGTCTCCTGTTAGCAGGAGGGGGGTTGCTCAGCCTTGAGGCTTTCCACAGGTAGTAGGAAGGAGGAGAGCTTTGAGAACGGGCTGAAAAATGGACACCCTGCAGCACGGAGGCAGGGTGCAGTGGGCTAGGAGGGTCTGTGAGTGAAGGACCCGATGAGGCTCACTGTAGGCTGGCTCCTTAGGGACTTTCAAGGGAGGGGCTCAGGATTGTGTGAGTTGAAAGAGGTGCAAAGACAGTATTCTCAGGGGAATGTCACGGTAGGAGCCACTGCCGTTAGCCCCGGGACTCACACGTATCTTGCTTGGGAGGCCGGTCTTGGAGACCTATGGAGGCAGTATGTCTTTAAGCCTTGTTTTTTAATGTCTCCAAGTTGGGTGATGCATAGATTTTGTAATTTTGCTGTAGAGACTCAGTCAGTTTACTGTGGTACAAATACCCATGAAGCAGCACTAGGGAGGGCTGGAGATTTGGATGACTTCAGAGCAAAGCATTGCTCCCCAGCCAGGTGGGCTGCTTCAGCTAGAGTCTGAGTGGACACCTGAAACGCAGTGGCTGGGTGTTGTCTTCAGCACATTACTGTGGGGAAAGATGTCCTTCAGAGCAGGGGATGGTGGCACACACCTTTAATCCCAGCACTCGGGAGGCAGAAGCAGGTGAATCTGTGAGTTCGAGGCCAGCCTGGTCTACAGAGCGAGTTCCAGGACAGCAAGCCCCACTCAGAAACCCTGTCTCAAAAAAACAAAACACAAACAAAAAAGATGTCCTTTAAAGAATTCGCCTCAGGGGTTGGAAAGGAGCTGAACACCTTCAGGGCCTTCGAGGTCTTTCTTAGGCACAGCTGCTGTTTAGAAAGGTCAGCCTGGGGTCTGAGGAGAAGCTGAAGGGTTTTAGAGGACAGTTCAGTGCCTCAGGATCCCTCCACTGAGGAAAAGTGCTTCTTGCTCCTCCTCCAGTCTCCTTCCTCCTCTGCAGCCTGGAGCCTGGGGCTAGAAGAAGGAGGGGTCTGCCTTCTGCACTGTTCCTTCCCCTTTGCCTCCCATGATATCTGTTTGCTAGACACATTCATGAACAAATCCAACTTTCCTTCCCTTAAGCCACGATGACATATTTCAGGAGAGGAAGGATTCCTCTGGGGCCTGTTTCTAATGATTTATGTTTGATTCTTTCCTCCAAAATCTTTAATCTCCCTTGACAATAAAATATATTTCTGCTTATCAAGAAACTGAAAATGGGGATCAGGGAAATGGGTCAGTGGTAAAATACTTACTCCGCAATCATGAGGAACTGAGCCAGCATCTCCAGCACCTGGGTCAAAGCCAGGCCAGACAGCATGTGTCTAGAACCCGCCATGCTGGGAAGCAGAGACAGGCAGATCAGTCTCTTGCCTTGCCGGGTCAGCGAGCCTAGCCAAAGCAGCACCCTCCAGGTCCAGTGAGGGACCCTGCCTCAAAAAGTAAGGTGGGACAATGGAGAAGACCCCACTGTCACTTCCAGTATTCACACGTGCATGTACAGGCAAGCATGAGTGCACAGACACATGCAATAGCAGCAAACGGGACTGGGTGTGGCTGCATACAGTATTAACCCAGTACTCGGGAGGCAGCGGCAGCATATCTCTGCGAGTTCCAGGACAGCCAGTAGCTACACAGTGAGTCCCTGCCTCAAAAAACAAAAGCACCCCTGGAAAGAACAGTGAATTTAAAAAAAAAAAAAATGTTCATCATCCTTTTGTATGCCATTAGCATAAATAGTCTTTATTTTACAAATTTTGGGTCTGATTTTTTTAATTACAAGCGAGAGCATACCATACAAACTTTCCCCACTGGTATAAGTGTCTTCTCATTAAAAGCTATTCTAACCGCCAGGCCGTGGTGGCACACGCCTTTAATCGGGAGGCAGAGGCAGGCAGATCTCTGAGTTCCAGGACAGCCAGAGCTACACAGAGAAAGTTGGAAAAAAAATAATAATAATAAATTTTTTAAAAATCCTATTCTAAATGTTTTGGATAATAACAGAGTTCTACTTGGCGCTCCTATAGTAGTGACTGTCTGAACTCTAGGGTTTTTTTGTGTGTGTATGTGTACATAAATTATCACGCACATGAAACATCAAATCACTGGTTTTGCAGTATGGGGGCAAATGGAGACGCTACAGAAAGCTAGGCGGATGTGGCAGAGGTTTTACTACATAGATGTCTGTGGAAGTTTGCACCATGCATTTCCTATTTAAAGCAAGCAAGTAAAATAGCAAACATTAAGATGCACTGTAAATTGTGTAGAATCTAAGTAAATGTCAGCTCTTCATTTGGACTGCGAGATTAATTCTGATGTTAAAAAAATGTAAGAAATCTTTTTAATCAGCTTTCAGCGGCAACAGACCGAATTTCTTCCCTGCAAGAAGAACAACAGCAGCTGAGAGAACAGAACGAATTAATTCGCGAAAGAAGCGAAAAGAGTGTGGAGGTAAGAGGGGGACCTGACAGCTGGGCATTGTTCTCACGCACACCGTTGCTAGTCTCTGGCTGTAGCTGCCCCTTGGCATCATGGGGAAAGGCTTAAGTCTCTTGTCTAAAATGGCACCGCTGTCACAGATAGCCTACACATCGCATGTCCTTCAGGATGCTTTAATGTGACTTGTGGAGGGACTGGAGAGATGACTCAGCCGTTAGGAGCACTGGCCATTCTTCCGGAGGACCCAGGTCAATTCCTGGCACCCACATAGCAGCTCACACCTGTCTGTAACTCCAGTTCCCGAGGATCTGACACCCTACACCGATGCCTATAAAATAAAAGTTAAATAATTATTTTTTAAAAATTGGAAAAAAAAAATACAGTGAGCTAGGGAAACGGGCCACCCTGGCTTGTCTAGGGAAGAAAGTCTGAGTCTGTTATGTGTAGAAGGTGGTCTTCACTATCCCCACCCCGTGGTCAGTGAGGGCGCTGGTGCTGAGCCTGCAGATAGCAAGGCCAGCTGTGACTTAGCTCTGTCCCAATCTCCAGAATGTACAAAGGGTGTCCCTACCCATGTCACTCACAGGCCACCTGGATCACTTAAGACTTCTGAAACCCCCAGCCTTTGTACTCCAGAGTTTCGGTTTGTTCTTTTTAACTTTGGCTCAGTGCTGAGTGGGCTGTCATTTTGTCCCTGGTTCCATGGCTGGGCTCGGCCTTCTTTCTCCCATACTCCCCTGGCACTTTGTTCCTCCTTCGTGGCAGGTACACCTGGCCGTCTGTAAGACTGGTGGCTCAGCCGTAGAGATGAGGTCTGAGTCACCACAAGTCCCCCAGTGCTAGATAAAGCTGGCAGCAAACACCATGTGGGAGATGGAGTACGAGCCTTTCCCGCCAGGATTTCTTGTCCTCTTGTAAATAAAATTAACTAAACCATTACCCAGCCTAACTTGTTAGCCACACACCTGTGATCCTAGCATGCAAGAGGCAGAAGCAGGAGGATCACAGGTTCAAGTCCTGCCTGAGGTACATAGCCACACACAGATCTATTGGCCTGCTGGCATCTTTCATCTTTCATGTTGTTATATCTTTAAGAGTCATCAGATATATGGCTGGCTCAAGATTCATCATGTTTTAAAGGTACAAAATTAAGTCGGGTGGTGGTGCACACCTTTAATCCCAGTACTTAGGAGGCAGAAGCAGGAGGATCTTGTGAGTTCAAGGCTAACCTATTTTACAGAGTGAGTTCCAGGACAGCCAGGGCAACAGAGAAAAACTGTCTCAGGAAAAAAAAAACAAACTGTGACATATTTTGAAATGTATTATCGCTAGTTGGCTTTCCAAGAGTGAGTCATTCTTGGTGTTCTTGTGTGATTCAGATAACAAAGCAGGACACCAAAGTTGAGCTGGAGACTTACAAGCAGACTCGGCAGGGCCTGGACGAAATGTACAGTGATGTCTGGAAGCAGCTGAAGGAGGAGAAGAAAGTCCGACTGGTGAGCGGGACCCAGCATCCTTAGCGAGAGTCCGTCAGCTGCCTTCCATGCTACATAAACCTGCTTGCACCTGCTGACACTCCTGGAGAGACAGAAACTGTCCTTTTTAGCTCGTGTTTACACTGCAGTTCTGTGTCATTTGTGTTTGTGCCCAATGGATGAGTCTTTTCTAGAGGTTGTTATGAGACCAGTCTGTCCCCTCGGTCATAGGCTCTGGCCACTTACTTCACTCTGTGCAGTGGCCGCAGTTCCTTTCCAAACCCAGTTCTCCTATGTGCTTTGTCTTGGCTTCCAGGGATGTGTGTGGGGCACCGTGCTCTGAGGTACCCAGGACAGAAAGAACCATTTCAGGATAGTGGCGCCTGTGCCGCGGTAAAGTCCAGAGCATTCAGAAGCTGTCTTACCCGGTCAGGTCTCCTGGTGCACAAGTCAAGCATTCCTACAGGACCCTGGCTTCTGTTTTCTTTTTGGGAACAACCTGGCTTCTAGAACTCTGGCTCATGTTGCCAAGTCAGTGTTCTGTTGACTTGATGCAGAGCTAGTGTCTTGGTACTGTTCTCCTGGCAACTCAGGAGCTGAGGCAGGAAGATTATGAGTTAAAGGCCAGCCTCAGTTACACAGTTAAACTCTTTCCAAAACTGAGAAGAGGGAAGAAGAGCAGGAAGAAGGGAAAGGGAAGGTGGGAGGGCCAGAGGAAAGAAGGCAGGCAGGCAGGAAGCGTGGGGGAGAGGATGGACGTAAGGAATCCTGTCAGGCCTTTCTCCGTCTCGCAGGCCTGCCCTGTCCTGCAGGAATTCCCCCCTCAGCTAAATATGACGCTGCCTCTTTCTCAGTAGACTCTCTTCGTCCGTGTCTTTAAAGGAACTAGAAAAGGAGCTGGAGTTACAGATTGGAATGAAGACTGAGATGGAAATCGCCATGAAGTTACTGGAGAAGGACACTCATGAGAAGCAGGACACACTCGTCGCCCTCCGCCAGCAGCTGGAGGAGGTCAAAGCAATTAACTTACAAATGTTCCACAAAGTTCAGGTGAGAACTGGCCTCAGGTCTGGACCTCTGCCCTACTCTGCCTTTCAGCGCCGTCTTCCTTCCTGCGGAACACGCAGACAAGCCTGGTCCTCAGCCCTCGTGCTATTGCAGTGTTTTGGATGTTTTGCTTGAGACAGGGTCTCAGCAGGTAGCCCTGGCTGACCCAGAACTCACTACATAGATCAAGCTATCCTCAGCGTTCTGCCTGTCTCTGTCTCTGCATTCTGAATGCAGGGACTAAAGGTGTGCACTACCATGCCCACTGCATATATTCATTTTTAAAAGTTTGTTTTTTATTTACGTGTGTACATTTATGACTTCATGAGTATATGCGCATGTGCGTACAAGTACCTGAGGAGGCCAGACACACCAGAATTCCTTAGAGCATTTGTGAACTTCCCAACATGGGTACCAGGACTTTTTTTGAACCATCTATTTTAAGTTTTTACATTTTTTTTTCAGGTTTGGCCCATGAGAGGCATAGTGGTGTGTGTTAGGGAGCCTGCTCTAATAATCTACTAGGATGCCTTTGAAGCATGGAAGTGTATCTGTAACACGGTAAGCCTTGCAGACCAGCAGGCTTGCTCTTGGCAGCCACTCAGAGACCCGAGAAGGGCTGCAGCTTTGCAGGGCACTGTTCCTGGAGCTGTCTAAACCAGCCAGACACTTCCTGTCTCAAAGTAAGATGGAAGTTGTGTACGCTGCCTCTGGTGTTCTCTCTCCCTGGGGACAAGTTGCTCATCTTAGCTGCAGGGCCCTGGAAACTCCATCTTTTCTGGGCTACAGTCAGATAAAAGAGAGAATATTTGTTGATGGGCACATAATTGTCTGTCTGTAGTTAGCCCCGAGATTGCTGCTGGGAAGTTCCATCCAGGCCCTCCTCCTCAGAGGCCACAGTCCCTGGCTGGTGACCAGTAATTCTCCAGCAGTCCACAGACAGCCTGTGAGCTGGAAGCCAGCGGTCCCTCTCACATGGACCCGCCACAGCCTGTGATGCTGCGGGAGGAAAGCGAACTCTAGAAAAGAAATGAGTACACTGAGTGGGAACTGCCAAGACTGCGGCCCCTAGCAGTGGGCTTTATTTCTGCCTTCTGAGAGGACACTTGTGTCACCCAAGGGTCACCACCATCCTTGGCCACATTCTGAAGGAGTTCGGGGAGTGTGTCCTTCTAGAAGATAAACAGCGTTGGTGGCCAGCCTCTTGCTGGTGTCAGTTTGCCAAGCTGGCATTTGTAATAGGAACCGTGGTCATAAGTGTGTCTCATAGCAGATTCCTGATTCTGGCAGAGCTGTCACCTCTGTCACAGGCTCTGGTCTTTTCTTTCCCTCCCGTGTGTTTATCAGGGACCCAGGTTCAGTGAGTGCACTTCTACCCCTTGTTCACCACTTCGCACAACCAAATCTGGATGTATGTCTGTGTCTCTCTGTTTTATCAATGACAGATCATCTGAAATCCCAGACTTATATAGGGAAGACCTGGGTCTGATTTTCACTAAATGGGGCTGCATACATGTAGATAAGTGCTCTGCCACGAATCCATCCTCCAGCCTGCATGAACTGGTCTAGAGGGCCTTGATAGCCCAATGTTTAGTCTTTGCCTGTTTTCCGAGACAGGGTCTCTTTGTGTAGCTCTGACTGTCCTGGGATTTTACCAGGCTGACTTAAAACTCACAGAGATCTGCCTGCCTCTCTGCCTCCCAAGTCCTGGGATTAACGTTGTGTGCCACCACACCTGCTTTCATAGAATTTTTTTTTTTTTTTTTTTTTTTGGTTTTTCGAGACAGGGTTTCTCTGTAGCTTTGGTGCCCATCCCAGAACTAGCTCTTGTAGACCAGGCTGGCCTCGAACTCCCAGAGATCCGCCTGCCTCTGCTTCCCGAGTGCTGCGATTAAAGGCGTGCACCACCACTGCCCGGCTTCATAGAATTTTGTTAAATTAAAAATTAGCACAAGAGAGCTGAGTGACAGAACATTTGCCTAGCATGCAAGAGGCCCTGGTGTAGTGGGAGTTGTGGGGCTGCGTTCCTGCCACCCAGCTCCCTGCTGCCTGGCTCGCTTATGCCCCAAAATAACGACACACAAACTGTATTCATATAAACACTGCTTTTTGGAACCTGTCCTGGAACTAGCTCTTGTACACCAGGCTGATCTCAAACTCACAGAGATCAGCCTGCCTCTGCCTCCCAAGTCCTGGGATTAACGTTGTGTGCCACCGCCGCCTGGCAGCCCATTTCTATTAATGTGTGTAGCACCACGAGGTGCTGGCCTACATCCATCCTGGGTCGGAGCTTCCGCGGCATAGCATCTGGCCTCACTTCCTCTTTCTCCCAGCATTCTGTTCTGTTTACTCCACCCACCTATGTTCTAACCTATGAGGCCAAGCAGTTTCTTTATTAATTAACCAATGAAAGCAACAGATAAGGCAGATGACCCTCCTCCATCACCCTAGGTTCCATCCCCAGCATTGCCCCCCCCAGACAAAACAAAACAAACAAACAAAAAAAACAAAGGAAACACACACACACAAGAAAACTGACTCATACCTGTGACTATCACTTAATCCCTGCATTCCTAAGAATGGGACGGGGATCACAGACTAGCCAAGGCCAGCCTAGGCTACATAGTAAGACCCTGTCTCATTGCTGGGCGGTGGTGGTGCATGCCTTTAATCCCAGCACTTGGGAGGCAGAGGCAGACGGATCTCAGTGAGTTCAAGGTCAGTTTGGTCTACAAAGTGACTTCCAGGACAGCCAAAGCTGTTACACAGAGAAATCCTGTCTCAGAAAAACAAACAAACAAAAAAAGGACCCTGTCTCAAACACACACACGTACCTGGAGTGGAGTGGGGGCATTGCAAGAGGAGAGGACCTGAGGATACAGACAGCTCAGAGATAGAATACTTTTCTAACACTATGCACACACACACACACACACACACACATGCGGAATCTCAGTGCAGACAGCTCAGGAATAAAATGTTTGTATATTCTTCAGCATCAGCCAAAAAGAAAAAAAAGACTATTTTGTGTCCCTCAAATCCCAGCAAAAGTATTTCGTCTCCAGGGAAGCACACTTGCCCATTTAGCATCAGAAGGCAGATCCCTCTTAGAGCTGCAACATGTCATGTTTTGGTGACCTTTTTTTGTTTGTAAGTGGGATATGGCTTCATTTCGCTGCAGTATCATGGTGCTGTGTTCTTCCAGGTCTGAGCGTTTCTTAGTTTCCGGTTCTTTTCTCTTTAGGCTGAACAACAGTTAGCATGCTGTTCTGTTTGATCAGTTCTATCCTGAGTGTAAGCTTCAGCCAGAAAATGCCGTCTATAGGGAAGTTCTCCTGACTTCCTTCTGCAGCAGCCTCTCTGTAGCCTTTTGTCTCACAGTACGTCTCTTGTGACTACAGAGTGCTCCCTCCTGCTTACTGGGACTGCTTAAAACTGGGACAGAGTGAGTTTCACAGCTATGGATGTGGAACAGCCCTGCCTCTGACTGGCTCTTTAGCCCTCAGTCAGTCTTTTCTCTTCTGAGCCTCCCTCTCTGTAGGAAACTGAAGCTGACAGTGTCTCCCTTGAGAACCCTCCAAGGGGTTATGTGAAGTGGCAAGTGTGCCCAGACCATGAGGCTGCTTGGGAACAGAGACCACACTGACTGCAGCAGGCAGACCCCAGCTCCTGCCTCTTTGCTCTTCTTCCCCTAGCAGAGCTGGAGCCTTGACCTGGTTTGTCCAGGGCTCTAGGGAAGAACAGCAATTAATGAAATACTCTTGCGAGTGTTGCAAAGTCTTTTAACAGTGAGGCCTGTTTGTAATGCAGAGATGTGCAGGAGGGCAGGGCATCTTACGGACCATCTCCTTGGTTTCATAGAATGCAGAGAACAGTTTACAGCAGAAGAATGAAGCCATCGCTTCTTTTGAAGGAAAAACCAATCAAGCAATGGCAAGCATGAAACAAATGGAAGAAAGGTAATCCCTTCCCTGGTAGACAGGGCATCTCTAGAAGGTTCTGGGTAATCCCTTCCCTGGTAGACAGGGCATCTCTAGAAGGTTCTGGGTAATCCCTTCCCTGGTAGACGGGGCATCTCTAGAAGGTTCTGGGTAATCCCTTCCCTGGTAGACGGGGCATCTCTAGAAGGTTCTGGGTAATCCCTTCCCTGGTAGACGGGGCATCTCTAGAAGGTTCTGGGTAATCTCTTCCCTGGTAGACGGGGCATCTCTAGAAGGTTCTGGGTAATCCCTTCCCTGATAGACGGGGCATCTCTAGAAGGTTCTGGGTAATCCCTTCCCTGGTAGACGGGGCATCTCTAGAAGGTTCTGGGTAATCCCTTCCCTGGTAGACAGGGCATCTCTAGAAGGTTCTGGGTAATCCCTTCCCTAGTTAGATGGGGCATCTCTAGAAGGTTCTGGGTAATCCCT
Source organism: Chionomys nivalis (assembly GCF_950005125.1). Taxonomy (NCBI): domain Eukaryota; kingdom Metazoa; phylum Chordata; class Mammalia; order Rodentia; family Cricetidae; genus Chionomys; species Chionomys nivalis. The sequence goes on along the minus strand of NC_080092.1, from coordinate 32,512,099 downwards.
TCCCTGGTAGACAGGACATCTCTAGAAGATTCTGGGCTACTTGGGCCTAGAAACAACCACAGAGTCCCACTGACAAGTACATACAAATTGGGGTGACTGTCCTTCCTTGGCCCACCCTCTAAGAAAAAGCCTGGGCGCACCAACTAGCCTGGCCTAAGCGCTAGCCAGTCAGCCAGGCTTTCGGCCACTGCATCAGAATGTCCTCCCAGGCTTTGGAACTAGACAGAGTGGATTGCCACTGTCACATTCAAATATCAACTTAGTAGTGATCAGAATAGAGTTCCAGGGACTGGAGAGATGGGTCAGCAGTTAAGAGCATTTACTGTTCTTAGAGAGGACTCAACTTCAGTTCTCAGCACCTACATTGAGTGACTCAGAGTGACTTCTAACTCCAGCTCTGTGAGATCTTCTGGTCTCTGCAGCCTCCAATACACGCACACACACACTAATTTTAAAAAAAAAAAAATTACAATATTCCAAAAAAGATATACATAAATGGCTGCTTTTGGGGAGATGTGATGCCATCCCACAGAGCAAAGATGTTTGGGTTTTTTTTGTTTTTTGGTGGGGTCAGGGAGAGACAGGATTTTTCTATGTAGCCCTGGCTGTTCTGTAGACCAGGCTGGCCTCAACTTTGAGCTTCACCCGCTTCTGCCCCTGAAGTGCTGGGATTAAAGGTGCGCAGAACCGTTGCACCACTGCACAGTGAAGGCGGTCTTTTCAATAACTAGCCTTGGAAGAGTTGGTCCTCCGTCTGCAAAGCAGTGACTCTCAGCCACACCTCCAGTCTGATAGAACAGCTGACTCCACGGGCATCGTAAAAATCTAAGCTAAAACTGTTTAGAAGGACATAGGGAACTCCGTGGCTTTGGGATAAGCAAAGAGATTTCTTTTTGAGATAGCATAAAAGCATAATTATGTCTTAGTTGGGGTTTCTATTGCTATGAAGAGACACCATGACCACAGCAACTCTTTTAAAAACAAAAATAAATTAAAAAAAAAAAAAAAACACTTAATTGGAACTGGCTTACAGGTTCAGAGGTTCAGTCCATTATCATCATAGCAGGAAGTGTGGTGTCACACAGGCAGACATGGTACTGGAGAAGAAGCCAAGAGTTCTACATCTAGATCAGTGGGCTGCAGGGAGAGAGAGACAAGACACTGGGTTTGGCTTGAGCATTTGAAAGCCCAAAGTCCACCCCCAGTGACGTGCATCCTCCAACAAGGCCACTCCTCCTAATCTCTGTCAAGTAGCACCACTCCCTAATGACCAGGCATTCAAATATATGAGTCTGTGGAGACCATTTCTATTCAAAATACCACAACCTGGGCTGGAGAGATGGGTCAGCGGTTAAGAGCACTGGCTACTCTTCCAGAGGTCCTGAGTTCAATTCCCAGCAACCACATGGTGGCTCACAACCATCTGAAATGAGATCTGATGCCCTCTTCTGGCCTGCAGACAGACAAACAAGACAGAATATTGTATACATAATAAATAAATATTTAAAAAAAAATACCACAACCTATAAGAGAAAAAATTGGTTGTAAGCAGAGTTTTTCTCTATCCCAGCAGCCACACCCAAATAATAACACAGAGACTTATTTTTAATTATAAATGCTTGGTCAATAGCTCAGTCTTTCAGTCTTTTTTTTTTTTTTTTTTTTTTTGGTTTTTCGAGACAGGGTTTTTCTGTGGCTTTGGAGCCTGTCCTGGAACTAGCTCTGTAGACCAGGCTGGTCTCGAACTCCCAGAGATCCGCCTGCCTCTGCCTCCCGAGTGCTGGGATTAAAAGCGTGTGCCACCATCGCCCGGCTAATAGCTCAGTCTTATTACTAGCTAACTCTTACATTTTAAATTAACCCATATTTCCTATCTACCCTCTGCTATGTGACTTGCTACCTGTTCTCAGTACAGCAAGTTCATCTCCTCTCCATGTTTCCTTCTGACTCTGAGACTTCTCCCCTTTTTCTTCGAACTCATTTTTTTTGTCTGCAATTCCCCCCTAACCTCTACCTGTCCCGATATTGGCCAGTCAGATTCTTTATTAACCCAGTCACACAGTGACACATATTCACACAGTGTAAAAGAATACTTCATACTTGATAATTAGACTATATCAAAATTCTAAATTTACTGGGCAAGGTGTCAATGGCCTTTAATTCTAGCACTTGACAGGCAGAGGCAGGCAGATCTCTGAGTTCAAAGCCTACCTGGTCTACAGAGTGAGTTCCAGGCCAGCCAGGGTTACAGAAACCTTGTTTCAAAAACCAAAAGGGAAAACAAGTAATAATAGCAATATAATAATACTTTAAATTTTCATCATATGAAACATGACTAAAAGAATTAAAAGGTTTTTGTTGTTGTTTAGTTTTTTGGTTTTGTTTTGGTTTTGGTGGTGGTGGTGGTTTGGGATTGGTTTTTTTTGTTTTTGTTTTTGTTTTGTGTTTTGTTTTGCTTTGCTTTGGATTGGTTTTTTTGAGGCAGGGTTTCTCTGTAGCTTTGATGCCTGTCCTAGGACTAGCTCTTGTAGAATTCAGGCTGGCCTTGAACTCACAGAGATTTGCTGCCTCTGCCTCCAGAGTGCTGGGATTAAAGGTGTGCACCACCACCTGGCAAGAATTAAAAGAGTTTTTATGAATTTAGAGGAAATTTGCATATAGCTGACAATGAACCTGTGTTAGACTATATAAAGAACTCTCAAAATAAAAAAACCAAACAATTCAACTAAAAACAGACAAGGTGTCGGGGATGGCTCTGCAGTTAACGGTGCTTGCCATGGGAGCTTGAGGACCTGAATTCAAATCCGTAGAGCCCACATGGCCATGTGCAGTAGCAGATGCCTATAAAAATGGAGTGCCTATGGCAAGATCGAAAACAAAAAAGCACAGTCCATGGAAGCTCGTAGGCCAGCAAACCCTGTGTACACAGTGGCAAATAACAGCCTGTCTCAGACAAGATGGGGAAGGACAGACTGGCACCAGGTTGTCCTCTGACCTCCACGTGTGCACTGTGATAACGTGTGCCACACACACACCCCAAAAGGGGAGAAAAACAGACAAAAGGAAACTAGTTGTGGTGAGAAAAGACTGGCGGGAGGGTCACAGACTGAAGGCTAGCCTGGGCTATAGCTGGTTTCAAACTAGCAAGACTTGGTCTCAAAAAGAAAAGGTGGGTCAAGACTTGAGCATGCTCTTCAGCAAAAAGGATATGTGTATGGCAGATAAGCAAATGAAAAAGTGGAGCCATTAGCTGGGCAATGGTGGCACATGCCTTTAATCCCAGCACAAAAAAAGAAAGAAAAGAAAGATGAAGCAGCATTCCTGTAAATTCCTGTTCAGGTGATAAGCTGTGCATGGTGGCGCACACCTGTGTGTGGTACACACTATGGCTATGGTAGGAAGATCATACGTTTGAAACCAGCCTGAACTAGGTAGCAAGTTCAAGGACTGCCTAAGCTGCAGAACAAGACCCTGTCTCGAATGAATGAATGAATGAATGAATGAATGAATGAACCAACCAACCAAAGAGGAGGGAGGGAGGAAAGGAGGCAAGCAACTCCAGCCAAAAGTTTTGAGACTGAGAGGTGGCCCTTTCCCTACAAAGACTGAATGTGTCTGCTTGGCATTGCCTTCAGGTTGCAGCAGGCGGAAAAGGCCAGGCAAGGGGTGGAAGACCGGAGCCACAAGGTGCAGCAGGAGCTCAACGGGAGGGTCAGTGCCCTGCAGCTCCAGCTGTCCCAGCTGCATGACCAATGGTAAGGAGCCGGGCACCTGCAGAGATCAGCTTGAGAGGACGAGGAAGTGACTTCCCACCTTCTTGTCTTCAGGAAGATTAGGACATAGCCAGTCACCCAAACTTGCTTCACAAACAAGAACAGCAGGCAGGCTTCAGGGGCCACCTGTATCTCCAGCCCCTCCTAGCTGGTGAAGATGAGTCAGGATTCAGCCAAGCTCACCCCTGACCTTGGTCACTCTCTCCCCACCTCCCACCTCTTTGGTATCTTCCTATCTGCTGAATGTGGGCTGTGAAAAGCCAGGCAGATATTGAACTTTTTTGCCACCCAGGTCCTTGTATAATCCTCAGTGTTTTCCTCTCATTGATGTAACAGCCAAGTGTGTACCTGGCAGCTCCTGGTCTTTTGGGGGCCCAGGTGACCCTACACGAAGAGGCCAGGTTTCACTCCATGTAAGGATTTTAATGTCTATGTGGCCATTCAGGTAGTTCCCCTATCTTGTATGACAGATTGTGGGTCTTCCATGGAAATCTCCCTCTGAAACTAACTCTACTTCACTTTTGGGGAAACAACAGCTCAGGTCTAGAGAAAGAACTGAAATCAGAAAAAGAACAAAGGCAAGCTCTCCAGAGGGAATTACAGCGGGAGAGAGACACATCCTGCCTGCTCCAGACAGAGCTGCAGCAAGTGGAAGGACTGAAGAAGGTAAGGCAGCAGCGTGTGGGCTCCAGAACCCCTGCGAAGGCCAGTCCCTCCAGTGCCTCTGTGTGGGAGGCAGGGTCCGGAGCACTGTGCCCACCCCCACAGGGCGTCTATCCTAAGAGGAGATGGCGAGTGGTAAGCCATGGAGTCAGCCAGATGGGCCTGACAGTGAGAACCAAAGGCAGAGAGGAGCTGGGAAGAGCAGACAGAGAAGAAGAGGCCCGAGAGAGAGCCAAGCCACCACTCACTCACAGGGCCAGGGCGAGGGGGAGTTTTACCAGTGGTCTTAAAACCAGCTACTGTGTGGAGACCTGGTGCTGTACACAGGACCTTCTCCCAAGAGGTTGGCTGGCCATTCTTCCCAAAGCTCAAGTCATTGCAGGAGGCCGGCGCAGCCAGACCCTCTAATCATTCCTATGCTCCCTTTCCTTCTGGCGTCACTTCAGGTTTCGAGTTCCCTGTGTCAGTCTCAGGAATGTCCTGGATCCTGTGAGCAAGAGAAGTAGGGTGTTGACCTAGTGGCATCCGTGTAGAAACAGATCTCTCAGGAAGGTCAGCTGGCTGCAATCTGCTGGACTGAGCCTCAGGCTCCCAGACCTCCTGACCCTGCCTGGGCAACAAAGCCAGATGTGCACTGCTCTCAGCACACCCTTGTAACAAGGCAGCTGTCAGAGTGGTGATTGCTCTTGGGGGGAGCTCCAAGGAAAAGAAGGGGCTTAGGAGCCAGGCCAGTCTCAGGTGGTGGGGGTGGGGAAAGGACTGGGCATGAAAGAACCTAGAAAATGGCTCTGTCATTAAACATGCTCACCTCAAAATACTTAATCCACATTTAAATTCTACACACTGTAGCAAGCTTTTTTTTTTTTTTTGATCGCCAACTCACAAATAACAACACAGAAACTTCTTGTTAATTATGAAAGCTTGACCTTTAGCATAGGCTAGTCTCAACTAGCCCTCATAACTTAAATTAACCCATTTATACTAATCTGCGTTCTGCCATATGGCTTTACCTCTCTTCGATCTTATATCTCCTGTTTCTTACCTATGTCTAGCTGGAGATTCAACCTTCTTCTTCCTAGAGTCCTCTCTGTCCCTGGAAGTGCTGCCTAACCTCTTCCTGACTAGCTGTTGGCCAGTCATCTCTTTATTAAACCAATCAGAAGGTACCTTGGCAAGGACATATCTTCCCAGTGTAAACATATATTCCACAACAGCATTCTGCACAGCAGGCTTGGTGACGCCCTCAGCGAAGCAGGCGGAAGCACAGCTCCCCACTGTCACTCTCAGCAGCCTGGGGAGTTGCTATCATCTTTTTGTTTTGAGACAGGGTCTTACTGTATTGTTCTGGCTGGCCAGAAAGTTTATGTGTAGAGCCGAGTGACCTTGAACTCACAGAAATCTGCCTGACTCTGCCTCCTGGGTCCTGGGATTCAAGGTGTGTGCCACCATGCCCAGTTCTTTCATCTTTTAGAGACCTTGACTTAGACAAATCCAGGGTTTGGTGAAGAAAAGAATTCCAGGACTAGCCAATACAAAGCAATTAGAATTTTATGAAAGGTCTTTTAGATCACCAGGCAGTGGTGGCGCACTTCTTTAATCCCAGTACTCGGGAGGCAGAAGCAGGTGGATCTCTGTAAGTTTGAGGCCAACCTGGTCTACAAGAGCTGGTTCTCATAAACGGAGACTGTTTCCCAGCTGCCCAGACCTGGATAATCACACAGAAACTATATTAATTACAATACTGTTTGGCCAATGGCTCTAACGTGTTCCTAACTAGCTCTTTTGTCTTAAATTAACTCATTTTTATTAATCTGTGTATCCACACGAGGCTGTGGCTTACCGGTGCCAGCATATTACTCCTTTGGCAGTTACATGGCGTCTCTTTGACTCTGCCTACTCTCTCTCTCTTTCTCTGTTCGGATTTCCTGCCTGGCTTTACTCCGCTAAACCATTGACCAGAACAGCTTTATTCAGTAACCAATAAAAGCAACACATATACAGAGGGACATTCCACACCAAGTTCTAGGACAGCTAGGGCTGTTACACAGAGAAACCCTGTCTGAAACCCCCCCCCCAAAAAAAGTCTTTTAGAAATACTTTACTGAATGTATTTATTGTGTGCGCACATGTGAGGTCAGAGGACAGCCTTATCAGTTTTCTTCTTCCACTGTGTGGATCTTAGAAGTCAGTCAGGTTTTCAGACTTGGTGAAAAGTGTCTTAACCCACTGAGTCATCTTCCCTGCCCAAAGACTTTTTTTTTTCTTTTTCTCCAAAGATATTTTAAAATAGACTTTATGGCAGGTGGTGGTGGCACACACCTTTAATCCCAGCACTTGAGAGCCAGGAGTTCAAGGCCGTCCTGATCTACAAATCAAGTTCTAGAACAGCTAGGGCTACACTGAAAAGCCAAAAGAAAGAAAGAGAAAAAGAAATGCTAAAAGACTTTAGAGCCCATGGATGGCTTAGCAGATAAAGGAGGTAGCCTCTAAACCTGAAACCCGCATGGTAAAAGTAGAGAACAGATTCCTGAGGGCTAGTCTCTGACCTTCACATATATGTGCCCATACTCATGCACTCACATGCAGACACACAAATATATGTAAGAAAAAAATTAAAGGCACTTTTGAAGCAAGCCTTCAAAAAGTTGGTCTATATACATTCCAGATAGCTGTGGAAGGAGTGATCAGTGTTTTGTTTTGTGATAGGGTCCCTTATAGTCTAGGCTGATCTTGAACTCAATATGTAGTCTTCACCTCCCAAGAGCTAAGATCACATACACACACTACTGTACCCAGCCCAGATAACTGTGCTTTTAAAACCCGGCCTTTGGTAGACAGGCAAAGCTTTACTTGTCCATGGGTAACTGGTTTTGGTTTTGGTTTCCTTTGATTTTTCAAGACAAGGTTTCTCTGTGTAACAGTCCTGGCTGTCCTGGAATTTGCTCTGTAGACCAGGCTGGTCTCCTACTCACAGAGATCACCTGCCTCTGCCTCCTGAGTGCTGGGGTTAAGAATGCGCTACCATCACCTGAGATTTTTTTAAATAATTTTTTTAAAGATTTATTTATTTATTATGTATAGTATTCTGCCTGCGTGTCTGCCTGCAGGTCAGAAGAGGACACCAGATCTCATTACAGATGGTTGTGAGCCACCATGTGAATGCTGGGAATTAAACTCAGGACCAGAGCAGCCAGAGCTCTTAACCAGCCTTGATTTTTGGTTTTTAAGACAGGCACTATATAGACAGGATCTCACTATGTAGACCAGGCTGTCTTGGATCTAACAGAGATTCATCTACCTGGGATTGAAGGTGTGAGGTATGTGCCACCAGGAACAAGTGCAGGAGGTTTTTAGCACCAAGTTTTCTCTGTGTAGCCCTGGCTGTCTTGGAACTAGGTCTAGATCAGGCTGGCCTCAAACTCAGAGATCTGCCTGCCTCTGCCTCCTGAGTGCTGGGATTAAAAGTGTTTGCCTCCATGCCCAGCCCATGTAACTGTTCTTAATTGGCCTGAAGGTATCTCATCCCTGTCCTGCATCATTGTATTCATCTTAGAGCCTCTTGTAGTTGTTGTTTGAGAAGGTCTCCTGGAGCCCAGGCTGGTCTCAAACTCACTATATCATCTGCCCCTAGCTGATACAAAGTTATCTATAAGAGATAGATATATCTTGGGTGCTATTCATCTAACAAAACTATTCCTTTCTTCTGCAAGGCATTCTGATCTCCTGACCACACTGGTTACTAAACATTTAAAAAGGAAGATGTAGTTGTGTGTGACATGTGGCTCGTCTATTTCAGGAACTGCGGGAGCTCCAGGATGAGAAGGCAGAGTTACAGAAGGTCTGTGAGGAGCAGGAACAAGCCCTCCAGGAAATGGGACTGCACCTCAGCCAGTAAGAGCCACCCACGTGCAAGGCTGCATCTGTGTGCTTCCAGGTGGTGCTAGAAGAGACAGCTAGGAAACCTCCCAGCTGTCCCTAGGTGACCTCCCGGAAGTCAGACTAAAGGAGGCAGCTGTGTGACTCCTAGTCCTCTGAGAATTCTTTTCTCCTGTGACCAGACACCAGTGGTCTGGCACCTGGCAGGGCTACCAGAAGAAAAGTTCCTCTTGCTCCACGCATGACCAGAGCGTGGAAGAATTGTGACCTTTAACAGCCAGGATACATGTGGCTTTAGAGATGGGAGCCAAGTGAGAGAAAGCTAGAGAAATTCAAGAATGAGGGTGTGCACTGAACCTTTTGTTTTGTCTGAAAAGATAGAAGGTCTCCTATTTTGTTTTTTAAAGAATTTATTTTTATTATTTTAAGTGTGTGTGGAGGGGTATATTTTCACATAAATGCTGATGCCCTCAGAGGCCGAAGGCATTGTGTTCCCTGGAGCTGGAGTTACAGGCAATTGTGAGCCACCTGACAGGGATGCTGGCAACTGAACTCAGGTCTCCTAGAAAAACAGTGAGTGCTCTTAACTACTGAGTATCTCTCCACCCCCAAGGTTGAGATACTTTGTTGTACAAGCAGAGATTGTTTTGAGACAGTCTAACTGTGTCTCTCAGGCTCTAGCCTTGAACTGGCTGGAGGGTTCTACTTGGGTTTATACCTGAAGCTCCCTTCTTCCTGTACCCACGCTAGATGGACACAAAGCAGAGTCAGACCCAGTGGTCCTCAAAGATGGCAGTGGTTTTCTGACTCTGGGGATGTCTCGGTGGTATCATCTGATCTAGTTTTGGAATCCTAACTGAAGATGGTCAGAGCCAAGCTGTATGGCTGTGGCAGAGTTAGGTGTACATGCAACCCAGACAGGACTACCCAAGCAGCCACTTTCCCCTCATCTCCCATTCCTGCAGGCCCATGCTAGGACAGCTTCTGGTCCAATAAGTCGGCTAACCTGTCTGCTAGACAGGGAAAGGGTCACCTGCTGGTGATTAATGAAGGCCGTGGTGGTTCTTGAAAGTTCTGATGCTGTTTTGTAAGCCCTAGCTTAATTCAGCCTGTCTCTCAGGAACCTACCACTTGACGCCTAGCAATCTAAAGCAGTTAGACTAGTCAGTTCTTAAGGCCCCAGGTGCGATGGTACACCCCTTTAATTCCAGCACTCTGGAGGCAGAGGCAGGCAGATCTGTCAATTCAAGGCCAACCTGGTCTGCATAGTGAGTTATAATACAGGACCATAGATAGGGGCAGGAGCTGTTGCCAGGCACGGTGGTGGACACTGTTATTCCCAGCATTTTGGGAGGAGAAAGCTGATAGCTCTCTATGCATTTGAGGCTAGCCTGGTCTGCATATCAATCTCCAGGCCAGCCTGAAAACACGTCTCAAAAAAATAAATAAGTAAAACATAAAAATAAAAGAAAGGGCTCTAGCCCTTATGCTATGGTCCCGGCGCACCTGCACCAACCTGCAGAGCACCTCTGAGCCTGTGGGGGTGGGGGAAATGGATGCCCTAAAAGGCCTATGCCAGTTGTGGTAGCCCATACCAATAGGAAACACTAACGGGGTGGAGGCAGGAAGATCACAAAGTTGAGGCAAGCCTGAACTATATCTGAGACTGTGAAGATAAAAAACTCACTTGCCATACAAGCATGGGGACTTGAATCCCCAGCAACTCCATAAAAAGACATCAGGTATGGTGAGCCACCTGTAATCCCAATACTCAGGTAAACAGAAGATCCCCAGGGCGAGCTGGCTGGCTAGACTAACCAAGTCTGGAGCTCTGGCTAAGTAAACTAGAAGAGTGATACTAACATCTTTCTCTGGACTCTACACATGCATTTGTACCCATATGACATGTGTGAACAAGTGAGCACATATATACACACCACACCACACACCAAGAGGGAAAAAAAGGTTCCCCCAGATTGCCAGCATGTAGTATTTCATTTTGGGTTTTTTGTTTTTGTTTTTTTGATACAGAGTTTCTCTGTGTAGTCCTGGCTGTCCTAGAACTCACTCTGTAGACCAGGCTAGCCTCAAACTCAAGGAGATCCACCTGCCTCTGCCTCCCGAGTGCTGGGATTAGAACGTAGTGTTTCATTTTTACTGACAGTTCTACCGACCTAAAGCTGTGCAAACCTATCTTTTATGTGAAGGAACTGTTCATTCATTAGATGATGGAGAGTTAGCCGGGCGGTGGTGGCGTACCCTTTTAATCCCAGCACTCAGGAAGCAGAGGCAGTGGATCTCTGTGGGTTTGAGGTCAACTTGGTCTACAAGAGCTAATTTCCAGGACAGGCACCAAAGTTACAGAAAAACCCTGTCTCAAAAAACAACAACAACAACAAAAAAAAAAAGATGGGGAGTTAGTGGAGCCTCTCAGCCTGCCCCTTCTGGACTGTGCAGTGGACTGGATACCCTCCAAGAAGCATGGAAGATTGAGGTCTCTACTGAGAGTGGCAATTAGGTCAGGACTTCCTGGCCTTACCACAAGTACATTAAATGCAGGGACAGCTACCTAGAGAAACCAGAACTCTAGACTTCCAGACTCATTCACCATTCTGTTTGTTTGTTTGTTTGTTGAGATGGAGTTTCTCTGTGTAATCCTGGCTATTATGGAACTTGCTCTGTAGACCAAGCTGGCCTGGAATCACAGAGATCTGCCTGCCTCTCCCTCTGGAGTCACCATGCCCTGGCTCATTCACCATTTCAGTTCTTTTTGACCCTTGTGGACTTGCAAGTCTGCCCTTAGGCCACATAGTCCCAGGCTTAGCAGTCACATGATCCAGGGGAGTGTAATACAACCTCTGGTCACACAAAAATGGGAAGCATTTTTACCAGGTGCACGCCTGTGATCCCAGCACTCGGGAGACAGAGGCAGGTGGATCTCGGTGCTTCCAGGCCAGCACAGAGTGCTGTTACGCAGAGATCCCCTGTTTTGTCCCTTTCCTACTAAAAAAATGTCTTTTTTTTTTTATAGGTCCAAACTAAAGATGGAAGATATAAAGGAAGTAAATAAGGCGCTGAAGGTATTAAAGTCACTTTTATTAGCAAAAATCACTTAGAGCTGGTGGTGGTAGTGTAAACCCAGCACTCCAGAGGCAAAGGCCCTCAAATCTCTGAATTCAAGGCTAGCCTAGTCTACATAGCGAGCTCAAGGCCAGCCATGGATCTTAGTGAGACTGAAAGAAAAGGAAGACTGCTCACTGTGCCCCACAGGGATGACAGCATAGTGCCACAGGCATGTCCGGGATGGCATTGCTGCAGGTGGACAGGTATGAGCTGGAGGCTAACTTTTCCAGTGTCAGTTTCTCTAAGCCCAAGCCCATGGTAGGCACTATGCCCATTGGCTGGCTCTGACCTGCTGTGTGCTTGAGAAGCTAGCACACACACACACAGGTGCCAGGTAGAGCCACCTGCCTCACCGAGTTACCACAGGAGAGCAGGACAGACAGGGGCTCCTTCATGGTGAGAGACCAAGCTGCACAGCCACCTCCAGTCCAGCAGGTGAATGGATCCCTGGCTGCTCTGCTCTTTAAATGAAGAGCTCTATAATTGCGAGCTACAGGTCTCTGTCTAGCCATGCAGTATTTGTATGATGGTGGCAGCAGACAGCTCCAGAGGGGCTTTCTAGAGTAAGGGTGCCTTGTAGCCCCAGCAGCCTGCTTCTCTGGCATAGTAAAGGCTGTGTCAAGGGGCCCTTGACCCCTCTGATCACGTACAGAATTCCTAAGGGATAATACATCTCAGATCAGTTTTTCCTCTTCTAGAGCCTCCAGTTTCTCTTATATAATGTAGCTAAGCTGTTTGCCAGAGCCATTGAGGATGTGGGGCTGGGTGTGCAGAAGAGCTTCCCTGAAGCTAAAGGCATTCCTCCCCTACACATTGTCTCTCTGCAGAAGTCCATGTCACTTGTTTGAACCTTTCCCTCTGCAAGTGTAGCTAGTCATAGGATCACATCTCAGGCCGGGCCTGGGGTTGCAGGCACCAGTTTGACTGTGGTGACCTCAGCTATAGGAGACCTCTTAAAAGGGCAGGGGAGTATCTTGAGTGAATCAGCCTTGATCAAGGCCAGGATGCTGAGAGCAGGCACTTTGTACAGATATGTGAATGCCACCTACAGTCAGCATGAGAAAAGGGCTCCATTAGTCCTCCTACATCTGGGGAAGCTGCAAGGCCTCCTAAGGAGGGACAGTCACAAGACAGTAGCTGCAGCCAAGCAGGGACTGACATGAGGTGAATCTCTCAGGTGTTTTTCTTCCTCAGGGCCACACATGGTTGAAGGATGATGAAGCAACACACTGTAAGCAGTGTGAGAAGGAGTTCTCCATTTCCCGGAGAAAGGTAACGCAAGGGCCACTCCCACCCGAGTCTCCTCTCTGGTTCCCAGGAAAAGTCTATCTTTACTACACCTGTGCCTGCTGGTCAGCTGGAGGTTCTTGTCCCATTGCCTTTTAATGACGGACATGCTTGGGGCAGCATGGCCTCTCTGTAGAGCTACTGCAGGTATACTGCTGGCAGGCCTCTGTGTGCAGCAGGGCTAACTTGGGCAAACCACACACAGGAACCTGTAAGGCATCACCAACAGACTCACTGGATGAACTGGGCCTGTGTCTACCCGCATAGCCTGTTGCCAGGCTCTGGGAACAGAAAGTCCTGGATGACTCTTTTTTGGTCCATGGTAGCAAGACCCCGAACTGCCTCATCAAAGAGCAATCGGGCAGAGGATGGATGGCCTTGGAAGTATATAATGCTGGGAGCTTAAAGCATCACCACACAGGGAAGGTCTACCCCACGAGCCTATCCACAGCTATGGGCTCACCACCTCTCCTGTTCCCATCAGGAGTTTTCATCTGTGCAAGAGAAAACCAAAGTGCCAAACTTGGATAAGTTCAGAACTGGAAATGACCTTCTATTTGTCAAGACCTGCCGAAGGCTGAGGCAGCACAGTCTGGCCATCCCCACATGAACATTTTTGGGCGGTCTAGCCTAATTGTCTGTAGAGCCAGGACAGAGGCTCTCCAGGCTAAGCTTGGCATCCACCACATGCCCAAAGAACCCAACACAGCCAGCTGTGGTGATATCTTTAATCTCAGCATTCAGGAAGCAGAGAGAAGCAAGTTTCGTGGCAGCCAAGGGAACACATAGTGAGGCTCTATCTCCCTACCCAAAAAAACTCAACCCCAATAAGTCCTAGATTCTTGGCCCATTTATAAACAACCATCTGCCACCAATCAGGAGAGGCTATCTAAAAGCATGTTGGGCGGGCGGTGGTGGCGCACGCCTTTAATCCCAGCACTTGGGAGGCAGAGGCAGGCGAATCTCTGTGAGTTCGAGACCAGCCTGGTCTACAAGAGCTAGTTCCAGGACAGGCTCCAAAACCACAGAGAAACCCTGTCTCGAAAAACCAAAAATAAATAAATAAAAATAAAAGAATAAAAATAAAAGCATGTTGGGTCTAAGATATGGCCATTACAGAAGCCAAGCTTTTCAAAGCAATAGGAGTTGCATCCCCCCAGTTGTCTTGACTGCCTTTTTCCTGTCTTCTAGCACCACTGCCGAAACTGTGGCCACATTTTCTGCAACACCTGTTCCAGCAACGAGCTGGCCCTGCCCTCCTACCCTAAGCCAGTGCGTGTATGTGACAGCTGTCACACCCTGCTACTGCAGCGCTGCTCCTCCACAGCCTCCTGAAGCCATCAGGCCACCAGTAGGGACCTTAGCCTGTTGACCTCCATCTTCAGCGTGGGAGGAAAGCCTCAGGTACAGTGCCAAACTCTGGGTCTCCAGAGACCTGCAAGGGCCCAAGAGAATCAAAGGCTGTCAGCCTCTAAAGACAGCGCCAAGTGGCAGCTGACCATTTTTCTGTGGTTTGTATAGAGCCAGCTCCTCTAGACTGACATGTGTGTCCTCGGTTGTACCCTGGCTTTGGTACAGGTAACTTCATGGTTCTGCTACTGTCACTCTCACTTTTCAAAGGATTGACCTATTTTGCAGCAGTTGCACTAGTACAGAATCCTTTCTCTTCCTGCCCACATCCCACAGAAACCTTGATTTCTGCAGAGATTTGAACCTCCTGGGTCTGTCAGTGTGCCTTGTCTGCTTCATCCAGCATTTACCATCATGCCCCTGTCAACAACTATCATTAGCCCTGCAATAAAATCCTTTTTCACTCTTGTACAAAGTGCTGGCTTCCAGCTTGCACATGGAGGAGGGCCTGCTGCGTTTGAGCTCTCCAGCTGGTGTGTTGCTTGTACTTAGGCTGCTCCACCCAGATGGACCAAGGCCAGGGTAAAGCCTTGTCACCAAAGTCCAAGTACGTATTTACACAGATGCCTGACTTGCAGTGGGGTTACATCCTCATTGCAGTCAAGTAGAAACGAACCAAGAATGACCACTGTTCACCTCACTTAGCCTGCCTTCATAGTGCTCGGGACACTAGCAAATAAACAGACTCAGCTAACATAGCTGCTTTTTGTTTTGAGAAAAGGTCTCAAATAGCCTGGTCTGGTCTCAAATTCAAATGCAACCAAGACTGGACTTGAACTGATCCTTTTGCCTCCACCTCCCAAGTACTGGAATTATAAGCATGTGCCACCATGTCCAGCAAAACAAAGCCTATTTTTTAGATGTTGGCTTATCTCAATAATTTACTGAAAACCGGCTATACAGGTACTTCAACACCATGGCAAAGCTGAGCCATCCATTAAAACCATCTAGCTACCTGGGACTTGAAGTGCTAGCACAGATGTCTGTGGCTATGCAGATTTGTACCATCTTCCCTAGGGTCCCACCCAAGTGCAAGTTCACATACCTATCCCATCATGCAGGCCAATGTCCTTAGATTTCTGTCCATGCAGGAGTGGGACAGAGACAGACAAGTGCCAGATGGTAGCTTACTAGAATGAGTTCTCTCCACCATGTGTCTTCCAGGGATAAACTCAGACGATTAGTCTTGGCAGCAAACATTTTTATTTATGAGCCATTTTGCTGGCCTGAAACTCTGAAATAAGTATTGGAGCATCTAGCCGGGCAGTGGTGGCACACGCCTTTAATCCCAGCACTCGGGAGGCAGAGGCAGGCGGATCTCTGAGTTCGAGACCAGCCTGGTTCTCAAGAACTCGTTCCGGGACAGACTCCAAAACCACAGAGAAACCCTGTCTCGAAAAGCCAAAAAAAAAAAAAAAAAAAAAGAAAATATATTGAAGCATCAGACAAGGCAGCCAGTCAGTCCACCTGTCTTCCAGCCCTTCCCTTGTACTTTTCCATCCTTTTAGACCTAATACCTTCACTTCTTACCAATTTCCAGATCTGGTTGTTTACTGTCCAAACTCTGCCACAACCCAATCCAAGTCCTCCCACTTCAGTCAGTACTGGTTCTGGTGCTTTACTTTAAGCAAGATTCCCAAAGTTGTTTCTCATCTGCCTCACCCCAATCCCCTTTTGCCCCAATCCCTACAGCAAGGACTGTGCAGCCAGGATTTAAAACCAGACCTGAGCAGCTCCAAAGCCAAGGTCTAAACTGCAGGCACAGTGAAAAGGGCCAAAGGAGTCTGCTTCTCCTCCACCTTGAGCCCCTTTTGCTAACCTCAGGACGCAATTTTCCCACAAAGTTCACGTACCACTGTACTGCCCCAGATTGTTCTAGTTAAGTCTGTACCTTTTCAGTGTGCCCAACTCAGGTTCCAGCTTTTGGGGGGCATTTAAGTCACTTTACTTCTGAGTATCACATTTTTCATCTGCACACAAAAGAGCAGGGTAACACCTCCCATTTCCATGCTGCTGCTCAGAAAAAGCACACATCAGGTCCCAGCTGGCATATACATGTTCAGGTTTCCATTCCCTTTGTCCTCCCAACTTCAACTCTACCACCAAATTCAACCCCATCTCCAAGTTGTTGGGGTTTTGGTTTGGTTACTTTTCAAGATAGGGTTTCTCCCAGGGTGGTGGTGGCACATGCCTTAATCCCACCGAAAATTTCTCTATGTAACCCTGGCTCTCCTGGCTGGCTCAAACTCAGATCCACTTGCCTTTACCTCCCAAGAGCTGGGATTAAAGGTGTGCTCCACCACTGCCCATGTTATGAATCCTACTTTCAAGTGGACAGGGTATGTGACACAAACCTTGGCAGAATTCCAAAAGTATCTGAGGGCTAAGGGTACAGCTCAGTGGTAGCCAGGTAAAGGTCCCAGGTGGAGAGGGATACAGCAGCACACAATAGGTGGTAGCACACAGAACTAGTGTGAGGTGCATATGGAGACACTGAGAAAAACTCCAACCTGTAAGAACACCTATGGACATCCTAGAGGACATGAAAGTGGCCTTGTGAGCAACCTGTTACCCCTTTGCTTGTTTCTGCCATGCCTGAAAGCCTCTTAGACAATGAGTGCTGGCTGACACTGTGAGCAGCCTCTTATACAGTGAGCATAGGCTGTTCAGACAAGATCCAGTGCAGTCAGACCAAAACAACCCTTCCACAAGGGTCCAACAGCTTGTCTGAAGACATCTAAAGCAGCCTCGGCTAGCCAGACTTTACATAATAGACAGGGACACCCCATGCAGGAATAAAGCACCAAGACAGATCACGTGACACTGAAGCAGACAAGTGTAGCTTTTAAAAGGAAGATTTATTTGACAAGGTTCACTTAGCGCAATACACCTAAAAGGAAATCACAATACAATGAAAGACTTAAATCAAGGCCTCAGAATTCCATACAAACACCAAGACCAAAAAATCCTAAAGTAATGGTATTGCGTCTCAAAATTTCTCCCTTAACTTAAAAAAAAAACACAACTCACGTGCCTTACAGGTTATCAAATGAAATTAGAACAAACATGCCAAATGTTTCACTTTTAATTGTAGACGCAGCTCCTATATTGAGTTTTACAAAAAAGCATGTCTTTTCAACATGCATCAACAGTGTTCAATGTAATGTATGTATAAGAGCAACATTTAACATAATTCAACTGCTTTAACCTAAGTACGCTTACTACTTACATACACCCTACAGTAACTAGAGAAAAGCTGGGAATTGTTTAACAGTTACAGTTCACTCAACTTCACTGTATCATCCTAGGTGACCATGTTTAACATTGGACCTTAGTCCTTTGAGCGATGCCAATGTTCACTTAAAAAGTAGGCATAAATCATAAGGATGGATTGCAACTGTTAAACTGAAGGGTTTGTTTTCCTTTAAAAAAAAAAAAAAAAAAAAAAGACCAAGAGTCAGTGATTAAAATCTATTACATTCCCCATCCACCACTCATACTGGACATGCTAGACATCCCTCCCATTCCATTCAAGCCCAAAGATGCACGGCTTCCGCTACTGTAGTAGCTGCTGTTCGCTGCTCCTTGGCTACCTGCAAAGAGAGCCATTTGGCAAGTTAGGAATGATGTCTAATAATTAATCAAATAAAATAACGTTACAAGAAAAAGTTTAAAAGGTATACGAGTGCAAATGGCTGCTGTTCAATTGGCGAGAAGCATGTTGGGAAAAGGGAATCCAGACTCCAAACAAACCTCAATTAAACCCTTTTCTCTGCAGTGCCAACTTGCCAGACTCTTGCGCTACCATTTTAAGTGGATTCTTCAGGATCAACATGGAAATTTTAAGTTTAAAGGAAAACTAGTGTTTTTCAAAAATTGCAAAATTACTTCAAGTTTTTAAAACTAAAAAACAAAACATTTAAAAAATTTACCATAAACATGTACTATGTGTCCATCGAATGGTGTGTATGAATAGGGAGTAAGTACAGGGGAAGTCTTGCTTTGCCTATTCATGGTGGGCAAGAAGTGAGGACAAAAGTTGGACTAACGGCAACTCACTGTGCCCAGAACGGCAGCCTCCATGGAGTTAAGTCAGAGTCACTGACTGCTATACCAAGTGTTATCACAACATTATCAGTATTTGCTATTGGGAATTTAAATTATTTTTTGAGAAAATATTTACCTATGCAATGTTTGATTGAAAATCACTGGAGTTTTCCTGTAAAACTTGGTCTGCAAAAGGATTTTGTACGGTAAGACTATCATACCAAAATCACCATTCTTTAGACCAATTGAAAAAAAAAAAATAAATAAAACCATCCCTAAGTTAACCGACTAGTAAAATACTGTCCTGAACCCAACCTCCAGTCTAATATTTAAAAATTACCCTTCATCAAAAACTTAATGCTATAACAGAAAAGCAAACTAATCTTTTAGTAAATGAACACAGATGTTTTCTGGCTTGACAGTGTTCCAAAATCGCAATGACTAGAATACATCCCTCTCCTCCCAATGACTGTTTCTACACATTATACTATTAAGAATTATAATAAAAACCATACATTTAATACCCCACAATACCCCACTCTTAAAAAAGGAGCCTGTATATTCCCAACTAAAGAAACCAACCTAAAACTTACTCTAGGTATATTATAAAAAAAAAAAAAAAAAAATCAAGCTTACCATATCCACTCATGCTGCTCTGGCCACCGTAGCCACCTCCATAACCACCACTCAGCTGCTGGCTGGCTGGGCCACCGTAACTGGACTGGTTTGCTGTTAAGTTAAGAGAACATTAGAGCTTTGCTTCTGATCCAGTGTGGTACCTGGTGGTACCGGGCTTGTAATTCTATGTCTACAATTTTCCAGTCTTGATATTACTGTCTCCTCCTGCCTACTATCTATAACAAGACTGACTCTCTGTGACCAGATTAATCTTTATATTCTTCATTTGAGCTAGGTAAACGTTTATAAACCAAAAGGTTGAGGAATACACAATTCATTAAGTAGAGGCATTTTTTTTAATGATCTTATAAAACTTTAGTGAGGTTTCCCCCTTAGCTTGTTGATATATATATTTAGATGTCCTTATACAGGTTATCAGTTAATTATGCCTAGTTAATTATGCCCAACTAATTATTTTCCCAATTAACATTGTTAATCCTGTATTTTTGCTAAGTATTTTAGACGTACACTTTATAAACAGATACTGTAACACATTCAATAGTCCCCTCCCCCAAAAGTACTTGTATCTACTATGAGTAATCTACCCTAAGCAGCTTTATGTTATTACAAGATTTTAGCAATTTAATAATTACAAAACTTGCTCAAATTAAGAATCTTTGTCTAAATTTGTCTGCTGACTTAAAATTATTATGCTAACAAACTCTGATACTAATTATATTAACTTATCTTATAATCTACTTATACAAATACAAATGTTTTGGTTTTTAAAAAAACTAACGATATTTACACAAGCCCATGCCTCCCATCATTTGGCTACCATAAGCACCACCGCTTGCTCCTGCTGTAGAATTCAAGAAGAGTTCTACATATCTGTGTTCTGAAATGAGAGAAAAGGCATACAAGGTTAGCTTAAAAAAAGACACTAAAGTGATATTTACACAAACCCATGCCTCCTAGCATTTGGCTACCGTAAGCACCACCGCTTGCTCCTGCTGTAGAATTCAAGAAGAGTTCAACATATCTGTGTTCTGAAATGAGAAAAAAAAAGTTTGAAAATGTTTGTTGGTAAAAGAAAACAAGATAAGCAGTTTAAAAGTAACTTGTGAATCACAAATGTTTTAGTAAAAAGAAACTAGCTTTTAAACACTCACCTAAACTACCAATTAAGGACAAACTTAAGGTTATGTCCAATCACCTATCCCAAAATAGCAGTATAAAAAATACCTAAAGGGCTGGAGAGATGGCTCAGTGGGTTAAGAGCACTGTCAGTTCCTCCAGAGGACCTGGGTTCAATTCCCAGCACCCACGTGGCAGCTCACAACTGTCTGTAACTCCAGTTCCAGGGGATATGATACCTTCATATCAATGCACATAATAAAGTTAAATTAAAAAAAAAAAAAAAGCGCCTAGGCCGGGGCTGGAGAGATGGCTCAGAGGTTAAGAGCACTGACTGTTCTCCCTCCCAAAGGACCTGAGTTCAATTTTCAGCAATGATATCTGGTGCCCTCTTCTGTCATGCAGGCAGAACACTGTACATAATAATATAAAAAAACCTAAGCTTTTAATAAACCCAAGCTATATATACCCTTACTATTCTATTCCTCTACTCTAAATAAATAAATGTCTGTCACTTAACCGCCTGAAGTTACAGTGCTTTCTTTAATTACACTTACGCATATTTGCTTTATCTTTTGACATAGCTGCAACAGCATCTTCATGGGTTGCAAACTCGACATCTGCTTCACCAGTTACTCTGCCATCAGGTCCAATCTCAATATGTACTCTCACAGGGTTGAGTGGTGAAAAAAACTAAAATACAGTTAATTTAAAAAAAAAAAGAAAGTTAACTTTAAAAAAAAATTACCCCACATTTTTACTGCTGTACTGAATTA
Source organism: Chionomys nivalis (assembly GCF_950005125.1). NCBI lineage: Eukaryota > Metazoa > Chordata > Mammalia > Rodentia > Cricetidae > Chionomys > Chionomys nivalis. The sequence continues at coordinate 32,491,389 of NC_080092.1, read as the reverse complement.
CCTGAAGAGAATTAATTTCAATACTTACATTATAAATGTCATTCTCAGTAGCTCTGTATGGTAATCCTCGCATGTGAACACAGTGTCCTGTTGTACTTTGGAAAGTAGAGCCACCATCCCCGTATCTGTGGTCAGACATTCCTGAAAAACAATAATTGAGGTCTAGATGGACAAGTGTGTAAGTACCCTTGAACTGAGAAATTCAATTCTTACCCTACCTCTTCCAAATCTATCCGAACCAAATCCATAGCCATCATTATAGCCATTATAATCATCATAGCCTCCATAGCCTGAAAGGTAAGAAATACAATTAGTCACCAAAAATCACCTAGACAAAAGAAACTAGTTCAACCTTGCATATAACAGCACATACATACCTCCACCATAAGCACCACGCCTCATCCTTTCAAAACCAGCTCCTCTGCCAATGCTGTTATACCCTCTGCCAGCCCCAGGTCTGTCATAGGGACCTGGCCGCTGCATGGCCATAAGTTTTCGTGGTGGATCATAATGAGTTCTAACTTCAGCTCGACTGCTCTTAAATATTTCAATATACCTAAAGCATTGTCCAAAAGGAAGGGGAATGGGGAGGGGAGAGAAAACATTAGTTCATGTCATATAACAGTTACTTAGTTATACAAGAAAAACAATTTAGTCATAGCCATGAAACTGACTAATATTTAAAGCCAGCTTTCTTACATTTGCATAGGCAATGACCAGAAATTTACTCAAAAGACTATTTAAACTTTATAGAAAAAAAAGAAAAAAACTCCTCTGAGGCAGAGCCCAACCTTAGAGGCAGAGAGGAGTATTACAAATAAATGGTTTAGGAGGGAAGAATTCCACTCAACTTTCAATATTCCAACTCTTAAATCCTTTGGCAGCATGTATAGCAAGTGGGCTAAAAAGCCAGCCTCCACCAACAGTCTAGCCCACACTACACACTTCTTTTCGCCAATACCCAGCCTATGCTTTTAGTAGGAATCAGCATAGGTAAAAAGCGCATGCTTCAATGAAAAATAGTCACAAGCAAAGAGAATAAAACCTTTTGTGACAATTTCTTGAAAGCTATGCTTATTAATACATATGCAGAATATTTATACAGCAAGAAAGTTTGTTGCATTTCAACTTTAAAAACAAGATCAGAAAGTATCACATTTTCTTATGGTAATATTAATTTCCTATGTGGGTGTTATTACAGCTAAAGACAGGTTTGCATTAATTTTTTTAAAGCCATAGTCTCTCAACTCTATTGACTGGGGTTAATAAACTAAGAATCCTACAAAATTGTAAATTCGGCCCAAATAAACTAGGGATAATTTTAAAACCTAAAATTTAGTTTGAATAAAATAAATCAACTAGAAAGAATTTAAAAGTTATATCAGGTAACCAATTAACTGGGAATAGGAAATGGATTATTTCCTCCTTCTAAGCAGAGAGAATATGGATTTAATTGTTTACCATAAGAAAAGTGACATATCCAACCAACCATCCATCCCCACCTGTGCCCTATTCTTTCCTTGTGTTTCTTTAGAGCCTTTTCAGCTATTTCCTGTGAAGCAAACTGCACGAAGGCCTCCCCCGTACTCCTCCCCTGGAAGTCCACCGGCAATGTTATCCCATTTGGCACGATTTCCAACCCTTCAACCCAAGGACAAATAACCCCAGTAGGGGGGCAATATTAACATCACAAGCCCAGAAATGATTCTTCTTATAGCTTTAAATAAACCAGAATTTTAACTTTAGGTGAATGGTATGCTTTCAACAAGTACTCTTAAAATATGCATTGCAATAAGAAGTTCCACTATTAACAAAGTTTAACTCAATTCTTAACACACCCAAGGCACAATATATACATTAAAAAAAACTTGTTACTCCAGAGGGTGCATTAAGAATTCAACAATTAAAAACATTTTAATCTATGCAACTTAAGAGAATTATACACAATTTCATAAAATTTTAAGCATTAAAATAACAGTTCAAGTAACCTTTAACAAGAAGACACCTTTAACCTCATTATTAATACTTCAATTCTTTAAGTTATTGGAACTTCAAGCTTAAAATTACATTTAAACAGTTTATGTAAAAATTGAAAACATTACTTAAGAAAATCATAATTGACAAACATACAAACTAAACTTTCAACAGTAACTATCTACACAGCAATCATGCACTCTTATATGCTCTAACAGTAGTATGATTCACTTCTGGAAATTCCGTCTATGAAAAATCCTTCCCGTGGATACATTCCCAAGCTTACAAAAAGGCCTTAAAGCACTTTCCTAGAAGATATGAAATTATGTTCATATTTAACGTTGACAGATAGCATTCAATTCTCACCAATTTAGATAAAACAAAACAGACTTGATTTCAAACTAACAATATTATGAATTGATACATATCTAAGTCAGTTCTAACACATATGCTAAATAAAAACTATGAAAAAATTTGTTTATGACATCAAGAGTATTTAATAGTATTTAAAAATAAAGATTTAACATTCTGCTAAACATGCAATCCTATCAGCTTGTTGACATAAAAACATTCAAATACTTTAGGCCCAGTACAACTTTAAAATGCTTTCTATATTTTCAGAGACTACAAGCATTCAACCTACACTTGCTACATTTGACTTTGACTAATAGGCTAGCTAAATCACATTTCTTTTATAAAAGTTTACATACAGAGAATTAAACTAATATATTTCTGGTCACGTGACCCAAAATAAGTTATCTTACGACAAATACCATAAACTATAACAATCTCAACTCACACTAATCTAATGTTAAAAGAGCTTACCTTTAACATGAAGTACTTTTGCTAAACAGCAATATGAGGAAGTAGTTAAGATGGTTGAGTAGAATCCTCAGAGGTCTACTCTGAACTACAATACTAAATATAGGCAAAGTTAACACTTTGGAAGTACTTCTAATTTCCACCTTTAAGATGGGCTTAAGTTATTTGAAGGTCTCCAGGAAGAAAATGTGAATCCAACAACATATTCAACAGCCTGCTTTACTTAAGTACCTAGACTAGTCAACTTTTAAGTCTACCAATACTAAGTCATGTCGCCAGAAGCTGCCATACCTCACTGCTCAGCAACAAACAGGACTACATACCTGAGAAAAACTGAACAATTTCTTCCTTGCTACATCCAAAAGGGAGTCCTCTAAGCCGTACAAAGCCATCATTGGCCGTGTCAGGACTATTTGGACCAGTATGCTTCAACACCCAATCCATTTCAACGTTGTTTGACTTGAATACTGAAAAAGGTGCTTAGAATTAGTCAATTAAAATAGAGAACAAAGTTCAGATTTCCTGGGTTTTTAGGTAACTAGGAAGAGCTGTCACAAACTCCCTTAGATGACTATTTTTCCATGCGGTCAAATACCTAAAATTCAGAAGGGGTAAGACCTCTTATGTGTTTAATTAATTAGCATTTACTGTTACTAGGGCAATGTAAATCAAACCTTCAACATATCTGTGTCCCATAGTTTCTCTGTCTTTTTTCAAGGCCAATTTGACTTCATCTTCTGATTCAAGTTCAACAAAAGCCTCGCCACTCGGTCTGCCTTCTCTGGTGTAGATGAAACGAATACCTTGGGCCCCATTTTGAATTTTGCAGTCTGAAAAGAAAGCAACCGTTAATACAGAATTTAAAACATAAAACACCTATGAGTGATATAGATGAAATGCATATTTGGGTCAACACACACAAAAGACTAAACTGACCAAGTGTTCGCACCAGACTACCTCATGATACATCCTAATCCATCGAAGTATCTCCTATTCAAAGCAAATTCTAAGGAAGCTATAAGCCTTGCCTCAGTTTCCACTGACCATCTTTTTGTACAATGTGTCAGAATATTCTCATCTGGACCTGGTGACTTCACAGTATTTACTCTACATGACATTTACAGCCACATGACAATTTCTCATCAAATCCAAACTGCAGCCCAATACTCACCTGAAGGGGATCAATGTTAACAATTAAAAGCTCCAAGCTGCACACTTTAAGTCAAACCCGGTCAGGAGCTGCCCCCTGCAATTGCTTCCAATATACTTGGTTCTTGTTTTACAGGCCGTTTTCTGTTACCACAGCTAAATTCAGATAGTAAGGTCAACACTACAAACACCTTTTTACAAAACGGTTCGACTTTTTACAAATACAATTTAACCAGTCTTCTGTAGAGTTATTCGGGAAGCCTATATGTATATGGTAAAAAGAAAAGAACTCTACAGTGCTAACTTCCATGGTTTAAGCGTCCTCAATTGTAAAGGGAGCCAGATTATGAAGTAACTAAATTTAGAACACGATTCTATTACGAAATCTTCAATTCTGAAAAATTAACTTTCTGAAGCAGAACGCCCCTTTCTGAGGTAGAAGAAATTACATCTCTCACTATTTAAATCTTTCGAAAAAGACAACTTTCAGAATGTATGGACTGGCGCTTAGAAACAGAAAAAAAGATGAACTAGAAATTTTCCACCGGGGCGCCAGCATCCCCAAGAGACACGGCGGGGCGGGAGGGGGGCTGGGGGGTCGGGTTTCGCAATTGCCATTGCGTAACCGCGGGCCGCCGGGCGAGCAGCCGGGGGAACGGCGGAGTGCCCGCGACTCGCTAGGGGGAGCCCGTGAGGTGCGCCCCGCCCCGGGCCCGCCGCGGGCCCCACTGACAACTCCCGCCTCAACTCACCAGAAAAAAAGCGCTGCACCTCATCCGCGGAGCAGGACCAGGGCAAGCCCCGGACCTTCACCACGAAGCCCTCTCCACCTTCTGTGCCCAGCATCATCGTCTCTTCGTGGATTCTGACGTCGAAACAGACTGCGGGGCGGCGGGGGTGGGGTGGTGGGTGTGTTAGGGGCACAGTGGAGAAACAGTCATTTAAATGGCCCTCCCACTTCAGGGCGCCCTGCAGGATCGGGGCGCCGCGATGGGAGCCCCGCCCGTGCAGATGCTTCAACCCTGCAGCCTCAAGCATGCAACCTAACCTCGGCGAGCGACCCGACGCCCGAAGCCACTCGGTGCTCCCAGTATTGAGGCCCCAAACTAAGGAGACCCCGGCTTAGAGCCATGGTGGAGGCAAGGAAATGGCGGCCGCCGCTTCCGCTCCGCCTCCTCAGACACCTCACACAATAGAAACGGCGCGGCCTGCAGGCCTAGGCGGCGCTGCCACGCCGGCGGGAGACCCGCGACTCCCGGTGGCAGCCTGCGCTTGCCAGGGCCCCCCCCCCCAAGTTACAACCTAGGTTCGGGGACGAGCGATTGTCACAAAAACAGGCGTCTACGAAGGCCTCTGGAAGCAAGCGAAGACCGACGGACACTCACCTGCACACAAAGGCTCGGCGTGGCTGAGGAGAAATGATTAGCGGGCGCCTGCGCAGCCTAAATAAAGCCCTTCGAACGAGCCCTGCGCACGCGCACCCTGCTGCCTGCCCCGCCCCCTCGCGTCACATCGAGTTTGAACGCATGCGTGCTAGCAAAATCCGAGCCCTCTCCCGCCGTCAGCTTATCGCGCGCATGCGTTCGGGCTCAACCCTCTTCATAAACTGGCCGTGGTTTTTTTTCTGCGCTTGCGCCTTTTTGCAACTCTTGTGCTTGGCGTCTCAGCGGTTTAATCGTTGTACTCATGCGCATGCGTCTACCTCCAAACCGTTCTCTAGACGTACCCGCCGGAATGGGGGAGGGGAATGGCGGCAATCCGCTCCCCGGAGGGACTGGATAGTAACCCGGAGTTGACGGGTTGTGCAGAGGCGGGTGTCCTATCCTTTATCGGCAGCATCTCAACCGCGCTCCTGTCAGTTTTGAAAGACTGCACGGGGGACAGGAAGCCCTACTCTTTCTCCCCCAAATCGGTGGGAGCTGAAGAGCCGGCTGGTGCCGAGCCTCTTCTCGGTGCCGCCCCGCCCCTGCGCCCAAAGCCGCCGTCACCGCGGGCTCCTGGGACCGTTTCCCTTACCTGCCGCTTTGAGGGCCTCAACCCCCGGCCCGCACGGGCTGCAAGTGCCCGAGCCAGAGTCCTGCACCCCTACTTTGCCCAACGAACTCGCACTCTGCGAACCCCTCGCCCTTCCCAGGGCCGCGGGCCCACGCACGAGAAGTGCTCTGGATGCTACGCCTCGCGAGTGAAGGCTGAGCCTGGGACTCAGCCCCGGAGCGCTACATCACACCACCGTGCTTTTTTCCAAGTGAAGACACCGAGATCGAGAAGGCCCCCGGGTCACCCCGTGTGCACGTACAGCGATAATGACTAAAGTTACTGAATTCAAGCAGCACTGCAGAAAACGGATGATGCCCCTGTCTCCGGATTTTACTTATCTGACGTACCCCAGGCAGCCCTGGTAGAAATTAACAATGAGACAGTGTTGGGCGGTGCCACAGTGGGTACCAACAGTTGGTAAGCCCCTGAGTGCCATCACAAGAAGTTGCCGGCAAAATACGTATTCCACCAAAATGCGATATCGAGGAGACCGAATCCGGTTTGGACAGGTTGATAAAAAATGGAGAGCCCCGCGGCGGTGGTGCACGCCTTTAATTCCACCCAGCACTAGGGAGGCAGAGGCAGGTGAATCTCTGAGTTCGAGGTCAGCCTGGTCTATAGAGCGAGTTCCAGGACAGGCAAGGCTACAAAGAGAAACCCTGTCTCGAAAAGCAAACAAACAAAAAATAAAAACTGGAGGACTCAAAGTTAAAATGTGCAGAGACGCGGGCATAAACCTGCACGAGAGTATGAAGTATACAGGTGGAGCTGTGTAACGTGAAGCTTCAGGTGTAAAGGAAGCTCAGATGAAACAGGCAGGGAGAATAATGCTGCCTGACCTCATCTGCAGAGGATCCAGAGAAGATGGAAAACGCTAGCTGAGATCATTGAAAGGTGAGACTCCCAAGTCTTCCAGCCAGAAGGCTGGTGAAAAACAAGATACACACACCCAAGAGGATGGCACCTTCCCTGAGCAACAGAGTGAGTTCAAGACAACCGGAGAAATTAGTGAGAACCTGTCTCAAAAAGAAGGCTGGAGAAATATTAGCAGTTGAGTGCTTGCCCAGCATGTACATTCTCTGCTACATCATGAAACCCTGAAATAGGCTGCCAGAAAACTCTAGTTAATTCACAACATTTGAGTGCTCCAGTCTCACTGGTTTATGATTGGATGGTTAGATAGGAGGAAGTAATGCATGCTAGAGACAGAACCCACAGCTTTGGGCAAACCTGCTCTACAACTGAACTACATCTTGAGACACACATCATTTTATGGGTTCTTTTCGTTTTGTTTTTTGTTTGTTTTTCAAGACAGGGTTTCTCTTTGTAGCTTTGGAGCCTGTTCTGGAACTCACTGTGTAAGACCAGGCTGACCTCGAACTCACGGAGATCCATTTGCCTCCGCCTCCCACATGCTGGGATTAAAGGCATGCGCCACCATGGCCCAGCCATTTTATGTTTTTTTTACCCATCTTTTTCACTTTGCACAATGGTATGCCTATATTCCCAGCTACCTGAGATGCTAAGATGGGAGAATCATCTCAATTCTGGACTTCCAGATATTCACCTGAGGGAAGAGAAAGCCAGGCAGTGGTGGCACAGGCCTTTAATCCCAGCACTTGGGAGGCAGAGGCAGGGGGATCTGTGATCTACAAAGTGAGTTCCAGGACAGCCAGGGCTACACAGAAAAACCCAGTCTCGAAATAAATGAAAGTTTCCCTTTCGACAACATAGCCACATTCCTAAAATGTTTCTCTAGATTTTTTTTCTAGTTGTATGGGGGGTGCAGTTTACAACATATCATTTTTGGAAAAAAATCCTTTCCTTAGGATAGATTTTGTTTTAGAAGCGTGATTGCACATATCTCAGTCTGGCTCCTAACACCTCTTGTGGTCAACCATGGCCTTAAATGTCTGATCCTCCACCTCTTAAATGATGGGATTAAGGTTTTTGCCACCACACCCAATTTAGGATTTACAGATAGACAGTTATGTATCAGAAGGCTGAGTATTTTTGTTTTTGCTTTTTTTCGAGACAAGGTTTCTCTGTCGCTTTGGTGCCTGTCCTGGAACTAGCTCTTGTAGACCAGGCTGGCTTCAAACTCACAGAGATCCGCCTGTTTCTGCCTCCTGAGTGCTGGGATTAAAGGCGTGTGCCACCACCACCCGGCGGCTGAGTATTTTTATAATTCTAATAATGAAAGGTAGAGTTGTGTATGAGGACTCCACATGCCTAAACCCAATTCACTAACAGTATCCTTTTCATTAATCTTTTCTAATTTGATACTCAGAAAATGGTAAGTACCTGTATCTAACCACTAATGAAGGGGAGTAAATTTTAAAACATAGCAATTCCTCTTTACGTATATTGTTCAACACAAAGATTTCTCACACAAAAAGTTCAGTTTCTGGACCAGGCACAATTGCACATATCTTTAATCCCAGCAGGACAGTCAGAGCTCAATGAGGCCAGTCTGGTCAATTTAGTGAGTTCATATTTCTTTTTAGTGTTGTTTGTTTTAGATAAGGTCTTACTATATATCCCTGCCTGGCCTTGAATTTACTGTGTAGACCAGGATGGTCTTGAACACACAAAGATCTGCTTGTCTCTTCGTCCTTGGTCTTAGTGTGTGCTTTCTCCTTTCTTTGAGCAAAAGTCTCTGTATCCCAGATTGTCTATGTGGCTTCCTCTTCCCAATTCTGTTCTGTACTTATTGATGGTTACCCTATTTAATGCTTTTGGCCTAACAGAGAAGGTCTTGTGTGGTCCTGCAGCAGAAACATGAGGGGTCAGATGGTGCTGCTGCACATACTTCACTTCTGCCTCTCTCTCCCTGCTTCTGATGTCTAAGGGCTGATGTGCATCCTGGCCCCTGCTTCAGGCTGCAAAATGCATGTGGGACTTGCCTTTCTTTCTTTTTCCTGTCTTTTTTGGTTTTTTGAGACAAGGTTTCTTTGTGTATCTTTGGCTGTCCTGAAACTCACTCTGTGGTCCAGGCTGGCCTCAAACTCACAGAGATCCGCCTTCCTTTGCCTGCAGGGCTTGTATTTCTTTTTTTTGTTTTGTTTTGTTTTGTTTTTTGAGACAGGGTTTCTCTGTAGCTTTGGAGCCTGTCCTGGAACTAGCTCTTGTAGACCAGGCTGGCCTCGAACTCACAGAGATCTGCCTGCCTCTGCCTCCCAAGTGCTGGGATTAAAGGCGTGCGCCACCACCGCCTGGCTAAGGGCTTGTATTTCTTGAAGCAGCAATAGCTTTGTTATTATTTGAGCATAGATGAATTTCTTTTTTTTTTTTTTTTTTTTTTGGATTTTTCGAGACAGGGTTTCTCCATAGCTTTTTTGGTTCCTGTCCTGGAACTAGCTCTTGTAGACCAAGCTGGCCTCGAACTCACAGAGATCCGCCTACCTCTGCCTCCCGAGTGCTGGGATTAAAGGTGTGCGCCACCACCGCCCGGCCATAGATGAATTTCTTATCATGAATAGTCTACCTCTAGCTGGCAGTGGTGGCACAGGCCTTTAATCCCAGCACTTGGGAGGCAGAGGAAGGCGGATCTCTGTGAGCTCAAGACCAACCTGGTCTACAGAGTGAGTTCTATCAAGGACAGCCTCCAAAGCTACAAAGAAACCCAGCCCTGAAAACCAAAAAAAAGACTTAGGCTGGAGAGATTGCTCAGTGGTTAAGAGCACTTGCGGCTTTTCCAGAGGATCCTGAGATCAATTCCCAATACTCACTCTGGGCAACTCCAGGGCTTCCGTCTTCTGGCCTCTGTGGGTATCCACACAGCAGCACATACATAATTTTGTGTGTGAGAGACACAGTCTCACTGTGTAGCCCTGACTGGCCTGAACCTCACTAGGTAGACCAGGCTGGCCTCAAATTTGCGTCTAGCTCAAGTTCTGGGACTAAAATTTCTGCCACCATGTCTAGCCTCATACACATACATTTTAAAAAGGGTTTGTGGAGGCCCCAAAAAATGGGAGCCTATTTGCACCTTGTGTGATGGTCAGAGAGTTTGGAGGGTGATCAAAATTGTTGACAACAAGTATAGCTACTCATCCTGACTCAAGCCGTCGTTACTTGGTTCTTTTGACGTCAGGATGGCTCACACAAGTAGATCCATTCCATCCTGACAGATGGTCAGGAGACTCAAGCGAATGTCTGCACCTTCTTTTGTAATATGAGGTTACCAGGGGAGTGGCTGCCTTTAGGATACCTGGTCTAGGGTAGCTTCACTGCCTAAACAACAGAATGCTAATGACTTGATGTCTCAAAGTGTTAAAGCAACTAACTGTTCCAGTTGCCCTTTCTATCATGTTAAAGAAGTCCTTTGTTGCCTTCTTCCCCCTTTGGTAGTGTATATAAAAGTAAACACAGGGCGCACGCCTTTAATCCCAGCACTCGGGAGGCAGAGGCAGGTGGATCTCTGTGAGTTCGAGACCAGCCTGGTCTACAGAGCTAGTTCCAGGACAGTCTCCAAAGCCACAGAGAAACCCTGTTTCGAAAAACCAAAAAAAAAAAAAGAAAAAAAAAGTAAACACAGGCGATTTCAGTATTCACTGGAACACCCTCCAGTCTATGGTTTCTGATTAATTATTTTTTAAACACGTCTTCGTATTCTTATATTTCTGATCCTGGCAAGTAGTATTTTTGTCAAGGCTGGTCCCCTACAAGGGTTTATGTGGGATAACAAAATCAAACCTTGAAAACGTCCATTCCCATCCAGACATGAAAACATTCACTATTTTTGGTTTTTGAGACAGGGTTTCCCAGCAGCTATGAAACCAGCCCTGGAACTCGCTCTGTAGACCAGGCTGGCCTCGAACTCACAGAGATCTGCCTGCCTCTGCTGGGATTAAAGGTGTGCACCACCACCACCCAGCTACATTCACTATCTTTTTTTTTCAGCAATTGCAAAGTTTTTCAGTTTAACTTATTCAAAATATGAATATTGCTTAAAATAAATGGCGTGTCAGAGTTTGGTTGGCAGATTTTTTTTTAGTAAAATACAAATAGTCCTAAAACTGATGACATCTTAGATTTGATAAAAACTGGTTTATTTGTGTTTTTTATTTTGTTTTTCTTTTAAGATTTTATTTATTTAATTATTTGTTTTTTCAAGACAGGGTTTCTCTGTAGCTTTGGAGCCTGTCCTGGAACTCACTCTGTAGACCAGCCTGGCCTCAAACTCACAGAGATCTGCCTGCCTCTGCCTCCCGAGTGCTGGGACTAAAGGTGAAGATTTTATTTATTGTGTATACAGTGTTCTGCCTGCATGTATGCCTGCATGCCAGAAGAAGGCACCAGGTCTTTTTATAGATGGTTGTGAGCCACCATGTCATTGCTGGGAATTGATCTCAGAACCTCTGGATGAGTAGCCAGTGCTCTTAACCTCTGAAGCATCTCTCCAGCCCCTGGTTTTGGTTTGTCAAGACAGAGTTTCTCTATGTGTAATAGCAAGGCTGGCCTCATATTCACCGAGATCTGCCTGCCTCTGCCTCCCTACTCTTGGGGTTAAAGGTGTGAGCCTGGGAATATTGGAGGGGGGGCACCTGTAATTCCTCTTTGTACTCAGGATGTGGAAGGAGGAGCAGGAGTTCAAAAATCATCCTCAACTGAGTTGTAGGCTTGGCATAGTAGTCCACACCTTTTATCCTAGCACTCAGAAAGTTGTGGCGTGCTCTGTGAGTTCAAAACCAGCCCTGTCTACAAAGTTTCCAACCAGCCAGGGATACATTAGCTATGTAGAACTAAATAGATGTTCTATTAAATATCTAAAAAATACAATACTGGAACATTGACTATTTGATGGAACAGTCTAGGATAGATCCAAGGTGTTGTAATTTAGGAAAAAGTGACACACTAGAGAAAGATGCCAAGTACAGAGCTCAGGTGGATGGGTTTTTATTGGGGGTAAGTGAATAGGAAAAGGGGAAGGGCAGAGACAGGCCTCTGGGGACAGGTGTAGCGGAAGAGAAGAAAAGAGAGACAGACGAATGGACAGAGACAGAAAGAGAGATGAAAGGTGGGCAGGGCCCTTTTAAAAGGGAACATAGTGAATGTGTATAGGTGGTGCTCTCAGTGGCTACCACTGAGGACCTGTATGCCAAGGTCAGGCCAGCACAGATGACTGAATACTAATAAAGGTGCAGTTTAGAATTCATCGTTCACAAAGGTGTCTTTTCAGCCAGCATAGAAAGTATCTTCAATAAATGTTAAAATTAATGTCTGACAGTTTTGGCAATTTGGAACAAAATAATATGATCTATCTCAAAGTATAGATTACAATGAATTTCAAACAGATTTTAAAAGAAATATATATTGGGAGATTTGGATTTTTGTTTTGTTTTGAGAAAAGTTTCTACACTGTAGCCTAGGTTAGCTTGGAACTCAACATGTAGCCCAAGCTAGCCTAGAACTCACTAGGTAGCCCAGATTGGCTTTGAATCTGTGGGATCTCACTCATCCTCTGGTACTGGGATTGGAGGTATGTGCTACCATGTTGAAAGATTTAAATTTAAAAGTGTGAAAAGCTGGGGTTAGCAAGGAACAAATGCTCTTCTAGGGAACCTGGGTTAAGTCCTAACACCTACGTTGGGTGGCTCATAAGCTGTGGTTCCAGTGCCCATACAGCTGCAAACAAATAATTAAAACCTTTTTTAAAAAAAAATATGAATAGCTTCACAGCAGGGCATGTTGGCACACACTTGGGAGGCAAAGGCAGGCAGATCTCTGAGTTCCAGGTCATCTTGGTCTACAAAGTGAGTTCTAGGACAGCCAGAGCTACACAGAGGAACCCTGTCTCAGAGAGGAAAAAAAAAGTATGAAAAGCTGAAGGTCCTCAAAATGTATGTATAATACATTTGATCCTATTAATTATATGAAAATGTATTTTTAATTGTGTGTTTGAGAGGAAGTCCTGGTATTAAAGCTGTAAGCCATCATGCCTGATAGCATAAGCTTTTGAAATCTCAAAGCTAAGTAAGGTGTATTACTCAGATTTCTAAAATATGTATAATTACACACATACACAGGAAAATATATATCTGAGTAGGTATTCTAAAATGTTCTTATAGACTATCCTTTGATAGTGAAAACATGAATGAATTTTTTCCTTTTTCTTCTCAGTGTTTGTAACTACCATAATGCTGAACACTCAGTAATTTATGGATCCAATTTTTAGTCAATAATTTTACCACTCCGGAGGCAGAGGCAGAAGGATCACGAGTTTGAGGTCAGCCTAGTCTGAAGAGCGAGTCTAAACCATTCATAGTTTCAGGGAGGGATGCCGTTTCAAAAAACGATTGGATGGATGTATAGGGCAAATTGATGGATTAAAATTCAGAGTTATAAGGATTATCAGAATGCTGAGTCGAGATGGAACTGGGGGTTCAGCTCAGTTCAGTGGAAGAGCGCTTACCTCGCACTTTTCTTGTGGATTCTATCCCTATCAAGGTTAAATGATACTAAAAGAGCAGAAGAATGTCAGGACGTGGAGAGTACCCCACTCCCCCACAGCAGGCCTACTCAGATGTCAGGGACATGGGAAAAGCAGTGGGAGAACCAGGTGGGTCCCTGTGGGGCTCGCCCTGCCGCCTCCTGGCTTTAACTAGGATAGCTCTTCCAACGTTAGTAGTTCGCTTGGCAACCATTTTAACCTAGTAGATGAGAATCGATGTGGGGGAGGGAGGCATCGCACAGCTCCGCCCACGAGCCTCGTCGTCGTTGTCTAGATCTGCGATTCTGCGCCCTCTTCAGTTCGCTCAGCACTTTCCTTAGAAAAAAGTCTTTGTCTCGAATTATTTGCTTTTGTGGTATTCAGTTTGGCACCCGGAGCCTTGTCAGCTTAGGCAAGTGCTCTGAGCTGCACCCCCCTCCCCAGCCCAACGAACAGATTTTCAATGTTGTAGAGACTGGTACTAGCTCCCTAATGTCTCAGCCAAGGTCTATCACAGAAGTTAAATCACAAGCTGTGTTCGAAATGTACTGAGAGCTAATAGTCTTTAGGTTAAAAAAAAAAACAAAAAACAAAAAAACAAAACAAAACGGGTGGTGGTGGCTCCCACCTTTAATCCCAGCACTAGGGAGCAGAGGCAGGTGGATATCTGGGAGTTCAGGTCAGCCTGGTCTACAGAGTGAGTTTGAGGACAGCTAAGACTACACGGAGAAACCCTGTCTCAAAAAAACACACACACACAAAGAAGAAAAAAAAGACAATAGAGAGGTAAAAAATTATACATAACATAAAGCCAGTTTTGTTTTTTATTTTTTCCTGAGACGGGTTATTTATGTAATCTTGGATGTCCTGGAACTAATGCTGTAGACCAGGCTGGCCTCGAACTCAGAGTTTACTTCAGCTTCTTTCTTGCCACCATGACTGCCACATGTCCCCACGCCTCCCCACCATGATGAACTCTTACCCTCTGGAACAATAAGACAAAATAAACTCTCTTCTTTTTTTAAATATTTACTTTATGTGCACATGCCTGAGTGTATGCTGGAGTCTGCACAGGTCAGAAGAGGTGTCTCGAAAGAAAAAAAAAAACACTTAGCATCAATACATAACATGCACCCACACATACAGTTTTTCCCCAGTTGTCTTACATGTTTTGGTGGTCTCTTACAAAACATGTAAAAGGGAAAATATTGACTCAGGACCGCCAAGACCAAATTCTCAGCACAAAGAAGATTTGTTTTCCCTAGAAGGACAGAGGGCAGGAAATAAGAGATAAACACAGAAGATAAAGGATGAGGGAGAAGGGGAAGAGGACAAGGGAAAGGGAGCAGGGGTATTTGTCCCTGAGAGACAAAGGACTGCCTCTGGATAGAGAGGAGACAGACATCGCACACAGGCAAATGGTGGTATATAAAGTACAAGGATAAACCCTATGTTAGGATGAAGTGTCTTATTTTAATCGGGCATATTAATTTGGTGAACCAAGGGGGGCTTTTGATTACTGAACTTCAATACTTTGATAGCTGGACATTGGTAGTCAGCCTCAGGAGGACGAGGTGGCCAAATAAGGGAATAGACCTTGGGGCTAGCTTCAGGAATGTAACCCAAAGGTTTTTTAGCAAGGCAGAGGGAATGGAGGAGAAGGACAAAGCCTGCCGGAGCCATGCCTGCCACACTCTAGCTGACCAGAGCACCTTCTTCAGCATGGTCATTGTGTACAGCGCCCCACCACCACCATGGCCACATCTGTTCCTCCCCTGCCCATCCTGCAGGCGTTCTTACAAGTACTTCCTGTTTTCCAGTAGGACACTTGTCTGTTTTCCCTCTTACGAGTTGTGCTTCTCAGGTTATGGAGTTGGTTCAGTTGGTAAAACAGTAGCACAACGATCAAAGTCAGTCCGCAGAACTCCCATGAAAAATGCCACAATGGCTTGTGCTTGTATTCAGGCCCTAATGAGGCAGAAACAGGCAAATTCCCGTGGCTAGTCAGCCTAACCTACTGGACAAGTTTCAAGCCAAGGAGAGACCCTGTCTTTATTTTATTTTATTTTTATATTTATTTATTTATTATGTATACAATATTCTTTCTGCGTGTATGCCTGAAGTCCAGAAGAGGGCACCAGACCTCATTACAGATGGTTGTGAGCCACCATGTGGTTGCTGGGAATTGAACTCAGGACCTTTGGAAGAGCAGGCAATACTCTTAACTGCTGAGCCATCTCTCCAGCCCCTGTCTTTATTTTTATTATTTTATGTGTATGGATTTTTTTGCCTGAGTGACCATGTCACATGAACACAGTGCCTGTGTGGGCCAGAAGAGGGCACTGGATCCCTGGGAACCCGTGTTTTAGTTATGAGCCATCATGTGGATGCTGAGAATTGAACCCAGGTCCTCCACAAGAGCAGCAAGTGCTCTTAACTGCTGAGCCATCTCTCCAACCCCTTACCTAATTTTAAATTTTATTATATTTATTGATTTTTGTTTTTTTTATTCTTTTTTAATTAAAATTTCCAACTGCTCCCCGTTTCCCATTTCCCTCCCCCTCCTCCCACATATTGCCCCCTCCCCCCGCTCCCCTCCCCCTATCCCCACTCTACTTCTCCTCCCCCCAGTCCACTCCCCCTCCCTCTCGATACTGAAGAGCAGTCCAAATTCCCTGCTCTACAGGAAGACCAAGGTCCTCCCACTTCTATCAAGGTCCAGGAAGGTGAGCATCCAAACAGGCTACGCTCTCACAAAGCCAGTTCATGTATTAGGATCGAATTGATTTTTGTTTTTTGAGACAGGGTTTCTCTATATAGCTCTGGCTGTTCCGGAACTCACTCTGTAGACCAGTTTGACCTTGAACTCAGAGAGCTGCCTGCCAATGCCTCCCTGATGTTGGGATTAAAGGTATGGGGCCACCGCCTCCAAGATAACTAAGCTTAAAAATCAATTTGCTCCTATTCCTTGTGTTTTGCTAACACAGTCTAACCCTGAAAAAATCTGAAATCAAAACCAGTCCAAAATGTGAAAGGTTTTGAGTGACAGCGTGTCACTTTTATCACCAGTATAAAACACTGAACGTTCATGGTTTGGATCTGAAATGTCCCTCACACGCCTACACGCCTGTTGTGTAACAAAACCCTTCCTGGAGAGATGCAGCACACATATCTACTTATCTCACTTAGGGGACCCATGACACACCAAGGTGTGGATATCACCAAAGTCCAATTTGGTAGAACCAATGAGTTTTATTGTGGTTACTTACAGGACTATGGGTGAGGGTTACTTACAGGAGTAGAAATGACTCAAAAACAGCTGCATTGCCGGACAATGGTGGCGCACACCTTTAATCCTAGCACTCGGGTGGCAGAGGCAGGTGGATCTCTGTGAGTTGGAGGCCAGCCTGGTCTACAGGGTGAGTTGTAGGACAGTCAGGGCTGTTATGCAGAGGCAGAGAAACCCTGACTCAAAAAACAAAACAAAAAGACAGCTGTATTACCAAAGCCCACCCCAGCATGAGTGGGCTCACAAAACTGAGAACCTGGAGCACACTGCACAGCCCACAAGTAGCTCAACAGATTAGAGAGCGGCCTTTCCTGGTCCCTCAGATGGTCTAAACTGTAAGGAGCCATTTCAGGCTTCTCCTTTCTCACATCTCACAGGGCCTTGAAGGAAAAATCTTGAGACAAGAAAACTTAAAGTTAGCCAAAACATTACATGCTGACCGTGGAGACTCAAGCTCTGGAAAACACCACAGAGTGTCTTCGTGGCTTCCTGCTTATCACTAACAGCAGGTGTTCTAGCCACTGACCTTGCAACTGCCCTGCTTAGCTGCCAAACTGCCCCACTTAGTTGCCTAGCTACCGAGCCCCTCCTTCCCTTACCCCTTTCCTCAGTTCCCCCTTGCCCTAGCTCCTTTCTAAGGAGTATTTAAGACATGAAACTTGCTTCAATAAACGGATGCCTTGACAAAGAATACTGCTTGGCGTCCATTTCTCTCTCCTCTCATGTCTTTCAGATAGTGCCTCTTCAAGACCCTGGAGTAACTTAGGACCTGCTGGGCAGGTTGACTAAACCTCTACCAGCAGGTGGGTCTGGTTTCAGAGTCTTCATAACTTAGCTTTCTGAGAGTCTTCTGTGCAGCTGCTTTGTTCATCCCAGAGCAACTCTCGACTTTTATTGCTTACTCTGGCAGGGAGGGGCTCGCGAATCTGGTCAGTTTCAGGGACTTCCTGAAGCTATTTTGAATTGTTTACCTTCTACTTGAGGAGCTTCCCTACAGGATGGAATGTTTCAAACTCAGAGGAAACTGTTACACAATATCACCAAAGACTGTAAGCCTGAAACACTGTCAGGAGGTGGAGGAGTTTTTTTTTTTTTTTTTTTTTTTTTGGTTTTTCGAGATAGGGTTTCTCTGTGGCTTTGGAGCCTGTCCTGGAACTAGCTCTTGTAGACCAGGCTGGTCTCGAACTCACAGAGATCCGCCTACCTCTACCTCCCAAGTGCTGGGATTAAAGGCGTGCGCCACCACCACCCGGCCGAGGTGGAGGAGTTTTTAGGAGGTGGAGCCTAGAAGAAGGTGGTTAGTCACTAGCCTTGTGTCCCTGAAAGGATGTTGGACTCACCCTTTCTGCTTTCCTGCCTTCTGAAAAGAGCTTCTCCTCCATGTGCCCTCAACATGATAGATATACTGTGCAACCACAGGGCCCAGGGACTATGACTAAAACCTCTGAGGCCATGAACTGGAACAAACATTTCCCCCTCTGGGCTGCATAAGTCAGGGGTTGTGGCGGTGCATACCATAATCTCAGCTCTTGGGAGACTGAGGCAGGACTTTGCTGTGTTTCTTACAACGAATGAGTGAACTACTGAGTGAGATCGTTTTAAGGGAAAAAAACTGAAATAAGGGCTGAAACAATGACTCAGTGGAACTTGGTTTGATCCCCACTCCATAAGGAGGCTCACAACCCATGTAACTTTAGTTCCAGGGGATTTGATGCCCTTTTCTAGACTCCATAGTTATTGTGTGCACATGAAGGACAGATATATATGCAGACAAAATACCATATACATTAAATAAATTACCTCAGGCTACATGTATAAAATGTGTATAAAATAAAACTTATTTAGACAAGGGTCCTGTAAGATTCCTCATATGTGTATATAAATGTCTATGAATTCAAGAATCGGATACAGGGTTGGACGAATGACTCAGTGGTTGAGAGTACTTGTTGCTTTGTAGAGAACCTGGGTTCAGTCCCTAGATGACTCACGACACCCCTAACTCCAGTTCAGGGGTCTGATGCACTCTTCTGACCTCAGAGGGCAGGAGACAATTATATGGTACACATACATACATACATACATACATACATACATACATGTAGACAAAGCACAAAACAAAAACTTCATAAAATACAAAACAGTAAAATCTGGTATATTTCTGGTTCAGGTATTTCAGATAAGGTATCCTTAATCCATTCTGAGTTTCTTTTTTGGTTGCTTGGTTTGGGGCTCCATTGTATGTGTATTTGAGGCAAGGACTTACTCTGTAGCCCAGACTGGCCTGCAATTATATAGCTCTGTCTGGTCTTGCACTTCAAACAATCCGCCTGCCTCAGACTCCCAAGTGCTTGCTAGCTAGGATTACTGGCTGCAAACCAGGAACTCGTGGTGTATGCTGTACAGCATTCTTTACCCCTGACCGTTTTTCCTGGCCCTTGCTCTAATCTCAGCGGCCATCTGCTACCTGAGCCGGTAGGTAGTGAAGGGACACATGGCCCTGGCAGGCCTTGCTCTTCTCCCCAGTCTCCTCTTCCTTGCTAAAAACCTTTAGATTGTATTCTTGAAGGTCTATTCCCCAAGGTCTATTCCCTTATTTGACCACTTCCTACTCCTGAAGCTGACTAACAACATCCAGCTACCAATGTATTAAAGTCCAGCAATCAAAAGCTCCCTTTGGCTCACCTAATTAACATACCCAATTAAAATTAAACCCCTCATCCTAACACAGGGTTTTCCTTTTTACCTTTATCAACCCCATTTCCTATGTGCCATGTCTGTCTCCTCTCTATTCAGAAGCAGTCCTTTGTCCCTCTGGGACAAATACCCACTTCCCCTTTCCCTCATCCTCCGCCTTCCTCTTCTTCTCTATTTCCTTTACCAGCACATCCTAGCCCATTCTAACAGAGACTTCCCCTTTTCACCTTTAATCCCAGGCCTCAGGAGGCAGATCTGGGCAGGCAGATCTCTGTGAGCTCAAGACTAGCCTGGTCTACAGAGTGAGTTCCAGGACTGGCTCCTTAGCTACTGGGAAACCCTGTCTTGAAAAACAAAAAACAAAAAACAACAACAACAACAAAAAAAACTAAAACCAAAACAATTACACCTGCAATGTCATTGCTGCTGTTTTTCTGCCTGGCTCAGAAAGCAGACACTTTTATTTATTATTTATTTTGTTTTTTTTTGACCTTGGCTGTCCTGCAACTCACTCTGTAGACCAGGCTGGCCTCAAATTCACAGGGATCTGCCTGCCTCTGCCTCGGGAGTGCTGGGATTAAAGGTGTGTGCCACCACTTTTCTCCTGCAGTTTAATAAAGGGTCTCTGTGAAAACAGGTGTTTGCGTGTGGTTTGTTTCTAATCTGGGTGTGTGTGAGGTCTCCTTTCAGGTAGACTGAATTTCAGAGTGCTTGTCTGTAGGTAAAGGTTCTGGTCTCATGACCTCCGCTTTCTGAGCTCACCACCCACTATGGGATTCTCTATAAGGGATGTGTGTTATGGTCTCTAGAGAAGAGCTTCCCAAAGAGTCAAATACACTTCCTTCTTGCTGAGCCTCAGCCTCTCTTAAGTATCTTATCAGCTTTTCCACAGCCTCCAGTGTATCAGAAACATGTTTAAGCCGTTGTTTGCTGCTGGGTGTGGTGGCACACCTCTTTAACCCCAGCACACATAGTGGGATTCTTCCCTTAAAAATGAATTATTGTAGTTCTGGAGTTTGAACACAGGAAGTCTTGCGTATTAGACAAGTGTTCTCTCAGCTGTGTCTCAGCCCCTTTGCTGCCACATATATATGCACACACACATATGCCACACACATATATATGCCACACACATACACACGTTATTTATGTGTGCTGTTGTGAGGCCCCAGTGCACCTTTCTTTGTTTGGTTCGTTTTTGTTTTCCGAAATAGGGTTTCTGTTTGTATCTCTGGCTGTCCTGGGACTCGCCTAGACCAGGCTCGCTTCCAACTCAGATCAAACTGTCTCTGCCTCCCGAGAACTGGGATTAAAGGTGTATGCCACCACTGCCCCGTTCCCAATGCATTTTTTTTTTAAAATGCTGGGTCCAAATAAATGCCTTTATTCCACGAAGGAGAAAATCAGACCCTAAAGGAGGCATGAATGGAAAACAAAACAAACTGAACCACTCCGGCGAATGCGGGAAAGCAGGACCCAAGGTTTCAAGAAACTACTTTAAGACCCTGGGTCGAAAAATAAATAAATAAAAATAAAAAATAAAAAAAGCAAAGCATAGGGCTGGAGAGATGGCTCAGTGGTTAAGAGCATTGCCTGCCCTTCCAAAGGTCCTGAGTTCAATTCCCAGCAATCACATGGTGACTCACAACCATCTGTAATGAGGTCTGGTGCCCTCTTCTGGCCTGGAGAGATACACACAGACAGAATATTGTATACATAATAAATAAATAAATAAATATTTGGAGTTCGAGGCCAGCCTGGTCTACAAGATCTAGTTCCTGGACAGGCACCAAAACTACAGAGAAACTCTGTCTCGAAAAACCAAAAAAAAAAAAAGAAAAAGAAAAAAAAAAAGCAAAGCATAAACCCCGAGTCTGTCCATCTCTCCCCAGTCCAAGTGCCACACGTTCTCTGCCTCCTGCATCGGAATAACTGGGAAGCACACAGCGCCACCCAAAGAGCACGGTGCCTGCCCACGGGCAACGGGCCACCCGGACCACTGGGGCAGGGCAAGGTGGGGTGCGCACGCGCAGCTCGGCTTTATGGATGGCTTTATTGCGTCACCGGGACCCTAGAGCGCGCGGCTGGATCACAAGCACGCTCGCGCCCTCGTGCTTGCGTATCTTCCTCTGCCAGGCGCGCGCCGCGACGGCGGGGTCTACGTCCGCGTCCACCTTCTTCTCCAGCAGGTGCAGGCGCGCGGTGGTCTCGGTCAGCATGTCCATGAGCAGTTCTTGCTGCAACTTCAGGTAGTTGTTCTCCTCCAGCAGCACCTGGCTCTTGATCGGCTGCACCGGGGGCTTCCAGGCTGGGCTGGCGGGCGAGGGCAGCGGCGACCGCGCGCGTGCTTGCTGCCCCTCCGTGGTCCAGCGGCCGTCGAGGAACACAAAGGTCTCGTCGCTCAGTCGGGTGCGCGGCGCGCCATAGTTCAGCCCCAGCTCGGCCTGGCGCGTGCGGTGGTCCAGCAGGTAGAAGGTGGATATGGATGACATGCGGCGCAGCGGCGGCCTCCGCGGCGAGAAGCGGCGCGAGAAGTGGTCGGCCCAGAACTGCCGCAACTGCTCCCACAGGTGGCCCGCGTGGCTCGCGGCCAGGCACTCGAAGGCCTCCAGGGCGAAGCGTGGGTGGGCTGCGCGGGGTATGCGGGTGTCCGAAACCCTGCTGTCCTGGAATGATGAATGCGAGCCAGTGGCACTGCTGAGAAGCAAATGGTCGGTGAGCGGCCTGCTCAGGACAGGTTGTCCCCATCACCCAGGGTGTCCAGGGCTCTACAGTTCCAAACCATTGGGGGAGCTCATTCCTGCATAGTCATGCCACCAATGTTCACAAAAACCAACTCCCCCAGGACCCTTCATTTGTGGGTGTGTAAGAGATAATGTAGGTAAATGCCTGGGAACCCCTTTCTCTGGGATGCAGCTGAAAGGGACCACAGGTGGAGATCAGTAGCCGAGCAAGTAGGACAAGCCTTTGCTAAGTGGAATGGGAATGTGATGGAGAGCTGTGAGGCAGTGTGACAAGGCTGTCATGCTCCAGATGTGTGGAAGAGCCTGGGGATAGGACCGGTTCTGAGAATAGCAGTAAAGTAGGCAAGAAAGGTGAGCCAGGGCATGTTGAGGCGCGGTAAAGGCCAGTTGGACTGTTGAGAGGTCACTCTTTAAGGGAGGCTGCTGAAGGTTGCAAAGCCAGAATTAGTATGGATTCCACAGTCTGGGAAGATGTCTGGCATAACTCCCATCTTTTGATATTCTTATATTGGCACCTGCTCCTTGCCAGGTCTGATCTGCACAGAGGGTACCATCAGCACAACTTTTGTCTGTCCTGGATCTAGCTCTTGTAGCTCAGGCTGGCCTCGAACTCACAAAGATCCACCTCCTCTGCCTCCCGAGTGCTGGAACACGTGTCTTGACCTAGACCTATGCCTAGCTTTAAGGTGGCTGGGATTCTGAAGAGTGGAGTTGAGTTGTTCTAGCAGGCTACTACGTCAAGGATTCTAAAACCCAGATTTCCATTCTACCAGGTCCCATTCTACCTCTTTATCTATTTTCCCAGCACCTACAAAGTACTGATTCTACTGTGTGTGTGTTTTTTGTTTGTTTTGAGACAGAATTTCTCTGTAGTTTTGGAGCCTTTCCTGGAACTAGCTCTTGTAGACTAGGCTGGCTTCAAATTCACAGAGATCTGGCTGCCTCTGATTCCTGAGTGCTGGGATTAAAAACATGTGCCGCCACCGCCCAGCTGGTGTGTTGTTTTAAATAGTTTTCCCGCCCGTGGTGGGAATAAAGAGAAATACAGGCAGGGTTCCCTCTGCCACACCTGCATTAAATCAACACATACTTCTGCATTTCGGCAGAGGCAGGCTGATCACTGCCCTTATCTAGGTCATGGAGACTGCCTCTAGAAGCCCTCCACATCCATTCTTGAGGTCACAACTCCCCCAGAAGACTGTTCACTGACATCCCTTGTGAGTTGTTCCTCACCTGTGGATGTGGTGTAGATACCCACGCTGCTGTCCCAGGCCTGGCCTCATTTCTGGACCACTTCACCCCTCTTGTCTGCCAGCTATGACTCACAATGCCTCCTTGCCAGGCCTCCGAGGGTTGAGATGCGGACAGTCAAACCGAGACAGTGTTCAGTGAAGTGAAGTCGGTGAGCTCTTCTGTGCTCCAGGCGCTGTTCTAGGAAAGTGAAGGCAGTTTATTAAATAGCATTTCTTTTGTTTAGGTCTTTGTTGTTTTGATTTGGGACCTTTTGAAACAGGATCTTACTCTGTAGCTCAAGCTACATGCTCTTACCTTGTACATAGCCCCGGCTAATAAGAATCCTCTGAGGGTAGTGGTGGCATACGCCTTTAATCCCAGCATTCTGAGGGCAGAAGCAGGAGGATCTCTGTCCATGAGATCCCAGCATGATCTACAGAATGAGTTCAGGGACAGTCAGGGCTGCACAGAGAAACCCTGTCTTGAAAAGCAAAAGAATCTTAACAATTTAACGTTCCAGCCGGGTAATAGGTATATGCCATCATGCATAGCTTTCTAATTTTTTTGTTTTGTTTTGTATTTGGGGGTAAGGGAGTCGGCAGGGTGATCTCTGGCCAAAGGTTGACATCCAGTATCTTCCTTGATCACTCTCCACCTTATTTATTTAGTTGTTTTCTTTTTAAAAAAAATTATTTTATGTATATGAGTGCTCTATCTGCATATATAGCATTATGCCAGAAGAGGGCATCAGATTCTGCTATAGATAGTTGGGAGCCACCATGTGGTTGCTGGGAATTGAACTCAGGACCTCTGGAAGAATAGCCAGTGCTCATAGCCTCTGAAACATCTCTCCAGCCCCTTACTTAGGTTTTGAAAGACAGGGTCTCTCTATGTAGTCCTTGTTGTCCTGGAACTAGCTCTGTAGACCAGGCTGGCTTCAAACTCAAAGAAATTCACTTGCTTCTTAGAGTGCTAGAATCAAAGGTGTGTACCAACATGCCTGATCTTCCACCTTATTTTTTTTAAATTTGTTTATTATGTGTACAGTGTTCTATCTACATGTATGCCTGCACTCTCTAGAAGAGGGCACCAGATCTCATAACATATGGTTGTGAGCAACCGTGTGGTTGCTGGGAACTGAACTCTGGATCTTGGAAAGAGCAGCCAGAGTACTCTGAGCCATCTCTCCAGCCCCTTTCACTTTTCCCCCCAGAGACACGGTTTCTCTGCAGCTTTGGGGCCTGTCCTGGAACTAGCTCTCATAGGCCAGGCTGGCCGTGAACTCACAGAAGTCCACCTGCCTCGGCCTCCCAAGTGCTGAGATTAAAGGCGTGCGTGCTCCACTGCCGCCTGGCTTCACGAACTTAGTTTTTGAGGCAGAGTATCTCAGTGAGCCTGCAGCTCACAGCATCAGCTAGGCTAACTGGCCATAAGCTCTAGGGTTCTTCCCTCTCTCCCTCCACTTCTACCTGGGAAGTGTCGAGTGAGTGGGCAGGGACTCCCAGAGATGGTGTCTATGAACTAACTAGGTAGGAGTGGGGTGCCACCCGGCCTCTGCCCAGCTCTGGGAATTGTGTGTTGAGTTAGTGAAGCTATGGCAGAGGGATCCAGTTATCACTTCTCTCCCTTCCCCAGGTTCCAGGTAGAAGCTGCTGAGTCCTGCAGATTGTGTGTAGGGGTGCATGGGTGTCAACGTTCAATGTCCTCCTGTCTCTGTACCCCAATTCCACCCAGCACTGGGGTTATATAGCAGGCCGTGCCACACCCACTTTATTGCACGAAGACTGGTGTTCTCTTCAGGTTCTCGTGCCTGTGCAGCAGGCACTTTACCCACGGAACCTTGTCCCCAACCCCTTACTTGGGTTTTTTGAGACTCAGTCTTGGTTAGCCTAGGTTGGCTCAATCTCCTAGTCCTAAATGATGATCCTCCTGTCCTTAGTGTCCTGAGTAGCTCTGGCCTATAGGGCTTATGCCACCATTCTTAGCCAGGGTGTGGAGTGGGAGGTTACCATAAGGTGTCTGAAACTGTTCTGGGGATTTCTCTGGTGAATATGTGGATTGTACTCCAGGAATGTGCGTGTTGCAAGCTTAGTCCTGAGTGTGGCAATGGAACCTTCTGGGGGCAGGAGACTGAGCCCGGGGCCTCCTGCATGGTGTTTGTATTAGTCTCCCACTGAAGCCTTTCAAAGGAAAGACCTAGAGCAATGGGGTCACTGGGGACACTGCCCCAGAGGGATCAGTGCTGGGCTGCAGTGGTTGGTTAGTTCTGGTGTACAGAGTGAGCTGGGGCCCCACCCCTCTCTGGGGGTTCTGTGCAGTTCATGGTTGATGGTATGGCCACTGGTTAAGGTTCCCGTGATTCTTTTACCAGCCCTAATGGAATTCATCAGTTTATTTTGAGCTTGCATAGGCACTCTGTCTCTCCCCGCCACACACACACATACAACGTGAAAGTCGAAGAGGGCTTAGTTGGAAAAAGGAAAGCAATTAGCAATAGCGATGGGGGAAGAGAGGGTAAGGGAGAAAATACGATCGAATACACTATGTGCATCTGCAAGTAAGTTATAATGAAACCCACTATTATGTATTATTTATACTACTAAAAAGCATTTTTAAAGGGCAAGAATGCCAGGCACAGTGGCCCTGTATTCCAACACTCAGGAGGCTGAGGTCAGAGGATTACTCTGAGTTCCAGGCCAGCCTGGAACTACAGAGTGAGTTCCAGATCAGCCTGGAATAGAGTGAGACTGTTTTTTAAAAATGCAAGGACAACAAAAACAGAGTAAGCTTGAAATCAGTTTTTCCATGTGATCGCTCCCCTTGAATCCCCATCATGGTGCTGTCTGCCATGTTGTATTACAGTCTCATCAGGGCCAGAATAAACCAGCACCATGCTCTTGAACCTCCCAAACTGTGAGCTCTCTCTCTCTGTTTTTTAAATTAACCTTTTTTTGCGGCAGGACTTATTTTTATTTATGTGCATGTGTAGCAGACTTTCCTTTGGGCCACCAACCAGCTCCCAAATAAAGACATAGAGACTCAATGTTAGTTATGAATGTCAGTCTTAGTTTAGGCTTGTCCTACTAGCTCTTTTTGTTCTTGTTGTTATTGTTGTTCTTTTGTTTTGTTTTTTGATGCAGGGTTTCTCTTTAGCTTTGGAGCCTGTCCTGGAACTTACTCTGTAGACTAGGCTGGCCTCTAATTTACAGAGATTCACCTGTCTCTGCCTCCTGAGTGCTGGGATTAAAGACGTGCACCAACCACTACTGCCTGACCCACTAGCTCTTTTTTTTTTTAAAATATTTATTTACTTATTATGTATACAGTATTCTGTCTGCATGTATGCCTGTAGGCCAGAAGAGAGCACCAGACTTCATTACAGATGGTTGTGAGCCACCATGTGGTTGTTGGGAATTGAACTCAGGACCTTTGGAAGAACAGGCAATGCTCTTAACCGTTGAGCCATCTCTCCAGCCCCCCACTAGCTCTTATAACTTAATTTAACCTGTGTCTCTTCATCTATCTGCGTTTTGTCTTAGGCTTTTTTCACTTTCTTTCATTCTGTATGTCCTACAACAGGTCTGGCAGCTACGTGACTGCCTGACCCCAGCTGTTTCCCTTTTTCCCCTTGTTCTCTTTTCTTCTACTTTTATTCTCTCTGCCCACCAGCCCCACCTTTCCTTCTCCTCTCTAGCTATTGGCCATTCAGGTTTTTGTTAGACCAATCAGGTGCTTTAGGCAGGCAAGGTAAAACAGCAACACATCTTTTCATCAGTAAACAAATGCAGGATGAGCAAATGTAACACACCTGTGCCTAGTTAAACAGATGAAGCATAAACAAATGAAACAGACCTTTACATACATAGGCTCACACTGCCTATAATTTCAGCTCCAGGAAATCCAATCCCTTCTGGCCTCTGCATTTATAATTTTTTTTTTTTTTTTTTTTTTTTTTTGGTTTTTCGAGACAGGGTTTCTCTGTAGCTTTGGAGCCTGTCCTGGAACTCCCTTTGTAGACCAGGCTGGCCTCGAACTCACAGAGATCCACCTGCCTCTGCCTCCCAAGTGCTGGGATTAAAGGCGTGCGCCACCACCGCCCGGCTGCATTTATAATTTTATAATTAAAAATAGAAATCTTTTAAAAACGTAGGGGTACCTGGTAGTGGCTGCATAGGCCCTCAATCCTAGCAATTTAGGAGGTGGATCTCTATGTTCGAGGCCAGTCTGGTACAAAGTGAGTTACAGGGCAGCCAGGGCTACACAGAGAAACCCTGTCTAAAAAAAAAAAAAAAAGAAAGAAACCTAACTAACTAAATAATAATACATGCTGGGGAGTGGTAGCACTCACCTTTAATCCCAGGAGGCAGAGGCAAGCCAATCTCTGAGTTCAAAGCCAACCTGGTCTACCGATCAAGTTCAGGACAGTCAGAGTCAGAACAATACAGAAAAACCCTGTCTCAAAAAATAGTCAATTTAGTGGAACCATGCAGAGTGACACAACCTTCGGGTGGACTGTGAGTTCAAGTCTAGTCTACAAAGCAAATCCCGAGCCAGCCAGGCTTACATAGACACTGTCTCAAAAGTCCAGAGTAAATATATAAATGTGGGACTGGAGAGATGGCTCAGAGGTTAAGAGTATTGACTGCTCTTCTAGAGGTTCTGAGTTCAATACCCAGCAACCACATTGGTGGCTTACAACCATCTGTAATGAGATCTGGTGCTGTCTTCTGGTATTCAAAACATGCAGGGTGTATACATAATAAATAAAATCATTAAAAAATAAATGGAAGCCGGGTGGTGGTGGCGCACGCCTTTAATCCCAGCACTTGGGAGGCAGAGGCAGGTGGATCTCTGTGAGTTCGAGGCCAGCCTGGTCTACAAGAGCTAGTTCCAGGACAGGAACCAAAAGCTACGGAGCAACCCTGTCTCAAAAAATCCAAAAATAAATAAATAAATAAATGGAAAATGGCAGTACAATCATCATATGGAGAAGAATTTCTGGTTATAATACATGCAGTGAAGAAAATAAAACCAACACAGAAAGTGGCTTTAGAACAGGTTGATATTCAGAGAGCCCACTTAATTATGCTAAAGTCTGAACAGTGATGGTAAGACCACATTGAAGATCTGTGGTCTAGAGAGGGAAAGGAACTGGCCATATTCGAAATCCATGTTTGAGACAAAGGACGGAAGTGAAACTGCCCCAAAGGACCACCTCTACTTGGTCTTTCTGATGTCAGTGGCTCCCTGGCTAGTTCACCTGACCCTCAGAGAGGTGGGAGTGCTCACGGGGCAGCATAGCAGGTGGCAGCCCAGCACTGCCTTCTGGAAGTTTAGCCGTTTCAAGGCTGGGTCTCTCTACGTGCTGGCCTTGAACTCCTGGACTCCCTCAGGACTGCAAAAGCACAGCACATCCACTCGGTCCCAGTTTTATTGAGGTATAATTGACACAATAAACTGCATTTGTGATGGACAATCTGATATGTTTTGATAATTTATGTGACCTCATCTCCAAGAAGCAATACGATAAAGGTTTTCGTTGCTTGCAGAAGTTACCTGTTCTCATTACTGGGGTTAGCAGTCCGTGGAATTTTATTTACTAGAATTAGTCAATATGTACTCGTACGCAAGGGGGAGGTAGTAGCTAGCTTCTTGCAGCATGTTTATTTTAAGGGACCCATGTTGGATTGACAACATGGTGAACAGTATTCCATTGTATGATTATACCACACAATTTGTTTTCTTTTGGTAAAAATTTGGGTTGTTTCAAGTTTGGAGACAAGTATCCATAAAACTTCAGTGAACATGTCTAACATGTCTGTACAAATCATTGTATGGACTCCCCCCAATTTCTCTTGAATTAATACAAGCATAGGAATAGTAGGGTCACATGGCAAGTGTGTTAGCCTTAGCCTTTGTAGCATTTTTTTTTTCTGAGACAGGATTTCTCTGTAGCTTTGGAGCCTGTCCTGGAACGAGCTCTTGTAGACTAGACTGGCCAAGAACTCACAGAGATCCGCCTGCCTCTGCCTCCTGAGTTCTGGGATTAAAGGCATGCGTCACCACCACCTGACTTTGTAGTGTATCCTGTATCCTTAACACCATTGATCCCAAGTGTCAGCTCCTCTAGGCCTGGCCAAACCTCAGTAAGATAAGATTCAACTTTAGAGGCAGAATCACCAACCAGACTCAGAGGAAGCAGGATGGGCAGTACAGAGATGTGCTGGTCCCAATGAGCAAGGACTGCTACAGCAAGGCAGTAAAGAATCACAGACAGGGTGGACCAAGAGTGGCTCCCTGAGACACAGACAACTGCACAGAGTGGACCAAGAGAATCTTCATCCAGCAACTGGCAGAACCAGATGCAGAGATCCACAACCAAGCACCAGGCCGAGCCTGGGAATCTAATCAAAGAGAGGGAAGAGGGAATAGATTAGCAAGGGAGGTCAAGCTCGTGGAAACTCATGAACTCTAGACCGACAGCTGTGGAGCATCCATGGGCCCAAACTAAGCCTTCTATATGTGGGAAACAGTGGTGAAGCTTCGACAATCTATGAGGCACCTGGCAATAGGACCAGGATCTATCCCTGGTGCATGAGCTAGCTTGTGGGGGCCCATTCCCTATGGTGGGGTGCCATGCTCAGTCTTTTTTTTTTTTTTTTAAAGATTTATTTATTTATTTATTATGTATACAGTGTTCTGTCTGCATGTACATCTGCAGGCCAGAAGAGGGCACCATATCTCAGTACAGATGGTTGTGAGCCACCATGTGGTTGCTGGGAATTGAACTCAGGACCTCTGGAAGAACAGCCAGTGCTCTTAACAGCTGAGCCATCTCTCCAGCCCCCATGCTCGGTCTTAATGCAGTGGGGAGAGGGGCTTGGTCCTGCCCCAACTTATTGTGCCAAACTTTGTTGACTCTCCATGGGAGCCCTTACCCACTGGGAAGAGTGGATGGGATGGGCTGTGGCAGGAGGCAGGAGGTAGAAGGAGGGGCGGGGGGAGAACTGAGGTTGGAATGTACAATGAAATTTTTAAAATAAATTTTAAAAAAGGAATGACATAAATAGGTGTGAAGAGAGAGAAAAAAGACTTAATCTTAGTCATTATCTTCCTGTGTCTGTATTGTCTAATCTGTGGTTTGAATTTGCATTTTTCTTTTTTTCTTTTTTTTGTTTTGTTTTGTTTTTGTTTTTGTTTTTCGAGACAGGGTTTCGCTGTAGCTTTGGAGCCTGTCCTGGAACTAGAATTCACAGAGATCCGCCTGCCTCTGCCTCCCAAGTGCTAGAATTAAAGGCGTGCGCCACCACCGCCCAGTGAATTTGCATTTTTCTAACGACTAGACAGACATGTTTCTTAGCCATTTTGACAAAATTGTGGTTCAAGTCTTCATATTTTATCCTTTTGTTTTTTTTTTTTTGTTTTTTTTTTTTTTTTTTTTGGTTTTTCGAGACAGGGTTTCTCTGTAGTTTTGGAGCCTGTCCTGGAACTAGCTCTTGTAGACCAGGCTGGTCTCGAACTCACAGAGATCCGCCTGCCTCTGCCTCCCGAGTGCTGGGATTAAAGGCGTGCGCCACCACCGCCCGGCTATGTTTTGGTTTTTTGAAACAGTCTCACAAGATAGCCTGCACTGGCCTGAATGTGCAATCCTCCTGCCTCAGCCTTCCTAGTGGTAGAACTATAACTGTACAATTTCCATCCAGCTCATGCTTTTTAAAAATTGAATTTGCTATTTTTCTTTTAGTCAGCATCTCAAACATACCAGCTGCCCTCAAGCTCACAGTGTGGACAAGGATGTCTTACTGAATTGTAGGACTTTTTTTTTTGGTTTTGTATTTTCAAGACAGACAGTGTTTCTCTGTGTAGCCCTGGCCTGGAACTCAATCTATAGACCAGGCTGGTCTTGAACTAATAGATCTGCCTGCCTCTGCCTCCCCAGTGCTGAGATTAAAGGCATGTGGCAACACAGCCTGGCTTGAATTATAGTTTTTTTTTTTAATGCAAAACAAATTTTTTGTCAAGCAAATTTTGCAAATATTCCCATGGAGTCTGATTTCTTGCTAGTGTAAAAGTTTTAATTTTGATAAAGCCTAACTTGTCTTTTTTGGTTATAGTGTTTATAATTTTTGTGTCGTATTTAAAAACTCATTGTCACTCCTAAGGAAACTAAGATTTCCTTTCTCTTCTGAGAAATTATTTTAGTTCTAGTTCATATAAATCTGCTTCATTTATAATTAATTCTTATTTGCTTATAGTTTTCCCCCCCTACAAATATTTTTCTTTTTCTGTATTATTCAGTACCATTTATAGTAAAGTTGTTCCAGGAGTGGTGTTACACGCCTTTGGTCCCAGCACTCGGGAGGCAGAGGCAGGCGAATCTCTGTGAGTTCGAGGCCAGCCTGGTCTACAGAGCTAGTCCCAGGACGGCCAGGGTACACAGAAACCCTGTCTGGAAAACCAAACGAACAAACAAGTACTGTTTCCCCCATTAACTGTGGTAGTGTCTTTACTGACCATCCTACGGGTTGTTCTGTTTCTGCCCTCCTCCCCCTCTCGCTCCTTCCTTCCAGAGTAGAGCTGTTTTTATCTTCAGTGGCTTAAAATCACCATGGAAACAACTGTTAAGAGTGTCTGTGGAGGTGTTTTCAGAAAGTTTTAATTTGGAAGGGAGACCCATGTTGACCCAGGATCAAGGCCCTAGACAGAATAAGAAGAAAGCTAGCTGAGCACCTGGAGAGATGGTTTAACTGGTGAAGTTCCTGCCATGCAAGCACAAAGATTTGAGTCTGATCCCTAGCATCCATATAGAAATCTGGGTATTGTGCCCTTGTCTGTGGTCCCAGCATTGAGGAGGCGAGGACAGGAGGATCCTGGGGCCTTGCTGGCTGTCAGTCTGCTTTGACACTGAGTTCCAGGTCCCATTGGTGGAGAGCGACTGAGGAAGACAGCAGAAGTCAGCCTCTGGCCTCCATGCGTGCACACACACACACATCCATGTATACACACACCCATGTGTACACGCAAACAGGTATGCACCAGTCACTTTAATAGGAATCTTTTGATGTCTCCCATGGCTTTTGAATTTCCACATGAAATTAGGAACAGAAAGCCATTTTCAGCAAACAGACCTTCATGCTGGATGCTCAGAGGTTTTTCCTCACCTGGATGCTTAGGGGCACTCAAAGGGTGTCTGGTGGGTATGGGTGGAATCAGAACCCAGGAAACCCACTGTTTTCACCAGGCAAATTGTCTCATGAAAGTTAATTTCAGCTAACAAGTACGAAGCACTGAGGTGTAATTCAGTGATGAGAGTGTTGCCTAGCATGCACAGGAACCTGGTTCCATCTTTTAGCTCTGAAGAATACACAAAATTAACCGTGGACACTGGGTGGTGGTGGTGCATGCCTTTAATCCCATCACTCAGGAGACAGAGGTGGGCTGATCTCTGTGAGTTCAAGGCCAGCCTAGCCTACAAGAGCTAGTTCCAGGACAGCTAGGACTGTTAGTCAGAGAAACCCTGTCTTGCAAAACCAATAAATAGATAAACAAACAAACCATGACATGGGGCAAGATGGCACATGCTTTAATCCCAGTACTTGGAAGCCAGAGGTAGGCTGGTCTCTGAGTTGGAGGCTAGCCTGGTCTACATAGCAACCAGGCCAGGCAAGGCTGTGTGGCAAGAGACAAAAGATAAAACTAAACATGATATTTTGGGTAGGTCATGCATGACCACCAGAAGACATACAATTTTCAATTCCTGTTTTTCCTTCCTACCCCCATGAAGGAAAAGCTGCCGAACATAAGAAAATCTTACTTGGTGACTGAAGCAGGAAGTAAGGAGGGATGTACTTAACTCCCATTTTGTCAGCTAATTTCTTTTATGAACACACTTTGATTTTCAGGAAATTTATCTTTAAGATTATAGCATGTGTGTGTGTGTGTGTGTGTATGTATATATATATATATTTGCTTTTTCTTGTTTTTGGTTTTTCGAGACAGGGTTTCTCTGTAGCTTTGGAACCTATCCTGGAACTAGCTCTTGTAGACCAGGCTGGCCTCAAACTCACAGAGATCCGCCTGCCTCTGCTTCCTGAGTGCTGGGATTAAAGGCTTGCGCCACCACCACCCGGCCTTTTTTTTTTTTTTTTTTTTGGTTTAAGATTATTTTTTAAATTTATGTGTATGGGGGCTGGAGAGATGGCACAGCAGCTAAGGACACTCGTTGCTCTTGCAGAGGACTGAATTCGATTCCCAGGACCTACACTGGCTCACAAACACCTGTAACTCTAGTTCCAGGGGAATCCCATGCCTTCTGGCCTCCTGGCACCAGGCACACGGAGTGCACAAACATATATGCAGGCAAAACACTCATATACAAAAGTTAAAATTAAAAATATCTGTTAAAATTTAAGCTGGGCAGTGATGGTGTGTGCCTTTTATCCTAGCACCCAGGAGGTAAAGGCAGGTGGATCTCTGTGAATTTGAAGCCAGCCTGGTCTGCCAAGTGAGTTCCAGGACAGTCAAGGCTACATAGAGAAACCCTGTCTTGAAAAACAAAACAAAATGTATGTGTATCTATTTGTGCCAGTGTGAGTTTAGTGTGTGTGTGTGTGTGTGTGTGTGTGTGTGTGAGAGAGAGAGAGAGAGAGAGAGAGAGAGAGAGAGAGAGAGAGAGAGGAGAGAAGAGTCTGAAAGAGGGAGGAAGCTCCCTTGGAGCTAAAATTAGAGGTGGTTGTGAGTGCTTTGGATCCTTTGGAAGAGAAGCAATAGCTCTAAATCCCTGATCCATCTCTCCAGTCCCAGGAGACGTGTGTGATGTATGTACTACGTATGTGTGTGTACCATGTGGAGAACAGAAGAGTTTCTTAGGTGTCTGTCATCTCCACCTCTTTCTTCAAGGCACAGTCTCTCCCTAAACCTGGGGCTTGTGTTCCTCTGCTAGTCTGGAAACATGTCAACCACAGACCCTCCTGTCTCTGCTCCTCTCAGAGCTAGGGTGACAAGTGCCCAGCTTGCTACATAAGTGCTGGGATCTGAAACCTGGTCTTGAACACCATGCTGAATCATCTCTTCAGTCCCTTGCAGAAGTGTAATGTTAGCCAGAGGATTTACATTCATAATAAAAAACAAACAAAATAACCCAAAGTACTCCACAGTAGGCCTTGACTATTTTAACAGCTTCCCCCTTAACATCATCCAAATCTGGTCCCCTGTGAAGGGGGTGGACCAAGTCCCAACAGATCTGAACATAAGGACATAAAGGTCAGTGTAGTGACAGGAAAGAAGAGAACACGAAAGCCCGGTGTGGGCCTGCATGGCTGAGCGTGTAAAGCGACTCCACAAAGTTGTCCTCTGACCTGGGCAACATCCACATACAATGTACACACATTTTGTTTTGAGTCTCCCTATGTAGCCTTGCCTGTCCTGGAGCTTGATATGAGACCATACTGGTGTTAAACTCACAGAGATCCTTCTGCCTCTGCCTCCCCAGTGCTGGGATTAAAGATGTGCACCCCCACACCTGGCACTCATAATAAATTTAAATCTTGGCGTGGTGTCGTATCAGTTATCTCAGTACTCTGAAGGCTGAGCCATTAGGATTGCAGCAAATTCCAGGCCTGGGATTGAATAGTGTGTTTGAGTTTGAGGTCAGAGCTTGTCTATCTCTGAAAAAAAAAAATGGAACCAAAAATTTTCAGATCTCCCTGTACCACAAGCACCTTGGTCAGCCGGTCCTTTCTAGCAATGGAAGATAACACTCCTATAACGGAAGAAGTGAAACCTTGTTTTAGCCACACTTTCATTCTGGCTTCTGAATTAAGTTTGTTTCATTGCAGTTTTGGGGGAGCAAACCCATAGCTTTGCGCATGTTGGGCAGCAGCTCCACTGAGCTACACCACTCGCCGTGGCTTCTGAGGCAGTCTGCTAGCGACACTTGTCCTCTCTGAGAAAATCAGCTGATCCCTGTGCTTTACAAAGAGAGAAACAGGCCTGTGAAGATGGTGCCCAGGTTTAAAGCACTTGCCGTGAAAGTCTGTTCAGTCCCCGGAAGCCAAGTAAAAAGCTTGCTGCTGTGGTGCACATCTGTAATGCCAGCACTCTTCAGTGAGACAGAGGCCTGGCTGTGGTCGTGCACATCTGTAATCCCAGCACTCTTCAGTGAGACGGGAGGCCTGACTGTGGTGGGGCACATCTGTAATCCCTGCACTCTTCAGTGAGACAGAGGCCTGGCTGTGGTGGGGCACATCTGTAATCCCTGCACTCTTCAGTGAGACAGAGGCCTGGCTGTGGTGAGGCACATCTGTAATCCCTGCACTCTTCAGTGAGACAGAGGCCTGGCTGTGGTGGTGCACATCTGTAATCTCAGCACTCTTCAGTGAGATGGGAGGACTGGCTGTGGTGGTGCACATCTGTAATCCTGCACTCTTCAGTGAGGTAGAAGGCCTGGCTGTGGTGGTGCACATCTGTAATCCCGTATTCTTCAGTGAGACGGGAGGCCTGGCTGCGGTGGGGCACATCTGTAATCCCGCACTCTTCAGTGAGGTGGGAGGCCTGGCTGCTGTGGTGCACATCTGTAATCTCAGCACTCTTCAGTAAGACAGAGGCCTGGGTGTGGTGGTGCACATCTGTAATCCGGGCACTCTTCAGTGAGATGGGAGGCCTGGCTGCGGTGGTGCACATACATGCCTTGGTGTGGTTGCAACCACATACATACAAAACAAAATCAAGTGTTGTTTTTTTTTTAATTTTTTTTAAAGTAGGAGCTTTTTTTTTTGTGAGTGCTTAGTGGTTAAGAACTATTGCTGTTCTTCTTGAATTTGTGTTGGGAACTGCGGACCACCAGATCCTGAATTTCTTGTAAACAACTTGTTTTCCTCTGCTCTAAGCAGCCTGCAGCTGCTCTGAGCACGAGACCCTGATGGCAGGGGAGTGGGTTCTGATGAGTCTGCAGCTGAAAGATCCCGAGAGCTGGGCTATGGCCAGAGCCCTATGTAAGCTGCCCCTGAGCACAGTAAAGTGGGCATTCTTGGCATTCTTGTATCAAGGATGACCCGTGTCCCCGTGTCTCTGTCTGTCTGTCTGTCTGTGTGCATGTGTTTCTTAAGTCTCCAGCTTAGTTCCCGGCTCCCGTACTGTCCTGTAGCGGCACAGGTGTAGTACCGTAGAGCATAGAGCAGACGCTGTGCTTTACAAATTTGAGTCCCAGCACCCATATCAAATGACTCATACCCACCCATAACTCCAGTTTTGGGGAATTATTTGCCCTCTTCTGGCTTCTATACTTGTGTTCAACACACACACACACAAATCGCAAAGTGTGGTTGTGTGTGCTCTTAATCCCAGCACTCAGGGAGGCAGAAGCAGTTGGATATCTGTGAGTTTGAGACCAGCCTGGTCTGCCTAGTGAGTTCTAAGACAGCCAAGACTAAAAGTCAGACTATTGACATGTCAGTAATCCCAGCAGCAGGAAGGCAGGCAGAAACAGAGCTCTGAGGTCTTTCAGGGAAGGTTTTAGTCACGCAAGGAATGAAGTGAACCGACAACTGCCCAGCACACATTCCAGAAGGCTCTGTGATGTTTGCCTAGACACCAGCTCATAAATCCACAGCCCTTTTTATTCATTTTTAAAAATTGGGAAGGGCACTGTTGTGTACTCTTTAATTCCAGCACGTAGGAGGCAGAAGCAGGTGGATCTCTGTGAGTTTAAGGCTACCCTAGTCTACAGAGTGAGTTCCAAGCTAGCCAGTGGTCA
Organism: Chionomys nivalis; assembly: GCF_950005125.1. Classification (NCBI taxonomy): domain Eukaryota; kingdom Metazoa; phylum Chordata; class Mammalia; order Rodentia; family Cricetidae; genus Chionomys; species Chionomys nivalis. Next base: position 32,454,259 of record NC_080092.1, on the reverse strand, counting down.
CACAGGTGAGACCCTTTTGGAAAAACAAAAATAATGTTAAAGTTTTATTTTTTATGTGTATGGATTTTTGCCTGCATGTATATGTATTTGCATATCACATACATATATTTCTGGTCCATAGAGGTCAGAAGAGGGCATTGGATTCCCTGAAATTTTAGTTGCAGATGGTTGTGAGCCACCATGTGGGTACTAGGAGTCAAAACCTATGTCCTCCGGAAAAGCAGCCAGTTTCCTTAACCACCGAGTCATCCCTCCAGCCCTGAACAGTGTTTCTTCCTATTGTTATTATCTTCCTTAAATGTTAATTAGAAAAAAATGTTAGTTTGATTTTTTATTTTTTTTTTTTAATCTAAGTTTAAAAATCTTTTGTGCTGGGCATGGTGGCACATGCCTTCAATCCCAGCACCAGGGAAGCAGAAGTAAGCAGATCTCTTAGTTCCAGGTCGGTCTAGTTATTTGGTGAGACCCTATCTCAACTAAATGTAAAAAAGAAAAAAATCTTTGATGAGAGCTGAGGACATAGACAATGGCAGAATGTTGCCTTGGGATGCATTAGGCCCTGAGTTCAGCACCGCAGAAGTGTTTCATGGTTTATATTTATAGGATAGTTATAAATAAGTAACTATTTACTTACAGGTTTGTTTGCTCATTTATTTTTGCAGTGTTGAACTGAGCTACACTGTCAGCCTAAATGAATGGTTCAGAGTGGGTTTATGCTTGTATGCACTCAAATAAGACTGTGTGGGGTTAGTCTTTAGTCCACGTGTGCTCAGCTTGCCTGGGCTGATTGTCCTTTCTACTTAGCTTCTGTTACCACTTCGGTGAACACTCGAGGTATTCTACACAAAACAGAACTCTTTTCTGAGCTTCCGAAACGGACTCAGGGCGGTAGTCCTGAAAGATAAAAGCTTGCCCCCCACCCCTGTTTTTTTGAGGACAGGTCCTTTGAAGTCCTATCCTCTTCAGCATCCCACCCCACCCCACCCCACCCAGTGCTGGTATTACCCAGTCTTGCACAACCTGACCAAATTCAGTCAACAGTTCAGCCCATTTGCCTTGTTTCTAAACATTTCTATACATTATAGCCCTTTATTCTTTTGTTTTGTTTGTTCTTGTTTTGTTTTTGTTTTTGAGATAGGATTTCTCTGTATAGCCCTTGCTGTCCTGGAATTCTCTTTGTAAACCAGGCTGACCTCGAACTCAGAGATCACCTGCCTCTGCCTCCCAAGTGCTGGGATTAAAGGAGCGTGCCACCACACTAAGGCTACAGTCCTTTATTCATACCTGGGGTATATAATATCTTTTTGTTTCTTTTTCCAGATATGGTTTCTTTCTGTAGTCCTGGCTGTCTTGGAATTCGATCTGTAGACCAGACTGGCTTCGCACTCAGAGATCCACCTGCCTCTGCCTCCGAAGTGCTGGGGCAAAAGGCATGTGCCCCAACGCCAGGCTATATCTTCTGTCTTTTGAGAAAGGGTCTCAAACAGCCTAGGCTGGCTTGGAAATTGCTATATAGCGGATGACCTTGAGCTTGTGATTCTCCTGTATTTACTCCCTGAGTGTTGGGATGATGAGCATGTGCCACCAAACCTAGTTTATGAAGTGCAGGGCCCTGGGCCTCACGCATGCCAGCCAACCACTATCAACAGAATTTCATCCCCACCCCTCAGTGGGAATTCTCTTAAGTGATCCCAGTATAGCTACCAACTTTATATAGCGATTGATACTTGCTATCCATGATTCAGTTCTGCGGGTTCATGTGCTGTTAAAATATTCTGTTCAGGGGCTAGAAAGATGGCTCAGAGGTTACAAGCATTGCCTGCTCTTCCAAAGGTCCTGAGTTCAATTCCCAGCAACCACATGGTGGCTCACAACCATCTGTAATGGGGTCTGGTGCCCTCTTCTGACCTTCATGCATACATACAGACAGAATATTGTATACATAATAAATAAATATTTTAAAAAAATATTCTGTTCATGCCTGGCAATGGTGGCACATGCCTTTAATCCCAGCACTCGGGAGGCATAGGCAGGTAAATCTGAGTTTAAGGCTAGCCTCATGTACATGAAGTGAGTTCCAAGACAGCAGGGCTACCCAGAGAAGCCCTGTCTTCAGAAAAACTAACACATACATACACACATACATACATAAACAAACACTATTTTTAAATCAAGTTTCTCCCCAATTTTACAACTCTTGATGATTTTGATTGACCTGAATTTTTAAAACACTCTTACTATATGTGTTTGGGTCTTTTGCCTGCATCTATGTCTATACACCTCTTGAATGCCTGGTCCCCTCTGAAGCCAGCGGAGTTGAGTGGATACCCTGAGACTGGAGTTACAGCTGTGAGCTGCCATGTGGGTCCTAAGACTCAAACCTAGATCTTTTGGGAGAATAGCCATTTCTTCAACCTTTGATCCAAATTTATTTAAAAATTACTTTTATTGCCAGGCTTGGTGATATATGCCTTTAATTCCAGCTCTTGGGACAAGGAGGGAAGTTGATCTCTGGGTTTGAGAACAGCTTGATCTACAGCATATCCAGTTCTAGGCCAGCTAGAACTATATAATGAAACCATCTCAAAAAAAAAATTCCTTTTGTTATGCTTCAGATCAAACCTAAAGCCTTGCACATGGGAGGCGCATGCTGTGCCGCTGAGTTATGTCCCTGGCCACCGGATCCTAATGTTTCATGATGTGGAAGAAGCACCCTTTCTCAACCCACTCTTTCCCTCCATTCGTATCTGCCAACTGACCCTCAGCAGGTGGAAGCAAGAGATCCGATCTCTTTATTGATGACATATTATTGTTTATTATTGATATAACATGTATTTCTGGTAGGGGCACATCTGGCACAGTGCACACGTGGTGACTAGAGGACAACTCACAGGAGTCAGTTCTCCCTTTCACAAGGACGGCCATCAGGCTCGCTAGCAAATATGGCGTGCTGAGTCAGCTTGCTGGCCATCATCTAGTGTTCGTTTTCTTGAAGATATATTCCTGTTTATGTGTATGTCTTGGGGAATATGCCAGAATAAAGTATCAGATTCCCTGTAGCTGGAGTTACGGGTAGATGTGGACATCCCCACGTTGGTGCTGGGAACCTTACTCAGTCCCTCTGCATGAGCACCAAAGGCTAGTAATCACTGAGCCATCTCTCTACCCATTCTCCTTGTTTTGTTTTTTGACATAGAGTCCCGTATAGCACAGGTCTTGAACACTGGATCCTCCAGTGCTTTCCAAGTATTGGAAGAGTGGGATTACAGGTATGTGCTACCATCCCTGGATTAATTTATATTTCTCGGTGATTTATAAACCCTTCAATTACTTCAATCCTCAGATGACTGAGCCCTAAAATCTGAGGCAGTATTCTGCCATACGTCTTGGGAACTAGTTTTTTTTTTTTTTTTTTTTTTTTTTTGGTTTTTGGTTTTTCGAGACAGGGTTTCTCTGTGGTTTTGGAGCCTGTCCTGGAACTAGCTCTTGTAGACCAGGCTGGTCTCGAACTCACAGAGATCCGCCTGCCTCTGCCTCCCGAGTGCTGGGATTAAAGGCGTGTGCCACCACCGCCCGGCCCTAGTTTTGTTTTTGTCAAGATTTCACTACAAGAAGGGGAGAGAGGAGGAGGAGAAGGGAGCAGATGAAAAAATGTATAGCTCAATAAAAATGATTTAAAAAAAAGATCTCACTACAAAGCCCAGATGGCACAATACTTTTTTCATGTTTTAGTTTATTTATAAGCTTATCTAGTATATGAACTCAAGAGTTCAATCCAGTTTTCAGAGATCACACCTGTGGTGGTGTGAATGAGAATCCCCCATAGGCTCATATGTTTGAATGCTTGGTCCCCAAGTGGTGGAACTGTTTGGGAAGGATTAGGAGGTGTGACCTTTTGGAGTGGGTGTGGCCTTGATGGAGGAAGTGGGTTGACTTTGAGGTTTCAAAAGCCAAGCCCCATCTCTCTCTCTCTCTCTCTCTGTTCCTGCTGCCTATGGATCAGGATGTAAAGTTCTCAGCTACTGCCCCAGTGCCATGCCTGCCTGCCCATTGCCATGATGGTCATGGACTAACCCTCTAAAACTGTAAGCAAGCCCCTAATTAATTCTTTAAAAAAAAACAGAGAGAGATGGGGCTGGAGAGATGGCTCATAGGTTAAAAGCACTGGCTGCTCTTCCAGAGGTCCTGTGTTCAATTCCCAGCAACCACATGGTGGCTCACAACCATCTTTAATGAGATCTGGCGCCCTCTTCTGGTGTGCAGGAAGAATACAGTATACATAATAAATAAATAAATAAATAAATAAATAAATAAATAAATAAATAAGAGTTTCCTTGGTCATGATGTCTCTTCACAGCAATAGAACAGGAACTAAGACGTCACTTCTTGACCATTCTTCATGTCTGTTAAAGGGAAGAATTAAACATCCTTATTTCTTAAGTAACTGGTACCTTGCTATAAAGAAAGGCATGAAAAATCCAGATCCAAAGTACGCAGTCCTCATAGCCAGTAACTGCCTCTTATTTTCCACTGAAAATGGCAAATTTTTCCCAGATCCTTCTCATAGTGGCTGTGATGGACCATGGAGGTGGTGAACCTCTGGATGCTCTGACCCAATATGATGCTGCAAGAAGCTGTGCAAGGGCTCAGAGACAGAGGGCAGAAGAAATGGCTGCACCACCCAAGTCTCCTTTTCTCACAGTCTTGCTAGCCAAACTTTTGTTTTATATGACAGGGACTCCTTAGCTCCGTTGCCTTCAAACTAGTTATATAGTGCCAGGAATGACTGAGCTGCTGATTGTCTGGTCTCCACCTCTCCAGGGCAGGCATTACAGATGTGTACCACTACATCTGCCTGCTCTATGCAACTCTGGGAATAGAACCCAGGGCTTTTTGCATGCTAGGCAACCACTGTGCCTATCACTGTGTTAACCGAGCTACATCCTGAGGCCATAGTCTCAAACTTTTCATTTTCCTCCTTCTTCCTCCTGTATGCTGGGATTTCTGTTGATTTGCATTGGGATTTGAGAAGCTGCTCAGATGATACTGACATGCAGGCAGGGAAAATAAGTTACACATAGAACAGGGACCAAGATAAACGAGCAGGGAAGCAGTGTAGGGCACACAGAGAATGTGACTCGAGAGGGAAACTGTTCGGCTAATGGCGAGAGAGGCCAGTGGTGTGGTAGAGTGAGATTAACACATCCTATCTCTGGCTGGAGGGATGGCTCAGCAGTTAAGAGCACTAGGTGCTCTTTCTGAGGACCTGGGTTCAATTCCCAGCACCCATATAATAGCTTACAACTGTCTGTAACTCCAGTTCTAGGGGATCCGACACCCTCACCCAGACGTACATGCAGGCAAAACACCAATGTACATAAAAACAAATAACTCGCCGGGCGGTGGTGGCGCACGCCTTTAATCCCAGCACTCGGGAGGCAGAGGCAGGCGGATCTCTAGGAGTTCGAGGCCAGCCTGGTCTACAAGAGCTAGTTCCAGGACAGGCTCCAAAGCTACAGAGAAACCCTGTCTCGAAAAACCAAAAAAAAAAAAAAAAAAAACAAACAAAAAAAACAACAACAACAAAAAAAAACCAAATAACTCATTTTTTAAAAGAGAGAAAGTAAAACAACAAAACTGGAGAAAACTTAAAGCCACAGTCAGACTGTGGGTTGAAGGCCCATTTAGGCTACACAGTAAGTCGTAGACAGCTGTGTGGTAAGACCCCGTCTCAGAAAACAAAACAAAAAGATATGAAGATGACTCAGTGGGTAAAAACACTTGCCACTCACTCGAGTGTATGGGACCTCAGAACCCTCATAAAAATTGTGAGAATTCCCCAGAACCCACAAAAAACTGGATGTAAAGCACAAATGTCTGTGACCCCACACCCCTCCAGGGAAGTGGGGGGCAGAGAATTTCCAGAAGCTTCAAAGAGACTGTCTCAAAGTGGACGGTGGAACCCAACAGCCGAGGTTGTTCTCTGATCTCCACACGTGAGTTGTGGCATGTGTGTGTTCACACATACACATGAATGTGAGTACATGCACTTGTGTATCCAAACACAGAGTCACACACACAGACATACACACAGAGAGACACACACATACACACACAAATACAGACACAGACACATGCACATACATACATACACACACAAACACAGACACACATAAACATACACATACATTGAAAAAGATGACAGACACAGTTAAGGCTCTGGAAGTTGAACCACAGCACTGGAACAATTGCAGAAGTGTTTTAATCAGGAGAAGCTTTGGACCTGCAGGTAAGAACGTAACATTCTTGCCTGGGGCTCTTAACTTTGCCCCACCTGGTCAACAGGGTTAGTGTACCAAGAAAGATTAGGCAAAATGTACAAAATGACAGTTCTGCTGCCAGAGGGGACTCGCCTAACCTAGAAGGACGTTCAGTGAGATAGCCTCTCACCCACTAGATGGGTTTCCAAAAGACAGGCAATAGCAAGTCCGCAGTGACATAGAAAGACTGGAACCTTCCACAGGGGAACATGAAATGGCATAGCCAACCGTGGAGGACAGTTTGGTAGCTTCTTTACAAAGTTAAACATAAACCCACAAGTCTACTATGTGCTGCCCAAGAGAACTGGAAACATGCCCATGCGAATACCTGTGTACAAATACTCAGCAGCATCCCTCGTTATAGCTGGTAACTGGAAGCCATCCAGATGTCCTTCAAATAATCAGTGGCGATCTGGAATAGCCATATACTGGAACATCATTAAGCCATAAAAAAGGGATAAAGTATTATGTGTTTCATCAGAAACAAGCTGAAAACATCCAAACCAAAAGAAATCAAATACTGTAAGTCACCACAGAGTGTATCATTCCACTGCTAACAGGGAAATGCTGTAGTTAAATTAGTAGAACCAAAGCCAAACAAAACATGATTTGAAAGTCAATCGGCTTCCAGAATCAGAGCAGCCAATGACTGGATTGGTTATAGTTTCATCTACCGGTCAACTGGTTACTGGTTTTTTTTTTTTTTTTGGATTTTTGAGACAGGGTTTCTCCGTAGCTTTTGGTTCCTGTCCTGGAACTAGCTCTTCTAGACCAGGCTGGCCTCGAACTCACAGAGATCCGCCTGCCTCTGCCTCCCGACTGCTGGGATTACAAGCGTGCGCCACCACCGCCCGGCTTGATTACTGGTTTTTGTTGTCATTGTTTGTTTGTTTGGGTTTGGTTTTTCTTGTCTAAATACTTTATTTATTTATTATGTGTATGTCTACACATGAGCAGGACAGAAGGGTGTCAGGTCCCCTGGAGCTGGAGTTCCAGCCAGTTGTGAGCTAATGATTTTCCCCCTAAGTTTACATTTTGGTATAAAAGCTGTTTGGAGCATAAACGCGGGTGAATTTTCAGGAGGTGAACTCAGGATTTCATGAGGGATCACTGAGAATCTCCCTCCTGATAAAGCCATGTGAGTTGTGTCTTTATTCCCACACCTCTCCCCTGGTCCAGAGAAATAATTTATGGTCCGGGCTGGCACTGGACCATGACAGCTTCCCCATTATTCACTCTGTGTGTGAGTGTGTGTGTGTGTGTGTGTGTGTGTGTACCACTTCACATATGTTAAGGTCAGAGGACAACATGGTGAGGCCCCCTAATGTGGGATCCCCAGGAATTAAGCTCAAGTCATCAGGCTTGGCTGCAGGTGTCCTTCCTTGCTAAACTGTTTTATCATCTGTGGTAGTCTGACTCTGTCTCCCGAATTCTGGGATTCCAAGTCTGTGTCACAACAGCTGCATCACATCGTCTCATTTATTTTAATATTGAGACAGGGTTTTCCTATACTGGGCAGGCTGGTCGCAAACTCTTGAACTGAAATGACCCTTGAGCCTCCGTCTTCCAACTGCTGGGATTAGAAGCATGGACCAGCCTACCCTGCTAGAACACACACTTTCAGGGCTGGAGACAACTCAGTTAAGAGCACTGATTGCCGGGCAATTGTGGTGCATGGAGGCAGGAAGATCTCTGTGGGTTTGAGGCCAGCCTGGTCTATAGAGAGTTCCAGGACAACTGGGTCTACACAGAGAAACCCTGTCTTGAACAACAAAACAACAAAACCACCCAAAAAAGAGCACTTGCTGCTCTTGCAGAGGTCGTGTGTTCAGTTCTCAGAACTCACAACCACTCAACTCAAGTCCCAGGACTTCTGACCTCCATGGGCATCAGGCACTCAGGTGGTACCTGTGTGTGTGTGTGTGTGTGTGTTTATATGTATGTGTGTGTGCAGATAATAAACAAGTAAGAAAATAAATAGAACACACATCTTTTTGGTCAGCAAGTTGGCTCAGTGGGTTAAATACTTGACTCCCTGGGTCTGGAGAGATGGCTCAGTGGTTTAGAGCACTTGACTACTCTTCCAGAGGTCCTGAGTTCAATTCCCAGCAACCACATGGTGGCTCACAACCATCTGTAATGGGATCAGGTTCCTTCTTCTGGTGTATACATAAAAGTACATGAAAAATTAAAAAAAAAAAAAACTTGACTCCCAGCCTGACAACTTGAGTTCAATCCCTGGAACCCGTATGGTGGGAGGAGAGAACTGGCTGCTACAAGCTGTCCTCTGATCCCATGTACACTCCATGGCACCCTCCACACACAAAATGTGAAAATCGTTTTTTAAAGAATGTGTAACTTAGTGATGGTGCACACCTTTAATCTCAGCACTTGGGAGGTAGAGACAGGTGGACGCCCTTGAGTTTGAGACCAGTCTGGTCTATGTAGCAAGCTCCAGGCTGGCTAGGGTTACAGTTTTTGTTTGTTTATTTTTTAAGATAGAGTTTCTGTATAGCCCTGGCTGTTCTGGAGCTCACTCTGTAGACCAGGCAGCCTCAGACTCAGAAATCCGCCTGCCTCTGCCTCCTGAGTGATGGGATTAAGGGCATTCACCACCATGCCTGGCTTGAGGCCCTGTTTTAAAAAAAAGAGAGAGAGAAGAGAAGAAAGAGAACGGAGAGCCCTGGGCACTGCTCTTTTCTCCAGTTCTGACCCACTTTCGTAGGATGAATCTAATCAACTTGTGCCCACACCTTCTACACATGGCCAGTTCCTGACCAATGTCGTCTCCTGGACCATTGACAGAGTTGGTGCAGCTGAATCAGGGGCTGGCATTGGACAGTGTGTGGCGCTTGGTTATTGGCTAATTGAGGAACCGTGTCTCAGGCAACAGCTCATTCCCTGTGCCATTCTGGACTCTGCTTCCCTGAGTACATGGGGTTTTTTTGTTTGATGGTAGTTTCCCCCATTCTGTTTGCTCTGTGCGGTCCCATCGGGTCACCTAGTGGTCCCTGATGCTTTGACTCCATGCCAGTCCTGGAGTATGCTAAGCTGAACCACTAAACACAATGTTACAGTCTCTTTCTCTCTTTCTCTCTCTCTCCTTTCTCTTTCTTACTTTGTTTTGTTTGTTTGTTTGTTTGTTTGGTTTTTATTTTGCTTTTTCAAGACAGGGTTTCTCTGTGCAGCCCTGGCTGTCCTGGCACTAGCTCTTGTAGACCAGGCTGGTCTCGAACTCACAGAGATCCGCCTGCCTCTGCCTCCCGAATGCTGGGATTAAAGGTGTGCGCCATTATCGCCCAGCTAGTGTTTCTCTTCCTAAAAAGAAAGAAAAAAGAAAAAGAAAAAAAACCCTACTAACAAAGATTACTATGTGAACCAAGATTCTAAATCAGTATTTTGATTGAAAGACTGTCCAGCATCACAAAATAAAATAAAATAAAATGCCTGGCAAGATGGCTCATCAAGTAGGGATGCTTGTTGCCAAGGCTGATGATCTAAGTTCAAGCCCCGGAACCCACATGGTACAAGGAGAGAACTGACCCCTACACAGTTGTCCTCAGATTTTCATACTTGCTTCATGGCAAGTATATACACACATACACAAACACAATGTGATAAAAAAACAAAAACCAAAAAACTAAGAGCCAGACCCCAAATACTTCAAAGTTGTCTGCCGTCTCTGTGGAATATGTTCTAAGATATTTCTTAGATGCCTGGAACCTAAGACACTCTGAGCCTTTTATATCCATTTTTGCTAAACTCATACATCCATATTCATGGTAAGTTATTTTATGAACAGAATAAGAGCTTAACAGCAGTAGCTAATAATAGGATAATTGCAACTATACTATAATAAAAGTTATTTAAAACTTGGTTATTTTTATTTCTGGAATTTTCCATTTACTAATTTTAGAGTGAGGTTAATCGAGGTAGCTGAAATCTTGGTAGAATCTTGGTTAAGGGAAGGCTACCAATGGTTCCACATTTGTGAAGCTCTACAAAAGACAGACCTTACCTAAAGGAGCAGGCCAGTTCTCCTGGGCTGGTGGGAGGGAGAGACTTGGAACCGGGATAAAGTATAGTAAAAACTATTTGGTTCCTACCTCAGGGTCCTAAAGCCTTTGACTTCCTGGGACTAGAACTCCTACCCCCCCAAATCCCACAAAGCTACACCTACATTAAACTGTCTACAAAGCAGATTGACTGACTGAAACTTCTGTGACTGGGCAGAGCCAGGGTTCCCCAGGTAGTGAGCCAGATTCTGTTGGGATAGCTTCAGCTCTTTAAATAAGCCTTGTATTGCCTGCCTCTCTGTGTAACCTAATGTCTTCATAAATATTGTGTAAACCCTTTTAGAACGTACCAGCCCTATGTTTCCTAACAGTGTCATCAGATAACATCTGAGGCCTACAGCAGAGACTTCCTCCTACCTGATGTTTCTACCCATGCATATCTTGAATTATGGGTTTTCTATTGTTTGTTCTGTTACTATAAAACCTTCAGTAAACAGTTAGTTTGGGGTAGCCTAAATCTGTGTCCATGGGCCCTGATCATTCGTACTTGTCCCCAGAATCAACTTATTCCCTTTTAGTAAGAGATGTGTTTTTGAGTTTTGAGTCATTTCTTGTACCTTACAGAACCCCTGTCAGTCATTGTAGAGTTTGTGTAGGTGAGGTGACTACTGGTGAACTCTAGACAGCTTCAACATGAGGGCTGGTGGCCATGATCCGCCCATGTAAGCGCTGCCTTGGAAGTTTCTACTCTTTACTCCAGGAAAGAAACAAAGTCTCAGAGAGTGAGCTCAGAAATGTCCAGTGCCTGCCCTACCACCCATCTCTTGCTCTGTGCTGTGTGTTCCTCAGCTGGCTGTGCCTGAGTTATATCCTTTAGAATAAACCAGTAAATATAAATAAAGCCCTTCTCTGAGTTCTGGAGTTATTCTCTTTAGCAAGTTATGGAGCCCAAGGGGAGCTTGTCAGAATCTCCAAATGTGTAGTCAGTCTAGAAATGTGGCTAGGCAATCTGGGCGTCCTGTTTGCACTGGCATCCAAAGTGAGTGCAGTCTTCTGAGACTAAGCATATGGAGTTGGGTTTGTAATTGGGTGGTGTCAGGACAGAATTGAACTGACAGAAGTGGTGTCCGTCAAAAAGATGTCACATTGGTAGTCAGAACACAACACACCTATCTTTGGCATCGGGGGACATGGAAACAGCATTTGGGTAGTAGAAATGTTCTCTCTTGACAATGGTGGTGCTTACATGGTATGTGTTGTGCATTTTTCAAAATCCTAGAAATGTACAACAAAGGGGATGCTTTATAACACAGATCAAGGAGTTGGCAGATGAGTTTGGTGAGTCAAAGGGTGAAGGTGCTTGCACAAGCTTGGCAAGCCCATGTAAGTGGTTGAAGGAGAGTGTTGTAATATGAGCAGCGGGGCTGCGTCTCTGGCACCCGGCCGCCCGCATGGCTAGCTTATGCCCCAAAATAATTACACGGAAACTGTATTCTTTTAAACACCGCCTGGCCCATTAGTTCCAGCCTCTTATTGGCTAGCTCTTACATATTGATCTAACCCATTTCTGATATTCTGTGTAGCACCATGAGCTGGCTTACCAGGAAAGATCTTAACCTGTGTCTGTCTGGAGTGGGAGAATCATGGCGACTCCTTACTCGGCTTCTTTCTCCCAGCATTTAGTCTGTTTACTCCACCCACCTAAGGGCTGGCCTATAAATGGGCCAAGGCCGTTTCTTTATTAAATGAAAGTAACTCCTCCATCAGGAGAGAACAAACCTCGCAAAGTTGTCTTCTAACATCCACACAACTGCAGTATGCATCCCCCCAATCCATGCACATAAAACAATTCATAAAAATACAGATCATAGGTTGGTGGTCTGCTCAGTTGTTACAATGCTTATTTTACATTTAGAAGGCCAAGGTAGGGTTTCATCTCCAGCACTGCATAAGCCACGTAGTAGCCCATGCCAATGTTTAGGAGGTGAAGGTAGGAAGACCTGAGTTCAAGGTCATCGTCAGCTACAGATTGAGTCCAAGGCCAGCCTGGTATACTGGAAACCCTGTCTCTAAATAAGTAAACTAAGGGTCAGAGAGGTGACTCGGTGGCCCTAATGGCTGATGTCAATCCTGAGGACCTAAGTTTGACCTTCATACCTACACTATAGAAGAAGAGAAGTGATCTCTGAGTTCGAGGCCAGTCTGGTCTACAGAATGAGTTCTAGGACAGCCAGGACTACACAGAGAAACCTTGTCTCAAAAAAATCAAAAGGGAGAGAGAAAGGGAGGGGGGAAGAACTGATTCTCTTGGGAATTGTTCTTTGGCCTCCACACCCATGTCGTGGCAATTGCACCTTCACTGTCTATGCACAATTTTTAATGTAAAATTGAAAAATTGTTTGTGCTAGGTAGTGGTGGTACACGCCTTTAATCCCAGCACTTGGGGGGCAGAGGCAGGTGTGAGTATGAGGCCAGCCTGTTCCAGGAGTTATGGCGGTAGGATGCTTAAAAGAGATCCCATACTAGCTCAGAATCGAGAAATAGATAGGCATTTATTAAGGGGTAAACTCACAAATCAGAAGTCCTTGCTTAACCTTGACCGGTTGAATCGTGCCAACCAAAGGAGCAGCAGGTGGGAATGGAACAAGGAGAAGAAGGGGCGTAAATAGTATAAGAGGCCACGCCCCAGTAGGCGGGCAAATACAAGCTGTAATACTTCCTACAGCACCAGCCTAGTTTTTGTGACAGTGATGTAGCTTAGTGGCAGAGTGCTTATTTAGTAGGCCAGGTGGTGGGTGGGGCTGCAGGAGCAACTGTGCTCAGTGGTACAGGCCTGTAATCCCTGAATTAGGAGGTGAATCCAAGGCCATTCCCATCTGCACATCAAGTTTCAGGTTAGCCAGCACTATACTGGAAGACCCTGCCTGAGCAAATGGGAGCAGGGTGTTGGTGAAGGAAAGGAGGAGGAAGCAGGAGTCCGGAGGCTCCAGAGGGAAGAACAGTGTCCCTTGCAAGTGCCAGGTTGGAATGGCATAAGGTGAGGTGTGTTGGTATTTCTTTTTCTCTTTGTGGGTCTTTGCCATCACTATGCATTTAAGTTACTGTGTGTATGTATATGTATGTTTGTATGTATATGCATGTATATGTATGTTTGTATGTATATGTATGTGTATGTATATGCACTAAGGAGATTAAGGCAAGAAGATTTCAAACTCAAGGCCAGGCTGGCATTTGTAGTGAGTTCTATCTCACAAAAGAAAACCAAGGGAACTAGTGAACTGGCTCAGCAGGTAAAGGTATTTGCCACTGTGCTGGATAGTCAAGTTGACACAAGCTAAAATTATTTCAGAGGAGGGAATCTCAAATAATAAAAATGCCTTCTTGCTTAGTATGGTACATGTCTTTAATCCCAGAACTCAGAAGACAGAGGCAGGCAGATCTTTGAGTTTAAGGCCAGCCTGGTCTACAGAGTCAGAGGACAGGCTGGGCAGTCATAACTCTTAGAGAGAAACACTGTCTCAGAAAGAAAAGGAAAAAGAAAATGTCTCCATAAGGTTGGGCTATTGAAAAGCCCGTGGGACATTTTCTTAATTAATGATTGATAGGGGATGGCCCAGCCCATTGTGGGTGGAGCCAACCCTGGATTGGTAGTCCTGGAGTCCATAAGAGAGCAGGCTGAGCAAGCCATGGGAAGCAAGACAGTAAGCAGCACTCCTCATGGCCCCTGCATCAGCTCCTGCCTCCAGGTTCCTGCCGTTTGAGTTCCTGTCCTGACTTCCTTTGATGATAAACTGTAATATGGAAGCATAAGCCAAGCAAACCTTTTTCTCCTCAAGTTGCTTTGATCATGGTGTTTCATCACAACAATAGTAACTCTGAAATAGCCACCATGCCTGATGACAACCTCAGTTCAGTCCTTGGTACCAACAAGATGGAAAGAGAGAACTGACCCTTTCTGTCCCTTCAAAGAACAGCCATTGCTCTCACCCACCAAGCTATCTCTCCATCCCCAAGAACATATTTATTTTAAAGAAAAAATATAGCCAAGGGTGGTGGTGCACATCTTTAATCCCAAAACTTGGGATTCAGAGGCAGGTGTATCTCTGAGTTTAAGTCCAACCCAGTTTACAGAGCTAGTTCTAGGACAGCCAAGGTTACGTAGAGAATCTCTCTCTCTCTCTCTCTCTCTCTCTCTCTCTCTCTCTCTCTCTCTCCCTCTCCCTCTCCCTCTCCCTCTCCCTCTCCCTCTCCCTCTCCCTCTCCCTCTCTCTCTCTCCATATATATATGAAATTACTGAAGTGTTGTTTAATATCTGCAGCACAGCAGTTACATCTTATCCCTCAATGCCTCAGCTGTTGTATCTGCACAGCTGCAGCCTCACTGATGAAGCCACAGCTCAGGGGAGCCTTTGCATCTCACCGCCACAGCCTCAGCCATCTCCACATTGGGAGACAAATGTCATTTTAACCAAGTTTCTATCCTTTTGTTTTACCAGTAAAGACTTGGGAGCCAGATACTGGGGTGAAAACCTGCTAGCTCAGAGAGGCAAAGAAAGCAGTCAGCTGATCTTCCTCCTAATAGGTTTTCTGGCCCCAATAAGAAGTTTCTCTGCTGACTCAATAGGCCAGGTCAAGCTTAATTGAAAAAGGATAATAACAGGTTTGTTTGAGCAAAGCAACTCCTGGGCAAGTTCTCCAGTCCCAGAGATTGAGGCCAGAGAAGCCACACCCCTGAACTAAAGCGGGGAGACTTTATAGGTTGTAGGCAAGGTTTGATGACACGTCCTCCACAAGCTGGGTTTGTGCCCAAGTATGGTCAAAAACTGGTTGCTTAGGTGGGGGTTGGCACCTTCGGGGAGAAAATTGTAGTAGCCACTAAGAATGGGTAACTGGGCTTTTGGTGCTTTTCCTTTGTCCAGAGATTCTTTCAGCAAGTAGGGTTTGGAGAGAGAGACAGAAATGGGGCTTTCCAGATTGTGCAGGAGTGAGCTGGAGGTTCCAACTGAACACCTTCTTCACTGATGGCCCAGAAAGAGAGCTTATCTTCTGCCATCCCAAACCAAAAAGGACCATCAAACTCAAAGTCCCTCCCTACTACTTCCTGTGCATCTCTCTGTCTTTCTGACTCCTTCATATTCCCTATGGCTACTTTCTGTCATTAGCTGCTCACTCCTCTTGATCTCTAGTTGATTTTATTTATCCTATTTATGATAAATAGAAAATTCTTAGATTAGGGTGTGAACTAAGGCTGGGCCACATCACAGTTAGAGGCAGGTTTTTCCAGTAAGTAACGCAATCTCAGGGTTCACTGCTGTGCAATAATGCTCTCGTACACTGTAAAGATTTGTCACTCGTATTATTTTAATAAAATGCTGATTGGCCACTAGCCAGGCAGGAAGTATAGGCAGGGAACCAGACTAAGAGAATTCTGAGAAGAGGAAAGGCAGAGTCAGTCACCAGTTAGATGCAGAGGAAGCAAGCTGAGAATGCCTTACTGAGAAATGGTACCAAGCCATGTTGCTAAACATAGACAAGAATTATGGGTGAACTTAAGTCATAAGAGCTAGTTATTAATAAGCCTGAGCAATAGGCCAAACAGTGTATAATTAATGTAAGCCTCTGTGTGTTTCTTTGGGACTGAACGGCTGCGGGACAGGGCAGAACAGAAACTTCCATCTACAATTGGTGCCCCAAATATTTGGCAAGAATTTCCACATAAAGCTGAGAAAGCTTTAAAAAAGGGGGGAAGGCTCTAGACAGATAATAACAGAGTCAAGCACAGCTTCTTAGTAACTGTATTTTCTCAGGTAGGCTCTGTTTGCTGGCAGTGAGCAGAGGCGTGGCTCCTTTAAGAGAGGCTTCCTGACTCAGCATTAACAGCAGAAACCTCACAGCTCTTTTAAGAGGCCCTGCCACCAAACACTTAAATGGTGTTTATGAGCAGCAGGTAGCAGGCTTCTTGGTGGTGGCATGGACCTAGAAACCCCACAAAGTTGTGGCCATAATGTGGCTCCTGCCTGTGCCTCCTCCATGAAGCTAGATTCTTCAGGAGGCTAAAAAATGGGGCGGAGTCAGTTGCCAAAGCCGCAGTTTTAATCCTAGCTATGCTGCTTTGCAGATTAAAGACTCATGTGCTCAGAAAAAGATAGATGTATACAGTAAATACAGATTTAGACAGAAAAAAACCCTCTAAACAGTTCACAATGTGTTTAAAAATATACATAGACTAGGGAGAGAAAAAAGGATAAAGTCCTTAAAAAAGAAATAGAGAAGCTTTGAATACTTGGGACAAAAAAAAAAAAAGAAATAGAGCCGGGCAGTGGTGGCACACACCTTTAATCCCAACACTTGGAAGGCAGAGGCAGGCAAAACTCTGTGAGTTCGAGGCCAGTCTGGTCTACAAGAACTAGTTCCAAGACAGCTAGGACTGTTACACAAAGAAACCCTGTCTTGAAAACCAAAAAGAAAAGGAGGAGGAGGAGGAGGAGGAGGAGGAGGAGGAGGAGGAGGAGGAGGGGGGGAGGAGGAGGAGGAGGAGGAGGAGGAGGAGGAGGAGGAGGAGGAGGAGAATAATCCCAGCACTCGGGTGGCAGAGGCAGGCGGACCTCTGTGAGTTCGAGGCCTGGTCTACAAAGGGAGTTCCAGGACAGGCTCCAAAGCTACAGAGAAACCCTGTCTCAAAAAAAGAAGAAGAAGGAGGAGGAGGAGGAGGAGGAGGAGGAGGAGGAGGAGGAGGAGGAGGAGGAGGAGAAAAAGAAGAAGGGGAAGAAGAAGAAGAAGGGGAAGGGGAAGAGGAAGAAAAAGAAATAGAATGGTCAGGGGTCAGGTGTGGTGGCACATACCTTTAATCCCAGCACTTGGGAGGCAGAGGCAGATGAATCTCTATGAGTTTGAGGTCTGCCTGGTCTACAGAGTGAGCTCAGTCAAAGATACACAGAGAAATCCTGTCTTAAAAAACTAAAAATTGGGGCTGGAGAGATGGCTCAGCGGTTAAGAGCATTGCCTGCTCTTCCAAAGGTCCTGAGTTCAATTCCCAGCAACCACATGGTGGCTCACAACCATCTGTAAAGAGGTCTGGCGCCCTCTTCTGGCCTTCAGGCATACACACAGACAGAAGATTGTATACATAATAAATAAATATTTTTTTAAAAAAAAACTAAAAATTAAAAAAATAAAAATAAAAGAAATAGAGTTTTTAAAAAGCCATGTAAGGATGGAAAATACACATAGAATCTGAATACTGTTTGTTACTATGTTGTGTTGACTTTGAATTGTTTGAGGAAGGATCAATAGCTGCTAAAAGACATTTGATTATAAATGCTGCTGGATTAATACAACCTATATATTTTGGAAAATGCCTTGAGTTCAAAATTTAAGTCAAAAGATATGTTACTTTGTATAAGAGGTTTTGTTTTTGTTTCCATAGAAATGAGAGGTTGTGGATTCATTCTGGGATAAGTAAAATATGTTTGATCAAGGAAGATCCCCTGAAAAATCTCCAAACAGGAGCGGGTGACCCAGATGATCCAATGTTTCAGAGCATCTCTGTTGCAGTTTCCTCTAAGTTCTACATCCAGAACAGCCTTGAGACTGCTGGCTGAGATAATACAGCCTCACAGAATACTCCAGTCAGGATTTGGCCATAATCCTAAATTTTCTTCGAATCGCCATAAGATTATCAGCTCCCCAATTAGCAGGAAGTAACCTAGAAAACTACACCCACATTCCCCAAAAAAATGAATTATGGATGTTTTCTTTTTTTTCTTTCTTTTTTTGGTTTTTCGAGGCAGGGTTTCTCTGTGGTTTTGGAGCCTATCCTGGAACTAGCTCTTGTAGACCAGGCTGGTTTCGAACTCAGAGATCCGCCTGCCTCTGCCTCCCGAGTGCTGGGATTAAAGGCATGTGCCATCACCACCCGGCTGGATGTTTTCTTTGTTTAGAGTGTTGCTTACAAGTTGTTATGGATAATGGCCAGGAAAAAAGCTAAATAAAGGAGATAAGATTCGGAATTCTTTTTTTTTATATTTATTTATTATTTATTATGTATACAATGGTCTGTGTGTATGCTGAAGACCAGAAGAGGGCACCAGACCTTATTACAGATGGTTGTGAGCCACCATGTGGTTGCTGGGAATTGAACTCAGGACCTTTGGAAGAGCAGGCAATGCTCTTAACCACTGAGCCATCTCTCCAGCTCCCGGAATTCTTGTTTTGAAAAGAAAAAAAGGGAAAATGCTAGGGGATAATGTTCTTGTACACTATAAAGATTTATCACTTGTATTAGTTTAATAAAATGCTGATTGGCCACTAGCCAGGCAGGAAGTATAGGCATGGTGACCATACTAAGAGGATTCTGGGAAGAGGAAAGGCAGAGAGAGAGTCAGTCACTACCCAGATGCAGAGGAAGCAAGCTGAGAATGTCTTACTGAGAAAAGGTACCAAGCCACATGGCTAAAAATAGATAAGAATTTTGGGTGAATTTAAGTAGTAAGAGCTAGTTAGTAATAAGCCTGAGCAATAGGCTAAACAGTTTAATATAAACTGTGGGACCAGGTGGGACAGAAACTTTTGTCTACAATTCACAGTGTAATATCCTGCAACATTGAAGGATAAGTAAAAACTTATTCTAAGAAAACAAGGGCATGGTGCATATGCCTGTAACACCGTGCTGTGGCAGGTAGAGACAGGAAGAGCAGTGGGGAAGGCTGGCTGCCCCCCTAGTTCCAGGTTTAATAAAGAGATCCTGTCTCCTGTGTCTTAAGGGATTAGGGTGAAGAATGATAAAGATATGCTCAGCTTGCTTCCACACACACAGACACATGCATGTATAGCACACACATACAGTCCTCAAACCATAACAAGGAAAAAAGGAACAAATGTGTTGAGAGAGAGACAGAGAGAGAGAGAGAGAGAGATCCTAATTCAAAACTTTTAATGAAGCTGGAGATGGGTTATAGTAGTAGATAAAAGAATGTACCAGTGCATAAAGATTTCTTACAAATCATCCAAACATCTCATCTGGAAGACCATTAGCTGAAGATTTCGTGCAAGTCAATAAAAGACAAAGCCTATAATAGAAAATTGGACAAGTTATATGAACATTAATTAGGAACAAAAATTAATAAATGGGAACTCATGAAACTTGTTGCGAGATATTTGATTACATTGTATAAACATATGTCAAGGTGATTGGTTTAATAAAGAACTAAGTAGCCAATAGCTAGGCAGGAGGTATAGGCGGGACTTCTGGGTAGAGAGAGAGGAAGCAAGGGATGACTTTAGGCTCATGAGAGATGCCAGAGGACATGGAGAGGAAACAGGAGGTACAAGACGGAAGAGAAGTAAAAAGTCACAAGGCAAAATGTAGATTAATGTAAAGGGGTTGGTTTAAGTTATAAGAGCTAGTTAGATACAAGCCTAAGCTATAGGTCAAGCTTTCACAATCAAAGAGCAGTCTCCATGTCATTATTTGGGTTGCTGACTGGGGCAGAGTTGGACACATTACAGAAACTGAAAAGATAATGTTCAGAAAGTGAGGGGCCTCAGAACTTTGCATTCTCATGTAGCCCAGGATGGTCTTGAACTCACTATGTAGCTAAGGATAACATTGTGTTTCTGAACTTTTTGCCTTGGCTCCCCAGGCGTAGGATTAAGGGTGTGCGTCAGTATGCCTGGGTTGTCTGTGCAGGGATCCAGCCTATAGCTTTGTGTGTACTAAGCAGGCATTCTCCCCACTGAACTACAGCCCTCCCCTCATTACTTCGCTTGCTTGTTGTTGTTGTTGTTGTTTTTGTAGTCCTGAGAATTAAGGCGAAGGCATTACATCTGTTAGGCAGGCACTCCAACACTCTCCATTGGAGTAGAATTTGTGTGTCAGATGAAGTGTATGCTTTAAAATGGATATAATTTGTTTTGAAACCATATCCTAGCCATCTTATATATCACGAGGTAATACTAGATTCTACATCTAAGAACTAAGACAAAACAACCAACCAACCAAAAAAAAAAAAAAATCCCAAGACCCCCTTTCCCTTCTTTCTTCCTCCATCCCGCCCTCCCTGTTTTCCTTCTAAAAGACTGGATCTCAATATGCTGACCAAGTAATCCTGCCCCTCAGTTTTCAGGGCAGCTGGCACTCCAGGCTCATTCTGTCACACCTGGCTCTGTTTATTTATTTTAATTGTATTTATTATGTATACAACATTCTGGCTCCATGTATGCCCGCATGCCAGAAGAGGGCGCCAGATCTCATTACAGATGGCTGAGAGCCACCATGTGGTCTCTGGGAATTGAACTCAGGACCTCTGGGAAGAGCAGCCAGTGCTCTTAACCACTGACCCATCTCTCCAGCCCCTGTTTATTTATTTTAAAATATCTCAAAGTTCTTTTGGGATTATCAAGAAAAGAACCTCATTCCTTAGGGTTTTGTCCTTGGTCCCTCCTTGAAGAATCCCAATCCGTAGCTATGCCTTGGACTCAGGAACAGGACTCTTGACTTACTTTCTGCTCTGCATTCTGCTGTGCTTGCCAGTCATCCAGGCTGAACCATCAGTGTTGGCTCTGGTAGCTCATTCTTCAGCAACAGCATCCATTGGCTTTGTCTCCCTATCCCTGCTAATCCCACTCCTGCATTCTATAGTGAGATGGCCTCCTCACTGCTGCCAGACTTGTCTGGGATAGCATTACAATAATTCTCCCCCGGAAAACCTCTTGTAGACCAGGCTGGTCTCGAACTCACAGAGATCTGCCTGCCTCTTCCCCTAAAAATCTCAATTGCGACCACAGTCTATGTTATGTTTCTACAAATTCTCTGGTTAAGGTAGGCTTTCAGAGCCTGGTTCCACCCCAACTCTGGAGCTGACTTCTGTTCATTCCCTAATACCCTTCTCCTGTCAAAATATTTTAATATTTATTTTTGTTTTTCCCCCAAGAAAGGGTTTCTTTGTGTAGCCTTGACTATCCTGGAACTCAATCTGTAGGCCAGGCTGTCCTTGAACTCAGAGATCCACCTGCCTCAGCCTCCCAAGTGCCACTGGCCTGCAAAACATTTTATTTTGTCAGGTCCCAAAGAAAACTGGGACAAATGGCTAACTGAGGTGTCTATTAGCATATCAAAGTAGTTGCTGCCCTCTAGGTTAACTGGGTACCTGTGACTCCCTCTTTTCATGCCTGCCTGCTACCCCAAACCTCTCCAGCCCAGGGGCTTCCCTGCCCTTCCCCCAGCTGCGCTGCTGCTGCTGCTGCTGCTGCTGCTGCTGCTGCTGCTGCTTCTTCTTCTTCTTCTTCTTCTTCTTCTTCTTCTTCTTCTTCTTCTTCTTCTTCTTCTTCTTCTTCTTCTTCTTCTTCTTCTTCTTCTTCTTCTAATATAAGCCTGTCCTTTTGAGCATATTCCTATGTTCTTTTTTGGTCCTCAGCTCTCTCTTCTCTTCCTCTCTTGCCCCCCACCTCCCGTGGCCAGGTTCAGTCTGCTAGCCATATTCAGTCTACTTCTTTCTTTTCCTCTTCTGGACTCTTTCAGATGCCTCTGGCTGAACTTTCATATCTACAATAAAACCCTTCTCAACCATACCCTGCAGCGGTCATGTCCTTGTTGATGTTCTGTTTTATGTGGGTCCATGGAAGGAAAAGGTTACTCCAAGATGAATTTGGGTTTAGCAAAAGCAGCAGGGTGAATCAGCATCTGGTGAACTGACTGCCAAGTCCTCTCATCACTAAGTTTGCAAAGGTTCTGGAGTCCTTCAGGAAGAACACAGATAAGAATCAAACACTTCAAATAAAAGGTAGCAATCACAAAAGGCAGTTCAAAGCCTAGGTGCTGACTCTCCAGAATTCAAGCCAGATGCAATGTCTCTGTAGGATCTCTCATACATGTCTTCATTTGCATGTATCTGGTGCCTGAAACCTGGGAGGGGCATATATGAGCTCCCTTCCAAGGGACTCGACTGCTTCAAACCAAGATGCTGATTTGACTCTCTCAAGGTGTGGATTGTAGATGGGGTTTTCTGTCCCACTGGCCGGCCCCCAAATAACCACACAGAATTTTATTACTAATTATAAATGCAATGCTTGGTCTATAGCTTAGGCTTGTTACTAACTAGCCCTTACACCTTAAATTAACCCATATTTCTTATTTATTTATTTATTTATTTATTTATTTATTTATTTATTATGTCTCCAACATTCTGCCTCCATGTGTGCCTGATGGAGGAGTTACTTTCATTTAATAAAGAAACTGCCTTGGCCCATTTATAGGCCAGCCCTTAGGTGGGTGGAGTAAACAGACAGAATGCTGGGAGAAAGAAGCCGAGTCAAGAGTCGCCATGATTCTCCCACTCCAGACAGACGCAGGTTAAGATCTCCCTGGTAAGCCAGCTCATGGTACTACACAGAATATTAGAAATGGGTTAGATCAATATGTAAGAGCTAGCCAATAAGAGGCCGGAACTAATGGGCCAGGCAGTGTTTAAAAGAATACAGTTTCCGTGTAATTATTTCGGGGCATAAGCTAGCCATGCGGGCGGCCGGGTGCCGGGGACGCAGCCCCGCCATCCATATTACAACATGTGCCCGCACAACAGGAGAGGGTGCCAGATCTCATTACAGATGGTCATGAGCCACCATGTGGTTCCTGGGAATTGAACTCAGGTCCTCTGGAAGAGCAGCCAGTGCTCTTAACCTCTGAGCCATCTCTCCAGCCCCCTAAGTCATATTTCTTATCTACGCTTTACTCTGTGGTGGTACCTTTTTTCAGCACGGCATGTTAATCTCGTGCTTCTTCTGTGTCTGGCTGATGACTCCGCCTTTTTTCATCTTTTTGCTCTCTTTTCGTCCACAGATCCTTCCTAACCTCCACCTGCCTAGCTATTGAACATCTGGCTCTTCATTAAACGAATGAGAGAAAGATATATTCATAGTGTAAAAAGGGTTATCTCACAGCAGGAGATCATTCCTTTCTGCACCCACCAAATTTCACTCCAAATTCTAGAGTCTGCCTCCTCAGCCTTCTTCCCCTCCACCCGCCCTCATGATTCGTTCCTCCTTGCCTGCTCCATAAGTGTCTTCTCTGGCTCCTGGAGCCTACTATGCCTCCCAGACACTCATCACACATCTCTCAGTCTCTCTGGCTCCTGGAGTCTGCCATGCTCTCCTCGGGCACCTACCACCTGGGCATCTCTCAGCTAAGACACTTATTCCTCTTCCTCTATTGAAACCCTCCCATTCCCCAAAGCCTCTCCTAGTCCACTTCTTCAGCTGTTTTCTTGTACTACCCTTTCTCCCTCTCCACTTGTTCTCAGCTCCCCCTGGAGCGAGCTGCCTGCTAAGTCCTACAGCTTCTTTGTGCCCCCCTAGGCCTCTGGGATATTGGAATCCTTCTATGGGTAATCTGTGACCCTATCCCTTCTATCAGCTCCCTCCTGGAAGTCCCACTGCTTGCTTTTTCCCTCCAGAGCCTCTAGCTTCCTTATACACTCTGGACCTTATATGACCCCATCCTCTCTTCCTCCTCGGACTCAGAGATTCCATTAAAGTTTCACCGTTTTACCACAAATAACTTGGTTTCATTATAACTCAGTGGCCAAAGATGGCACACTAGATTTTCAAATTTTCTCATATGGTAACAACTTCTGCCCCTGCACAAACAACAAATCCCCAAATCTCTCATACCTAAACTTTCTCTGTTCTACATTTTCAACTCTATTTCTAAGATTTTTTTACTTTCCACTCTTAAAAGTCTTTTATCTCTATAATGTCTTGGCTCTCTACTCTAAAAACAACAACAACAAAAAATCCTTAAAACTACTGAGTAAACTCTTTTTCTCAGGATTTGGAAATGTAACAAAAGGCTTATAGTTAAAAACAACTGTACATAGCTAATCTCAAATTGCTACAACAAATGAGATATGTGATTCAACTTTTTTTAGAATATACTGTATGTCTCAGAGTTTCTATTGCCATGAAGAGACACCATGGTCATGACAACTTTTTTTTTTTTTTTTTTGAGGCAGAGGCAGAGTTTCATTGTTTTATCCCTGGCTGTCCTAGAACTCATGCTGTAGAAGAGGCTGACCTCAAACTCATAGAGATCTGCCTGTTTCTGCTTCCAGAGTGCTGAGATTATGCTGAGATTAGTGGTCTGTATACCACCACAGCCTAGTGGTCACAGCAACTTTTATAAGGGAAAAGATTTAATTGGGGCAACTCATAGTTCAGAGGTTTAGTTCATTACCATCATGGTGGGAAACAAGGCAGCATTCAGGCAGACATGGTGCTAGAGAAGGAGTTCAGAGTCCTTACAGCTTGACTCACAGGCAACAGGAAGTGATCTGAGACACTGGGCACAGCTTGAGCATATGAGACCTTAAAGCCCACCCTCACAGAAACCAACTTAGAAATGAATGTCTAATCACTTATGTTTTTGTTGGTAATGCCACGCTTCTAGAAAACTTTAGATAAGTAACATGTTTGATGAAAAAGGTATGTTTGATAAATAAGGTTTGTAAATTCCTGAGGTCTATTCAGGTTAACAGTAACCCACTTGAAGATACAAATGTCTAGTCCCTTTGTATTTGCTAACTTTGTTAAGCTTTATCTATTTGGATAAACTGAGTTATACGGAAACTGTGAAATTGTATGATGACGCACTATGGCAGGATCAGGAAACTGAGGTTCCCAGTTTCTCTGGACTGTATACCTTGGAGCAATCATGTCCTCATTTTCATTCAATCTCCACATTTGCTATTGTGTGTACGTGAATGTATCTAGAGATCAGAGTACAATTCAGTTCTCTTCTTCCACAGTGTGAGTACTGGAAATCAAATTCAGGTCATCAGGCTTGGTGCTAAGTGCCCTTACCTGCAGAGTGCCGTCATCATGATGGTCCCCAACACATTTTTGTATATGAATCCTCCAAACACCTGTGATTTGCTTCCTGTTTTCCCATACACCGCTTCCTCATCTCGAAAACCCTCCTTCCAACTCTTCCTTCAGAAATTCTGCATATCTATCTATATGAGGTTCAAGTTTCACCTCTTCCTCTGTTTCACGCAGAAAGGTTTCAGCTCCTCTACCCCTTTAGACATAACCCCTTTCTGCCGTGGTGGTCTTTTGACTCTCCTAAGTTCCAAGCCATCTTGGGTAACACAAGCCAGAGCCCATCTTAAAGACATTAAAAAAAAATTTTTTTTTTAAAGTTATGTGTACTTATGTAGTATGTGTATGTGGCTATTATGTGCACCTCAGAGTACAGCGGGTGCCCCTGGGGTCCATAAGAGGCATGAGATCCCTGGGAGCTGGAGTTATAGGCAGTTGTGAGCGCCTGCTGCTGGTGTTGAGAACCGAACTTGAGTTCTCTGCAAGAGCAAGCAAGTGCTGTTAATGGCTGAGCTACTGTCCAGACCCTTAAGGAGGTGGGTCCTCCTGCCTCAGCCTCCTGAGTACTGGGGGCTGGGACTAAAGCATGTGCCAGTACACCTGGTTTCAAATTTTTGAACATCTTTCCAAGGCAAATAAGGAAAGCAAATTCTCTGCTATAAAATTAGGAAGTGAGAATTGGCGGCTACTAAATTGAGTCAAACAAACCCTGACTGCCTTTCCCTTGGGATGGCAGGAATAGAGCTGGTTTTATGTAGGTAATTACATAGATGATTAAGAACATGCTGGTTCTTTTCCCAGTATTCAAAGCTTTGGGTCACGAAACATAACCAGAGGTGATCAGTGGTCTCACAGGGTTTTTTCAACATATTGAAAATGAAATATGAGTGGTTTACAGAAACGGGCATTTTGAATCTGCACATGGTTACCACCCTGTCGCTAGGGTATGTCTGATTTTAATAACCACTATCAGAAAACAGCACAGGAACACGGTGAGGGGACTTCATGTGGCATGATTGTGAATCTAGATTGTGTTTTGTTAGGTAAAGAGGTCTCAAGCTCCCCGGCTCAGGGCGATGACTCCGCAGGAACGGTGGCGCCTGCGGCCCAGCGGGATCTCATTCTGCACAGGCTTACCGCCCAGACCTCCCTCCATTTCTTATGAAGGCCACGTGTCCCTGCAACGAATGGCAGCAGGGGTTGGAACAGGGTTCCTAGCTCAACGGGTAGAAGGAGTCTTCCCGCAATGGCCGCCCACACGCCGCCCACTGAAGAACCAAGGCGACCCTACGCGAGAACGCTTGCCAAAGCGGAGCGGCCCCGGGGCGAGCGCACCCGCCTGCTCCGTCACGGCCCGCCTTCTTCCCACTTACCCAATCAACAACCTCTTCCTGCCTCGCTCTTGACCAATCATCACGCTCCACGAAGAATAGCCATAGGGGGCGTATGGGAAGGAGGTTTGAACGGTGGCTTCATCAACCAATAGAACTGCAGAATCTGCGCAACGGGGCGGGAATTGACGTTCGTCGTAGCCAGTCAGGACCGAGGGGCGGACGTGGGGTTGGTCTTCGTGCGGTGGGGCTCGCTCGCGCGGCAGCGGTAGCCGAGGCCTCTTAGTTCTGCGGCACGTGACGGTCGGGCCGCCTCCGCCGCTGTCTCCACTGCAGCGCGGGGCCGGGTGTGCGGGTGGGAGAAGGTGCGGGAGCCGCCAGTGGTCCCCGGGAGGCTCGAGGTGAGACGGGAAGCGTATGCGGGAGCCTCAAGCCTGGGACGAGCCTTGGGGGCCTGGGAGAGCGGCGCCGCGGCGGAGGGGTCGGGTGTGGCCGGAGTCTCGACGGCCGGGGGGTCGGGCGGGCCTTCGGCCGGCGTAGGCCTTGGCGGCCGCTCAGAACCATGACGCGCTAGCGGCCCAGGTAACGAGGCAGGCCCGAGAAGCGCCCGCCGAGGTCGGGAGGCGTGGCAGGTGACCTGGGGCTTTCCTTGACCTCTGAGAAAGCTAACAACTTTCTCTGGTTTTGCTTCTAGAGCTTTCTCAGGCCGGGTCCTGGCCCACCCGGAGGTGGACTGAGTAACCCGGTATACAGGTGCGGAACTAGACTCGGGCCTAGTAGGTAGCCCGGGTAGTAGGGAAAGGTGGGGTAGATCGAGAGGTGAGCGTTACAGTTCCAGGGAAAATAACATGCCCCGAGCACTCTGCCGAGGGAGAAAAATGTCCTAGAACGCATAGCGCTTGAGAAAGTTAAGGCTTAACTACTACAGCACCTGCCTAGTCGATGGTGGCTAGCAATCCAGCGTGAGTATTCACTGGACCCTAAAAGCAGGGGAAACAAGCGAAAGTTCTACTAACCAACGGAGGAGACTGAGACCTAGAAGTTTGAAATGACTGGCCCAAGGTCATGCAGGTAGTTTTAATGGTCACGTTGCGATTGTAACTTGAGGGCTAGACAGTTTTGGTTTCTTAGCTAAGGTTAAAAGCCCCGGTTTCAAGCACTTAGCTGCCGGTATTTTGTGTGTGTGTATCGGGGGATGGGAATTTGGGAGGTTTTCTACTTTAGTGCTTATTTCCCAGTTGTAGATAGATGGCCTTGTATTAAATTAAATGGGAAGTGAGATGTAAAGGTTCAGTGGGTATTCATGGCAGTGGTGGCTTCTGCAATCCGAACGCCTTGGTCCATTACACTTGACATACTAAGTTTTGGATTAAGTCCTCTATGCCAGGATCTGAAGACACAGTCATGGTACCTTGTGTAGTAACTGCTGGTCATGGCACTAGAGATTGGTTATGAAGTTAAACTGAGCTGAATATTAAAAGCTCGAGGGCAAAGGTGAGCCACAGTTTCTTTACCCTGAGGAAAGGAAGGTGCCTTAAAAAAATTGCCCTTTTTTGTTTCTTTTTTTTTAAAGGGGGGGATTGGGTTATCTTAAACATATTTATTTATTTTCCAGTAATATTTAAAAGGGCACGAACAGAATCGGTCCCCAAGTTGTATTTCTGCTATAATTAAGTTCACGGACCTGGGTGCACAGGCGAGCCAGGCGCCAATGAACAGTGTATTGTCGTGAACTGTCCACAGCAGAAGTTCACCCATCTGTCTGAAGATGGGTGTCAACATCTCTTCCCCACCTTGCTATCTTAACTCAACAGTGCAGTTAGCTCCGTATCTTTCAAGGGCCACAGGGCACGTGCGTGTTGACGAGAGTTGCTGCGGCTTTGACAGTCACACTGTTGCTCCCTTGTCCCACAGAGGTCACTTGCTCTGCAAGAGAGCTTTAAGGGAGAAGAGTGGCAGTTGGTAAGCATAGCTGTAGAATTCTGTGTCATGGTAACTTTGGTTCCTATACCTTTAAAATGGGAATGAGTCTCCTACCTGCCTCACCTTTGAGGGGGCAGACAGCGTGAAACTGCTTTGGAAAGTGTAGGGAACTGGGCAAATACAGTCAGCAGCTCATCGAAAGTCCTAAGAAATGAAGAGCCAAAGATAGTTGTATTCGGGATCGCATACTGTAAAACTCACCAGGAAAGTGCTTGCTTGTTGAATGTTTTATTGTGCTAAGTGAGAATTAAGACTTTTCAGGTTTATTTTTATTTTATATGTATGTATGTTTTGCCTGCATTTATGTCTGTGTTTCATGTGTGTGCCTGAGGACAGAAGAGGGCATTGGGTCCCTTAGAACTGTAGTTACAGGTGGTTTTGAGTCACTGAGTGGGTGCTGGAGATCAGACCTGGGTCCTCAGGAAAAGCGGCCAATTCTCTTAACCACTATGAACTATGTCTCCATCCTGGAGTCTTTGGCAGGGGGTGGATCTAGCGAACTTTATATTTAGGTATTCAAGTCTTTTAAGAATCTCTTTAAGAGTTATTGTTAATTTTTTTATGTGTATGCCAGTGTGAGTATATATTTGTAGTTGCCCATGGAGGCCAGAAGAGGGCATCATATTCTCTGGAGCTGGAATTACAGTTTTGAGCTGCTCAGCTGGAAATTGAACTCTTAAAACACCGAGCTGTCTCTCCATTCATATCTTAAAGTGAATTAATAGGGGAAAAGTTACTAAAAGAAAACACTTCTAATGTTACAGTCTAAAATCTAAGAAGATGCGGATGTTGTAGAGTTCTTGCCTAGCAAGCTTGAGAGACAGGGCTCTATCCCTAGCACTTGAACAAATAGCTGCAAGTCTAAAATTGTAAGATATTAGAGATCTCATTTTTAGAGCAGGTCACAGATAATACCGTTTCCCAGGATGTTACCCCTACCACCTACCCTCTCCAAATACTGAGAATTGAACCTAGGGCTTTGAATTTAATGATTGCGAAAACACTACCTCTTAGTTATATCCCTAACTGCCAAGGGGATCTTGAAATTCTTGCCTCACGTATACATCGAACTTCAGCTGCCTAAGTTACGGAGACTACAGGAGTGTGCCATCTTGAATACTTGTTTTTTATTTAGACTTGTATGTATTTTTCCTTAATAAATGTTCTGGGTTTTTTTGGTTTGTTTTTTGTTTTGCTTTGTTTGAGGAAGGGTTTCTCTGTAATGCTCTGGCTGTCCCCGAACTTTGTAGGCAAAATTGGCCTCGAACTCACAGAGATATGCCTGCCTCTGCTTCCCTAGTGGTGTGCTGGGATTAACAGCATGTGCCACCACCACCCAGCAGATGTTCTGAGTTTTACAAGCATTTTATTACATTTATTTTTGTGCATGCAAGTGCAATGTCATGAGGGCGTGAGTGAAATCAGTATGATTTTTGAGAGTTGATTCCTCCCTTTTACTACGTGGGTATTAGGAATTGAACTCAATTTGTAAGCCTTCTTTACAAGAGTATTTACTTTCTGTGCCTTCCTGCTGGTTCTACTAAATTTGTTCTCCCCTTGCCCCCTCAGACAAGGTTTCTTTATGTAACTGCCCTGGAACTCACTCTGCAGACCAGGCTAGTCTTGAACTCACAGAGATACGCCACCTGCTTCTGCCTTCTGAGTGCTGGGATTAAAGGCATGTACCACCATTATCTGGCAACAAAGTTCTTTTTATAAGTGCTTATTTTTCGGCCCGTAAGTTGCTTAGTGGATCAGGACACTTGATACCAGACCTGGTGAATAGAGGTCCATTTCTCTAGAAACCACTTGGTGGAAGGACAGAACTGACTGCTGAAAGTTATACCCACACAAAATAAGATAAATAAATATAATTGCTTATTTTCTCCCAATATAAAGTTTAGAGCATTTGCCTTAAAATTCAGTTTTGTGCTTGGTGGTGTTGGTATTAATCCCAGCATTGGGGAGGCAGAGACGGGTGGATCTCTGTAAATTCAAGGCCAGCCTGGTCTGCAGAGCTAGTTCCAGGACAGCCAAGACTACACAAACCCTGTCCAAAAGTAAAAAAATAAAATTCAGTTTTGGAACCATTAAAAACTGACAAGTATAAATATTAGTAAGCAGTATCTAGTAACAGCAGTCACTACTAATATTGAGCACATGCTGTAAAACAGGCCTTATTATAAAAGCAGTTTACATATTCTTAGAGGTAAGAGTTAGTATTGACTTAGAGAAGAAACCAAGATCCAGAGATGAGCAGTTGACCCACGTTATTAAGTAGCTAACCAGGCATTGTAATTTGAATTTGTGTTCAAAACATTTGAATTTGTGCTCTTGGGCAAATATAAAATGGTGATGATAGACTTCCCTGGAGTTTATGTGGGGATTATTAGGCTACCTAAAATTTTTTAAAGACTATGTCAGATGAGGGCCGATTAGATGGCTCAGATGCTGAAGTGCCTGACCTGTTGTGCAGGCATTAGGGGTGAGTTCAGATTGTCAGCTGGAGACAAGTGGGACCTTGGAGCTCATATGTGGGGCTTCAGGTTCTCTGAGAGACCACTATCAGAAAACAAGGTGGAGGGAATGGAGGAAGACACCAGGTGTCAGTGGACCTGTGACACATTTACGTCAGTATTATGCTGGAGTGAAGTCAGCTTACATAGAAATCACGCTTAAAAATTTTGTGTGCTATTTCAAAAATTACTTAATATTTATTTTAGAACAACCAAGAACATTTGGTCATTTTACTGT
Source organism: Chionomys nivalis (assembly GCF_950005125.1). NCBI lineage: Eukaryota > Metazoa > Chordata > Mammalia > Rodentia > Cricetidae > Chionomys > Chionomys nivalis. Next base: position 32,422,984 of record NC_080092.1, on the reverse strand, counting down.
TCCTGTAATTTTATTTTTCGAGACGGTTTCTCTGTAGCTTTGGAGCCTATCCTGGAACTCGCTCTGTAGACCAGAGCTGGTCTCGAACTCAGAGATCTGCCAGCCTCTGCCTCCTGAGTGCCGGGATTAAAGGTGTGTGCCACTACCATCCAGTTTTATTTCTGTAATTTTTATAAAGGGAAGAAATTGAAGTTTCTTTTTGATTTTTGAAACAGGGTTGTACTTGGTAGCATTGGCTGGCCTGGAATTCACAATGTACACCAAACTGACCTCGAACTTGTGATCATTCTGTTCTGCCTCTTGAGTACTGGAGTTATAGGTCTATAACACCATGCCCAGCGTGAATTTGTTTTTAAATTCGATAAGAAGTATTTGGAGGCTGGAGAGATTCAGTGGTTAGCAGCACTGACTGCCTTTCCAGAGGACCTATCCAGCTTGGCTCCTAGTACCTACATGATGGCTCACAACCATCTGTAACTCCAGTTCCAGAGGATCTGATGCCTTCTTCTAGCCTCCTTGGCACCAGGCACTCACATGATATGTAGACATACATAAAGGTAAACTCTCAAACATGAAATTAAAAAAATATATATTTTTTCTTTTTTAATTTTTTTCTTTCTTTTTTTTTTTTTTTTTTTTGCAAAGCTACTTTGATGAACTAGTGTGTGATGGAGAAGGGGGAGGATATCGGAACAGGGCAGTGGGTGCACAGAGAGAGGCAGAAGTAGAGACAATGGCCAGAGACCATGGCGATGTCCATGGTCTGTTTTACTACTGGAGGATCTATGGCTATATGTGGCTTGAGGCCTGTTGATGCCCGTGATTCATGCTGCCACCTGAGACCATGCCAATTGTCTGTGGTCAGTGTGACCACCAGAAGCCATGCGGGTGTCCATGGATGGTCTGTGCTTCTGCTTGAGGCCATGTTGATGTCTGTGGTCTGTGCTGCCACTGAGGACCACGTTAATATTCAGGTTCCCTGTTGCTGCTGGAGGTCATGAGGATGTTCATAGTCTGTGCTTTGGTCGAGGACTTTAAAAATAATATTACTATTTTTAAAGTACAGGCATTGGGCAGTAGTTCTGTTTTTAAAGTCTAAGGTTTATAAACTAGAGAAAGGAGGACTGGATGAGCTTGACCAAGGCTGCACAGAACTTGGAGAAACTAGAACAGTCTTTCCCAGCATTGAATTGCCTTGATAATAAAGAGTCGAAGTTTCAGAATCAGGAACCTGAAGCTGGGTGCAGGGAACACAGCTCTGAGACAGGGTTTTTCGAGACAGGGTTTCTCTGTAGCTTTGGTGCCTGTCCTGGAACTAGCTCTTGTAGACCAGGTTGGCCTCATGAACTCACAGAGATCTGCCTGCCTCTTGTCGAGTGCTGGGATTAAAGGTGTGCCACCACTGCCCAGCCTGAGGCAGGGTTCTTGTCCATCACTCGGCTCTGGTTTTGATCATCAGCACTGCGGAATAATAAAATCTGAAGTTTCCACCACTAGGATTTTAGCCATTCTAAATGCTGAGTGTGTTGCAGTGAAATGTGAATAGGTAGGTGGTCTTGAAGATTCCTTTGGCCCTGAAACTAGGCCCTGCTTCTCTGTCTGAGTCTTCATGTTGTAAATAATGTATTTTCTTGGCTTTGTGTATATTTGCCCATGCTTTATGTTTGATTTTAGGTCATTTGCAGATCATTTGATTACTGGAGAGCAAATCTAGGGCTTTCACATGCTAGGTAAAGGCTCCACCAGTGATAACATACCTTAAACTTGTGGGCATGTGCAAGGGTGTGTCACATTTATATGGGCGGCCATACATGTGTGTGCATTGAGGCCAGAAAGCCACTTCGAGCAGTCCACCTTGTTTTTAAGATAGGGTCTGCCATTGGCCTAAGGTTTTCTATTAAACTAAGGTTAGTGATTCCCAGCCCTTCCCAGCCTTTCACATCCTTATAAATTCAGTAATACTAAACGTTATTAAGCTCACATTTCTTTTTAATTAATTAATTTATTTATTTATTTGTGTGTGTGTGTTTTGAGACAGCTCCTGTAGCTTTGGAGCCTATTCTGGAACTCTCTCTGCTCTGTAAGACCAGGCTGGCCTTGGACTCACAGACATCCTCCTGCCTCTGCCATCCAAAGGCGTGCACCATCACCACCTGGCAAACATTTCTTCTTAAATTTAATGTAAATTAATTTTAATTTACTGGAGATGTGGTTCAGTACTCTTTTTTCCTTCCACTCCCTGTTCAGTACTCTTGGAGGAGCTGGGTTCTGAACCCAGCACTGCCTTTTAATTACAAAGCCATCTTCAATGATTTAGTAATATTTTTTTGAAGATTTGAAGTAATTATAGACTTAAAATAACTTACAAAAGTAAGCCAGATATGGTGGATGCATTTAATACTAGCCATGGAGGAGGAGGCAGGGAGATCATTAAGTTTGAGGCTAGCTTGGATTACATAGTGAAGTTCTGTCTCAAAAAACCCAAGGATGCCAGGTAGTGGTGGCGCACACCTTTAATCCCAGCCTGGTCTACAGAGCAAAGAGAATTCCAGGACAGGCTCCAAAGCTAAAGAGAAACCTGGTCTCGAAAAACCAACCAATTGGGAGGCAGAGGCAGGCGGATCTCTGTGAGTTCGAGGCCAGCCTGGTCTACAAGAGCTAGTTCCGGGACAGGCACCAAAGCTACAGAGAAACCCTGTCTCGAAAAACCAAAAAAAGAAAAACTAACCAATCAAACAAATGAAGCTCAGCAATAGAATGCTGAATGCCAGGCTAAGATGCAGAGGCCCTAGCACTTGAGAAGTGGCAAAAGTATACATAGCAGCCTTTGTACCCAGTGACCGCTGAGCATCTCCTTATAGACAGGTAACTGTAAAATTCAAGCCAGGTCTTTTCCATGGGTGTGCTCTTAAGAGAATAGTCAGACCACACTCACTTTTATGTGTGTAGTTTCTAGTTCTAAGAACAATTTATCTTTGGACTTTTTCCCCTTTTGGTGTTGTGGTTTTGTTTTTTTTTTAAACATTGGGGGAGGGAGCACAGGTGTCATAGCTCATGTGTGGAAGTATGAGGGCACCTTCCAGGAGTCAATTCTCAAAATCATGTAGGCTCTGGTGATCAAACTTTTGCTTTGTGGAAAGCATCTTTACCCTCTGAGCTATCTTGCCAAGCCTTGTTTGATTTCTTTGAGAGATCCCTTATTTGACTCTGGCTGGCCTTGTACATTTTGTAACTGCTGATCCTTCCTTCGTTGCCTGAGTGCTATAGTGTACCACCAGAAGCCCATTTTAGTGTATCAGTGCTCTGCTAGGTCCCAGATGCATCTTCTACTTGGTCCCCACAGAGTTTGTGTAATGTCCAGTTATGTGACTGCTGGGAAACAGTCTTGGACTTGAGCAGCTTTTTTAAAGTTCTGGATGATAAATCAGTTCTTGTGTCATGTAGTATGTATGTTAGTTGTTCCTTCTTTACCCTTGGCTTTATTGTTTTCATTAATGGCAAAGCCATGTGAAATTCAGGTTTGTAATATAACTTAAGCCGGTTTGGGGAGAAGTTGTCCTTTCAGTAGGCTCAGATGTTGAGATTTTCATGACTGGCTTTGATTTCTAATCACTGTCTCTTCTGAAGGTCTAAGACACTAGTAATTTGTAATTTCACAAGACAAAGATTTAGGCTGCATAACAGACAAGGGTCTGGTTTTATTACTCAGCACTACCAGAAGGGAAAGAAAAAGTGGAAAACAGATTTTACAAGGACATACATTGAGATAGTTGTTTGTATTTGCAGCTGGTAGCCACACAGCCTGGCATTTTCATCCCAGCTCAAAGGGCGTCTATGACAACAAACTTAAATGGCAGAATCCTGTGTGCTTGTGTAAGATGATAGGGTGATTCTCAAGAGTAGTAGGCAAGGCTGAGGATGTAGCTCATTGATGAAGCATGTGATAAGCGTGTGCGAGGTCACTGAGTTCAAGCACTGTAGGAAAAACAGTAAATGAAGAACTTAAAACCAGAAAGTGATATATCTTGTAAGCAGAAAATAAAATTATGTCAGAGTCTGGAAAAAAATAGTATATATGAATGCCAGAAACCTTACCTTAGAAAAGAACTGTAGGAAATGTGTTTCTGTATAGGAGTAAGATAATCTCTATACTGACTTCCCCTTGAGCTTTAAAATTCCAGGGAGTTCTTCCTAACTGTGGCTTCAGAGCTCTTCAGAGCTCTGCTGATTGTTTTCCACATTGACTGCTAAGACTGAGACTTGTAGCATGCTAGGCAGGTTCTCTACTTTTAAGCTCTAATCTGTTCCCTGCTTGATTTTTTTTTTTCCCCCTACAAAAACAAACCTATTGCTCTGGTTCAGTGGGTAAAGATGCTTACTGCCAAGTTTGATACCCTGAGTTCAATTCCCAAGCCCTATGTGGTGGAAAGAGGGAAAGAGAACAGACCCTAGAAGTTGAAAGTAGTTTTCTGACCGCCACCCACAATAAATAAATGTAAAAAACAAAACCATATTGCTTTTTTTGTTTGTTTTTGAGACAGGGTCTCTAAATAACTCTTGACTGTATTGGAACTCACTGTGTAAACCAAGCTGACCTTGAACTCACAGCCTGCTTCTGCCTTAGGAAACTATAGATGTAAATATAAAAGATTTGGAGTGGGCAAAAAAAAAAGTGTTATCATTGTAGACATTAAGATTTATGAATAATAGCCAGGAATGGTTACTTGTTAGTCTTGTTTAATCTTTGAAAGACACAGGTGTTACTCGTTTCCTTAGGCACCTTGTAGCGGTAGTTTCTTTTGAAAGTTTTTCAAACTTTTATTTTTATTGTCTTGTTTTGTTTGGTTTTGGTTTTTTGTTTGGTTGTTTTGAGGAAAACTGCAGAGGTATTTTGTAGAATATCTGGGATTTGCCTAACCCTTATCCACTGCAGACATGGGTTTTAGGGGAAAGATCAAATGTTCTAGTACCACCTTTATCACATGGTATCAAGGATGTGTGCTCTCAATATAGCCTATTTCTGTTGATGCTGGCCGTGATCAAAGCGGGCTGAGATAATCTGCCAGCTTTCTACACTATAAAGTTCCTCTTCCCCTCCTTTTTGTTCTCTTTAGAAGGCTGTGACAGTGCAGCCTGGAGATAAGGATTGCCCACGTTAGCTGAAGATGCAGTGTCAGTGGATTCTGGATTCTATGCAAGGACTTTGTTCCATACTCATGTGTTTGGATCATCATAGATTTGTAGATACTTAAATATTTTGAGTGTATAATCCAATATGCTAATTTTGTTGCTCAAACTATTCATCCTTAAACCCTTGAGCTTGATCAGTAAACTATTTCTCTGATGTCCTATGAATGAGTGTTTCATTGATCACTTCCTCTCTGGCGCTAGGTACTTAGGTCCCCCCTTTTGTTATTAAGACAGTCTCACTATGTAGCTGGTCTGCCTCACTTAGCTTCCTGAGTGTTAGGGTTATAGGTATGTGCCACCATATGTAGCTTCCAGACTTGTCTTGCATATTATCCAGTTCTCTTAGGATCAGCTATTTCAGGAATGTTCTTTCCTTTTACTGAAGAATATTAGAAACTAAACATTTGGCCTATTGATGGTTATAGTAATGTAGTGTCCTTCATTTCTGTGGGTCTTCTGAGTTGACAACAAGGAAGTATGTATGCATTCCAACTGGTGTATATATGTAAATACACGCAAACATTTTTATGCGACTGTTAAGCTAAGCATTCATACAGATATCTCTAATTCTGTTTGCATTGCCATGTAGATTCTTCCAGCCTCTGCTTGCTTATCTGTAAATTTCTATTCTAACAAAAAAAGTGGCTTCCATCTACTTAATTGTTCAGATATACTATTGACACGTCTTGCACTATCAGAGTCATTGACCCATCTGCTATGGTAGAAACAATTCTCTGAGCTAGTATATAGTACTTTGGTTTGGTTTGGTTTTTATTTTTGTTTTTTTTCGAGTCAGGGTCTCTCTGTAGCATTGACTGTCCCAGAACTCACTCTGTAGAGTAGGCTGGCTTCCAACTCAGAGATCCATGTTGCAGGAGGTCCTTCCGCTCCTCCAGCCAATAGCCGCTTTTTTAAAGGGAAAGAGACCACGCCCCAATGGGCTGGTATCTCAGCGGCTATTGGCTGGAGGAGGGGAAGGACCACCCGCAACCTCCTCCTGCCTTTGCCTCCCAAGTACTGGGATTAAAGGCATGCACTACCATGCCCAGCTCATACAGAGTTGATTTTTATGGTACAGTCTCTAGTTATACCCCTTTCAGAATGTAAGTAATTGGAATTCTGTAGTCTGATCTCTTTTACTTAGTTAGCAGCACACTTTAAAATTCACCCTTGTGCTTGATCATTTCTTTCAGTGATTAAACAAAATTCCATTGTATGGATTTCATTCACCTGTTGGAAGTATAGTTTGATTGCCTTTAGAATTTTGGGTACAGGTTGTTGACTCAGCTCAGGGCCTCTAAAGTACTGAGGCATGGACTTTACTGCTGAGATGTTCTCCCAGTTTTTGCTTAGATTCTAATTGGATTCTTTTTTGTTGGTGAGGGCTATTTCTTTGTATGTTGAAATCAAGTCTTTTGTATGTTTGTTTTGTAAATGTGTGTTTTGTAAATATTTTCTCCCAGTTTGTGATCGTCCTTTACTATATGTTTTTAAAAGAGAAGTTTTTCTTTTCTGAATCCAATACCTTTTATTTTTATTTGTGATAGACCCAATTAACACACCCAGCAACTCCAGTGACTTGCTCACACTACTGAGAAGCAAGGTTTAGCCCCTCTCTCCATGGCCATGTTTCAACACAGTAGCCCTGATCTTTAGAGTTACAGGACATCAACACCTGTGTAGCCACCTGAGCTGGACTGTTAGGGATTAGCTGATATGTAAGCCTTGGGTTGTTTCAGTTGGGGTACAAGACTCTAAAAACACATCTCAGAAGAGGCCGCTGTCTGGTTCTGGTCTGAGTCCTTGTCAAACCACATACAGACAATACTAACCTTCACCCTCTCCCACGTGGACCTGGTCTCAGTAGAGTGTCTTACTCATCAGAGTTGCAAATCTTAAATTAACAATACGATGACTCTATTAGAACACCAAACACCCCCCAGATGTAGCCTAAATTCAAGCCAACATAAACTGAGATGGGATTATTAGAATCATAAGGATGGGCAACAGGAAATTACCCTAAACTTCTAGCACAGCTCAGGACCACCTGCGAGGGGTAGGAAGGAAGGAGAAACAGCATGCTTTGTATAGCTTAACAATACTGTGGGTGTCTGGGTGTTCCTTAGACTGCTGGCCTTCATAGCTTCCCTTCTTCCCAGACAGCTGCTCATACAGCTTGAGCATTTAGTCATCCCACTCCGCCAGAAGTATTGTTTTTTAAAGAACCTGTAACATATACCCAAGTATTTTTTAAATATTTATTTTTACTTTTAATTATGTATATGTGTCTGTGTGTTTGTAGGAGGTTATGTGCACACGAGTGCAGGTGTCTGTAAAGGCTAGGTTGTTGTATCCCCCTGGACTTGGAGTTATAGCCAGGTGTAATCCTCTTGACAGTGGTGCTGGGAACTGAACTTGGATTCTCTAGAAGACAGGAAGCACTTGCAACTGCTGAGCCATCATTCCATCTCTGTCTCTTTTTTTTCTTTTTTGGTTTTTCAAGACAGGATTTCTCTATGTACCAGACAGCCCTAGTTGTTATGGAACTTGCTATAGACCAGGCTGGCCTCAAACTCACAGAGATCTGCCTGCCTCTGCCTTCCAAGTGTGGGAATCAAAGCATGCACCACCACTCCCAGCTCTTCATCTCTCTCTTTTTTTTTTTTTTTTTTCGGTTTTTCGAGACAGGGTTTCTCTGTAGCTACAGAGCCTGGCCTGGAACTAGCTCTTGTAGACCAGGCTGGCCTCGAACTCACAAAGATCCGCCTGTCTCTGCCTCCCGAGTGCTGGGATTAAAGGCATGCGCCACCACCGCCCAGCTCTCCATCTCTTAAAAAAGTCTTAATCAATCTATCTATCTATCTATCTATCTATCTATCTATCTATCTATCTATCTATCTATCTATCTATGTATATTGCAGAGTTTATAAGGAATTTGTAGTTCAGCAGTAGAACAAATTGGTTTACATTTTGGTCAATATAGTAAATTGGTCCCATTTCCTTTTCCTTTTTTTTTTAAATATTTATTTATTATGTATACAATATTCTGTCTGTGTGTATGCCTGAAGGCCAGAAGAGGGCACCAGACCTCAATACAGATGGTTGTGAGCCACCATGTGGTTGCTGGGAATTGGACTCAGGATCTTTGGAAGAGCAGGCAATGCTCTTAACCTCTGAGCCATCTCTCCAGCCCCCTCCTTTTCCTTTTTTTGTTTCAGACTGGCCTGCAAAGTAAAGAGAAAGTTCAGCCTTTCTCTGTTTCTTTCCTCCCTCCCCTCTCTTTCCTTTTTCTTGTTTATTAAAAAAAGTTAAAAGTTTTAAAAAGAATTTTGTGGGACTAGGAAGATGGCTCAGTGATTAAGAGCATTGTAGAGGGTCTGGGTTTTTTTCTCATCACCCATATGGTGGTTCACACTCATTCATAATTCCTGTTACACAGAATCTAACACTCATACAGATAAATCTAAAATTTTTATGGTATCTTTTTTATTGATTTTTATTGAGCTATACATTTTTTTCAAATATTTGTTTATTATGTGTACAGCATTCCTTCCATGTGTGCCCACAAGCCAGAAAGGGGCACCAGATCTCATTATAGATGGCTGTGAGCCACCATGTGGTTGCTGGGTATTGAACTCAGGACCTCTGGAAGAGCAGTCAGTGCTCTTAACCACCGAGCCATCTCTCCAGCCCTGAGCTATACATTTTTCTCTGCTCTACTCCCCTACAACCCTCTCCCATGGTCCCCATGGTCCCCATGCTCCCAATTGACTCAGGAGATCTTGTCTTTTTCTACTTCCCATGTAGATTAGATCCATGTATGTTTCTCTTAGGGTCCTCATTGTTGTCTAGGTTCTCTGTGATTGTGATTTGTAGACTGGTTTTCTTTGCTTTATGTCTAAAAACCACTTATGAGTGAGTACATACGATAATTGTCTTTCTGAGTTTGGGTTATTTCACTCAATATGATGTTTTGTAGCTCAATTCTAAAAATCTATTTATTTTGTTCCTGCATGCTTGTGTGTACGAGCGCCACAGCACATCTGTAGAGGTGGACAACTTTAGTTTTTTAGGTTCACCATGTGGGTTCTGGGAGTGGAACTCAAGTTTTACTTTATTCACTGAGGTATCTCATCGGTCCTCAATTGTGGTATTTGTTGTTTGTGTTTGTTTTGTTTTTATGAGATGATTTCTCTGTGTAACCTTGGCTGTCCTGGAACTCACTCGACCAGTCTGGCCTCAAACTCACAAGAGATTGTCCTGCCTCTGCCTCCCAAGTGCTGGGATTAAAGGTGTGAGCCACTACTGCCTAGCATATATTAACTATTTTTAAATATACAGTTCAGTAGCACTAAACATATTTACACCATCATGAAGTGGATCTTCAGAACCTTTTCAAACTCTTCATATTAAACTTTCCTTTGCTTCTTCCTCCATCACTTATCACAGTTCTGTTTCTCTACCTATGTATGTGGACACCCTATGTAGGCTGGAGAGATGGCTCACTGGTTAAGAACGCTTGTTATTCTATGGCCCAGGTTTGACTTCCAGCCTGCTCTTCCAAAGGTCCTGAGTCCAATTCCCAGCAGCCACATGGTGGCTCACAACCATCTGTATTGAGGTCTGGTGCCCTCTTCAGGCATACACACAGACAGAATATTGTATACATAATAAATAAATAAATAAATAAATAAATAAATAAATAAATAAATAAATAAATATTTTTTTAAAAAAGGAAAAGGAAATGGGACCAATTTACTATATTGACCAAAATGTAAACCAATTTGTTCTACTGCTGAACTACAAATTCCTTATAAACTCCGCATTATACATAGATAGATAGATAGATAGATAGATAGATAGATAGATAGATAGATAGATAGATTTAAGACTTTTTTAAGAGATGGAGAGCTATGATTTTGCTGCTGTTAGGAATCTTAATAAAAATATCCGATATGCAGGATATCTGATTGCTACCCTATGAAAGGGTCCTTCACAACCTCCCTGAGGGAAGGGGTCAAGCAAGATCCACAAGTTGAAAACCATTGTCTTAATGTAAAAGGTATCATACAGTATCTGCCCTTTTGTAGCAGGTTCGTATTACTTAGTAATTGTGATAGTGGTGAACATGGTTGTGCAGATTCCTCTGAAAACCTGCTTTTACTTATTTTGGCACCACCAGAACTGAAGTTGCTGGATTGATTGTGTGATAGCTGTTTCTCCCTAGTACTTGTACTAGTTTACAGTCTCACTCTTGGTATGCAAGAGTTCTGACTTCTGTCAATTTACTATTGTATCTTCTACCTGGATTATAATTTTAGTAAAAGCTTCATAATGTTTTTTAATTTTTGTACCTCAGCCTTTTTACAACAATATCATGCTGAGTTTTAGCAGAAATTGTGGGTTTATGTTGCTTTGAGAACATGGGAAGAAACAGTCTTCAAGAAAGACAGCCGGCTGGGCGGTGGACAGACAGCCAGTGGGCAAAAGTAACGGTGTAACCAGAGTGAAAGGTGATAGTCACACTATGTGAGTCACCAAGAGAAAAGTCACAGGAAAACACTTGGCACTTGTACATTTTGATGTTTTTGTTTTGTTTGAGATAGGGTCTCACTGCATAACTTTTACTAGCTGGACTTGTTTTACCACACTAGCCTAGAACTCAGATCTAGAACTCAGAGATCTGCCTCTTCTGCTTCCCATTTGCTGGTATTTATTAAGTTGTATTTATTACCGTGCCTGGCTGTTTTCTTTCTTTCTTAGCAGCTGTGCTTTATTGAAAAGAGTTCAATATATTTTCACATGGGGTTTAATAGATAGGTGCTCAGGGGAGGAGTAAGGCTCAACCAAGAGCTTCTCAGAATTTCTGTGTTAAGAATTTTTTAGTAGTGAGCTAAGACAGTAGGGGGGATGGATAATGAACATTAGTGTGTATGGGGAGGTTGAAAATTTCTTGACTAAAGTGAGTGGTGGTTTTTGTGAAAATATTATGCAGAGTGGCCTGAGAGAAAGGTCTGGTTGCTAGTCAGGATATACAGGTATCAGCAGATACAGCCTTCCATGACAGGATCTTGGGGTAAGGAATCTTATCTTGGTGTAGGGTGACTTCAGAGAGGAGTAATTGAAGCCATGATGAGACTGGGTGTCTGACGGAAATGGAGAGTGAAAGATCAGGGTTGACTTGGTGACCATGTGGGAAAGAGAAAATTGTACCCCGTCGAAGGCATGTTTATGCTTATAGCTCATCTACTTTCCTTTCCCCCAGTGTCTTGACTCTGCTTTCTCATGCCCCACCTATTCTGAGCTCACTTTGTATGCCCTTAATAGCTTGCTCAGCTTTTATTTTAGTAGAACTGTGATCCTTAAAAAGAAGGCCTACCGCTGGGCGGTGGTGGCGCACGCCTTTAATCCCAGCACTCGAGAGGCAGAGGCAGGCGGATCTCTGTAAGTTCGAGGCCAGCCTGGTCTACAAGAGCTAGTTCCAGGACAGGAACCAAAAAGCTATGGAGAAACCCTGTCTCGAAAATCAAAAAAAAAAAAAAAAAAAAGAAGAAGAAGAAGAAGAAGAAGAAGAAGAAGAAGAAGAAGAAGAAGAAGAAGAAGAAGAAGAAGAAGAAGAAGGCCTACCTACCACCCCTGACAAAGACCTAAGTGCTTAGAAGATGATAGATTGCAGTAGTTTGTACTCTGCTTAATGGACTCTTAGAACACTAATTTCCAAATGAGCAGCAATGTTCAGAGTAAGTCTTTAAATGTGAACCAAATTATTTGTTGCCTCTCTTATTTCATTTTAGTATTTTAATCAGTAGTTACTGTAAATTAGATGTGAAAGATATTTTGGACATTATGAAACAGATTAAGAGTTAAGGAGATGGCTTGTGGGTAAAGGTGCTTACCACCACACCTGATGACTTAAGTTAGATCCCTAGGCACTGTTGGTAGAAGGAAAGACTCCTGAAAGTTCTTTTGCTAGCTCTCAGGAAGGGAGCACATCGTAAATAAATATAATGAAACTAGTTCATTCAATACCTTTGGTATTGTTTGACTTTGTATGTGAGAGAAAGAGACAGGGTTTCACGTGATTCAGGCTGGCCTTGATTGAATTCAGGGTTTTCCTGCCTCAGCCATCAGAGTGATAGTACAAGTATATACCAGAACATTCAGTTTATATTGGTATAGTTAGATGTGCTCGAGTGTTGCTTTTAATTAACTGATTTTAGGAAAATCCTTTCATCTCCCAGGGTTCACTCTCCCTTCCCCTGCAGCACACACACATACCTTTTTTCCCCCTGGGTTTCTCTGTGTAACAGCCCTGATTGTCCTGGAACTTGCTTTATAGACCAGGTTGTCCTCAGACTCTCAGAGATCTGCCTGCCTCTGTCTTCCAAGTACTGGAATTAAAGGTGTGCGCCATCACACCCCGTTCACTTTTCCTTTTTTGTAGGTTGAAATACAGTATTTCTTTTAATTCTTTGATTTGAAACAAGGAGCAGGTGAAGTTTTTATGAAATTTAAAGTAGAAGACAGCACATCTTACGTTCTGTTCTTTTTGCAGGTAGATCATGGAAGGGAAGTGGTTACTGTGTTTGCTACTGGTCCTTGGAACTGGAGCTGTTCAGGCTCATGATGGACATGATGATGACATGATTGATATTGAAGATGATCTTGATGATGTTATTGAAGAGGTAGAAGATTCAAAATCGAAATCAGATACCACCACTCCTCCATCTCCAAAGGTTCGAAGTAGATCTTTCTTTTCCCTTTCTTTTTCCTTTTGGTATTTCGAGACAGTGTTTCTCTGTGTATCCCTGATTGTCCTGATAGATCAGGCTGGCCTTGAACTCAGAGACCCACCTGCCTCTGTTTCCCGAGTGCTTGGATTAAAGGCTTGGGCCACCATACCCTATTTGATCTCTCTCTCTTCTCTCTCTCTTCTCTCTCTCTCTCTCTCTCTCTCTCTCTCTCTCTCTCTCTCTCTTTCTTTCTTTATCTCTTGGTTTAAAAATCAAAAAATAAATAAAATAAAATAAAGGAAGCCAGAGTCTGGGAATATATAATTTAGTGGTAGAGTACTTGTCTAGCATATGTAATGTAGTATGATGTTTTTTACTCTTTCAGCTCTTTTGAGGGGTCCCTGCCACCTAGCTTCCAAATGAATCACACAAGGAGTCTTATTCTCAGTTATAAACGTCTGACTTTAGCTTGGCTTGTTTCTTGCCAGCTTTCTTAACTTATCCCCTCAGTCTTTTGTTTCTGGGCTTTCCTATTCTCTTACTTATGTAAATCTTACTTTTACTCCGTGGATTGCTCTATAGCTGGATGGCTGGCCCATGATGTTCTCCTCCTTCTCTAGCTACTTCTCCCCCAAACTTCTAGTTGTCTCCTTCTGTATATTCTCTCTGCCTGCCAGCCCTGCCTATCCTTTTTTCTGCCTCGCTGTTGGCCATTCAGAACTTTATTAGATTATCAGGTTTTTAGACAGGCAAAGTATCACAGCTAAACAGAGTTAAACAAATGCAATATAAACAAAAGTAACATACCTTAATATAACCATATAACCCGATAATGTAAGACTCTGATTTTGATCCCCAGGAACTCCCATCCCCAAAAGATTGTTTTCAAAAGATATTTGCTAAGCCTTCTAGCAACCTTTGGTTACATATGGATTGAATTCAGGGACAGCTGTGACAATTGAAATCAAACCAAGAGAGTACACTCTACAGAATGTTACTAAATGTCCCTCTCTTCAAGCACAACATAGTCATCTTTTAGCTCTGGATGGTCTGGGATTTGTGGTCCTTCTGAAAGGCTGGGATTGCAGACTTGTGTCATAGTGCTTGGCTAAAAGGTTTTGGTTTTGTTTGAGACAGAGTGTTTCTTTGTAGCCTTCCTGGCTGTCCTGGAATTTGCTCTGTAGACCAGTCTAGCCTAGAACTTCCAAGTGCTAGGATTATAGATAGGCATGTGCCACCACTGCTCAACTTAAAATTTTACTTCTTAATTACACTTTGTGTTTAACACAGGTCACCTACAAAGCTCCAGTTCCAACAGGGGAGGTTTATTTTGCTGACTCCTTTGACAGAGGGTCTCTGTCAGGGTAAGTGTTTTCCTGGGAGTAAAAGTTTGAAAGGTGCATGGCTTGTAAATAAGAAAGAGAATAGTGGGAAAGTTCCTGCTTCTTTTTAAGCAGTATTGGGGTTGAACCTAGTGTCATACGTGGGAGGCAAGAGAGATACAGCCTTAAAAATTGGACCTCTGAGAATCCTGCCGAAGAGAAGGAGGATTGTAGGAACGAGAGGAGTCAAGAACGTCACAAAAACAAAACAAAACCCCTTAGAACCCTAACCTCAGCATAGGAGCTCATAGAGACTGAATTGACAACCAGGGAGCCTTCATGGGACTGACCTAGACCCTCTGCACATGTTACAGTTGTGTAGCTTGGTCCTCTTGTCCTAACAGACTGTCTCTAAGTCTTTTGCTGGCTTTTGGGACCCTACTCTTTATACTGTATTGTCTTGCTTAGCCTTAAAACAAGGGGAGGGAGATGTTTAGTCTTACCTTCAAATTAATATACTATGTTTTGTTGATATCCATGGGAGACCCACCGTTTTCTGAATAGAAAAGCAGATGGGAGGGATGGGGTGAGACTAGGAGGAGAGTAGATGTAAAGATTTTTTTTGTTTTGTTTTGTTTTTTGTTTTTCGAGATAGAGTTTCTCTGTGACTTTTAGAGCCTGTCCTGGAACTAGCTCTTGTAAACCAGGCTGGCCTCGAATTCATGGAGATCCACCTGCCTCTGCCTCCCAAGTGCTGGGATTAAAGGCGTGCGCCACCACCGCCTGGCTGGGATGTAAAGATTTTTGTGTTTTGTTTTTATTTTATTTATTTTATTTTTTGGCTTTTTGAGAGAAACAGTTTCTCCTTTGTAGCCCTATGTAGGTCTGATTGTCCTAGAACTTAACTCTGTAGACCTGACCTTGGACTCACAGAGATCCACCTGCTTCTGCTGGGATTAAAGTTGTGTGCTACCACCACATAGCCAAGATGTAAAATTTAAAATAAACGAATCAGGCCAGGATGTAAAGTTTAAAATAATTTAAAATGAATTAGTGAACAAATGAATATAAATAAGTGGGATATGGTTTGAACAGGCATGTCCAGTGGTACATCTGCAGTGTCGTACCTGAAAGCTGTCCTGGAACTTGG
The DNA here is from genome assembly GCF_950005125.1 of Chionomys nivalis. NCBI lineage: Eukaryota > Metazoa > Chordata > Mammalia > Rodentia > Cricetidae > Chionomys > Chionomys nivalis. Next base: position 32,407,589 of record NC_080092.1, on the reverse strand, counting down.
CCTCTTGTTGCTTTCATTCCTGTTCTACTCTATATTTCATTGTTTGGGAATTTTCTTTTTTCTCTTGAGCCCTGCTAAGTAGGCTAGATGGAATAGGAAAGATGTTACTTGAAACAGTACTTACTATCACTTGAATTTTAACTCTGAGGTTTGTCTTAATTACAGGTGGATTTTATCTAAAGCCAAAAAAGATGACACTGATGATGAAATTGCCAAATACGATGGTGAGGACATATTCTAGATACAGTATGATATCAGAGTGGCATGTTGACTCCTTGGCATCTTTCTTTTTAAGACATAGCATGTTTTTCAATTTTTGAGAATTTTATATGTGCGTGTAATGTATTGATCACACTCTTATGCCCCCCTCCTCCCAACTTAAAGTTCACTCTTTGCAATTTGTGTTGCCCATATGCTCATGCTGGGGTTATCCTCTAGGTCCATGGCCTTAAGACTAATTCAAAAGATGCTTGGGGCTAGAGTGATGGATGTTTCAGCAATCAGGAGCATGTATTGCTTTCTAGAGCCATGTTTGGTTTCCATCACCTGTGTCAGTGGTTCACAACCACCTGTAACTCAAGCTCTGGGGATTATAAACACTCTTCTGGCCTCCATGGGTATTCACATAATAGACACACTTACAAACAGAAATAAAAACAATATTTTGTTTTACTTTTAAAACTATTTTATCTCTGAGGTTAAAACACATTATTTTCCCTCTTTCCTTCCTCTAACCCTTCCCATGCACCCCACTACTTATTCAAATTCATAGCCTTTATTTTTATTACATATTTTCCCCTAAGTATATAAATACAACCTGCTCATTTTGTATACAAAGGTATTTGCATGTATATGATTTCAGGGCTGACCACTTGGTGACAAATTTGGGAGCTGTTCCTAGGAAGACTATTTCTCCCACTCTCAACATTCGGAAATTGTTTATAGTTCTTTGTCTAAGGGTGTGACTCTGTGAGTTTCCCTCTTATGAACTGGCATGTCTATTGGTGTCCTCCTTGTTCAGGTTAAGACTTGGCTCAATTCAAACCTTCTGTGTAGCGCAAGCTTCCCTCCAACTCATAGGTTTACATCTGCCTCCCAAGTTCTGTGATTAAAGGCTGTGCCTTTATTCATGCACAGCTGAAAAGTTAATTATTTATTTTTGAGACAGGGTTTCTCTCTGTGTTCTTAGCTGTCTTGGAGCATGTTCTATAGACCAGGCTGGCCTAAAACTCAATTCCTGCCTCTGCCTCCTAAGTGCTGAGAGTAAAAGCTTGTACCATCTTGCCTTGCTGCAAATAGTTTAAAAAGGAGATACTTTCAGATTTTTTTCCTTAGGAATTATACTGTCTTTGTATCTGGCTTTGTATGTGATAGAAGTAGACCCATTTAATTACCATGTTAGAAATGGAAGTTCTTCTGTAGGTATAATGAATAAGTTACAGTTATTTCCAAACCATGTGCTACCATTTGACAGATACACATGCACTCTATAGTAACTCAGCTTACAGGTAATTATAATGGTAAATAAACATTAACATTGTGATACTTATACTACCTGGAATTTAGGTTATTACCATTTTAAAGACTTTAAATGGTATGGGTAACAGTGGAAAACCTTTTTGTATTGTCTTTTAGGAAAGTGGGAGGTAGATGAAATGAAGGACACAAAGCTTCCAGGTGATAAAGGACTTATACTGATGTCTCGGGCCAAGCATCATGCCATCTCTGCTAAACTGAACAAGCCCTTTCTGTTTGATACAAAGCCTCTCATTGTTCAGTAAGTTCAGTGCCTACTTGATAGAGTTTATTTAGAAACTGTAATCTCAGTTGATGATTTAAAACTTAACATACACGAAAAAAACCCATGAATTGTTTACAATAGGAATTTTGTGTAAAGTTGAACATGTTGAGTGGTTTGTTTTTAACTGCTTAGCAAGTTGCTTCAAAGCAGCCTGATTGTTTACCCTCTTGATAGCAAGCAAATGTCTGGGTTTGCATTAAGGATTTTTTTTTTTTAATGATTGAGTGGCCACATGAAAATAGTAAAGGATCAAATCCTTTGTGTGAAGCTAATCATATGACCTGTGATAAAACATGACCAGGCTGGGGAGAAATCAATTAGGAAATTCTTTCAAAATGCCAAGGAAATTTTTTGCTTTTCTCTCTGAAACTAGGTATGAGGTTAATTTTCAGAATGGAATAGAGTGTGGGGGAGCCTATGTGAAGCTGCTTTCCAAGACCTCAGAACTCAATTTGGTAGGTACTCTGTCTGCTTATGTAAAATTTGTTTTAAGAGCTCAATGGTAGGGTAGGGACCTACCATAGGGCCCTGGGTTAAATTTCCATCATTTAAAAGAGAGAGAGAAAAAAAAGTTTGTAAGACCTCTGAAAATAAAGGCGGTTCTGCTGTTGAGCCATGGAGGCTTGATACTGATGGGCTTGTGACTTGAAAAGGTAACTGTTGAAGCTCTAGCTGTATTTTGTCTCTGGTTTATTAACTGGAATCTTTAGGGTTTTTGTTTGATTGTTTTTTATTTTGACATAGGATCTCACTGTGTATCCCTGGCAGGCTTGGAACTTGCTGTGTAGACATAGCAGGCCTTTTGAACTCTCCCAGAGATCTACCTGCCTCTTCCTTAGGGATTAAAGCCATGTCCTGGCAATTTTCTGTTTTCTCACACTTATTCCTTGTTTTTGAAAGAAACTTATATGCGTGTAACTTTGTTTTCTTCAACATTTTAATATTTGTGGTGATTACTAGTTTTTTTTTTTTCGTTTGTATCTAAACAAGCTCTGTAAAACCTTGAGGTTTTCTTTAATAGGCTAATTTGTATGGAATTTTTTTTTAGGTTTTTAGTGCATTGGTGTTTTACCTGTATGAAGGTGTCAAATTACTGAGTTGGATTACAGACAGTTAGTTGTGAGATGCTATATGGGTGCTGGGAATTGAACCTGTATTCTGGAAGAGCAGCCAATGCTCTTCACCTCTAAGCCATCTCTCTGCCTCTTGTATGGAGTTTTATGATGAGGAAGTATTATATACTTTTCAAAGATTGCTTTTTGAGTTTTTTGACTAGAGTTATTAAAGCACTCCACCTTTGTGTCTTAAGGATCAGTTCCACGACAAGACTCCCTATACTATTATGTTTGGTCCAGATAAATGTGGAGAGGACTACAAACTGCACTTCATCTTTCGCCACAAAAACCCCAAGACAGGTGTATATGAAGAAAAGCACGCTAAGAGGCCAGATGCAGATCTGAAGACCTATTTCACTGACAAGAAAACGCATCTTTACACATTAAGTAAGAAAAACCAGCTGTTGGGAGTATAAGACATTGTGTGCTTATCATCTGGTTAATGTGAAGTTTGCAGACTTGAAGAATACTGATGCTTATAATTAAGCCGTTTCTGTATAAAAGGTCTTTGGGAAAGACCCTGTCTATTACCTTCCAATGAAAGTGGATAACAGGGCTGGAGAGATGGCTCCGCGGTTAAGAGCACTGCCTGCTCTTCCAGAGGACCTGAGTTCAATTCCCAGCAACCACATGGTGGCTCACAACCATCTGTAATGAGATCTGACACCCTCTTCTGACATGTGGGTATATGCAGGCAGAATGTTGTATATATAATAAGTAAATAAATAAATAAATCTTTGGAGAAAAAAAAAGAAAGTGGATAACAGACCATGCTCCCACTCACCAGGAAACTACTGAACTGCTTATGGGCTCAAAGGAGAATTTGATGGAGAGGAGAAAATGTATGGTGACTGAGAAGGTCTCGATGTCATGTGTGTAAAATAACTTCCATGGTTACAGGTTTAGTGCAGAAAGAGAATATGTGCTAATACCAGGAATGTGAAAGACTGTGCTGAGGGTCCGGGGCCAGTGTGCTGAGAAGGAAAAAAGTGAGGTCAGTTTTAGAGAGCTCCCTTCATGGGTACTGGCCAATTAAGACTGGAAGTTTCCAGTTGTACCTGAAATTGCACAGAACTACTAATGACTGAAAACTTCCTAAATTATTACATTAAAAATTATAATGAAATAGTAGCGTTCCAATATTTATTACCTGTAGATGAGCTAGTTTCTTTTTCATATGTAGTGTGTTGCATGTAAGCATTTGAACTGCAAAGTTGTAGAGCAGATCGTCTTCTGTTCCTTTATATAGCAATAGGAGTTAAGATTTCTTCACTACATCAATCAACAAGTTATGATGTTTTTACAATCTGAGGAAAAAAATTGTTTTTGGTGTTTGAGACAGTAATTTCCTGTGGATCCCAGGCTGTCCTAAAATTCAGAGATCCTCCTGCCTCTGCCTCCCAAATACTGCTCTTAACCACTGAGCCATTTTTCTGGATTCTATCAGTGAAGACCTTTGTGAGTTGTGGTTGATTGTTTTCTTTCCAGCCCTAATGTGGGTTATTGGGATCTAATTGGGATTGTGTAGCAAGCGCCTTTATATGCTGATATGCCATTTCACCAGCCCTTCCTTTCTTCCTTCCTTTCTTCATTTCTTTCTTTTTGTTGTGGTTGTTTTGAGACTGTGTCTCACTGTGTAGCTCTAGCTGTCTGGGAACTCATTATGTAGACCAGCCTGCCCTCAGACTGACAAAACTCACAGAGATCCAGATGTCTCTGCCTCCCAAATGTTAGAATTAAAGGCACATGCCATTACACCTGGCCATGTTTTTGGTTGTTGCTCGGCTGACCTCAGACTTCTGGGTATCTGAGAATGACTTTGACCCTGCTTCTATCACCCAGGTGCTAAGATCACAGGAGTGTGCCACCATGCCCAACAAGTATTTTTTTTTTTAATTGTTTTTTGAGACAGGGTCTTGCTACAAAGCCTATCCTAGCCTCAAACCTGGGTTGTCTAGCATGTGCTGGTCTTTAGAGAAATGCACTACCACGTCTGACCTGGTGTCATAAATTTCCTGGTGTCATAAATTTTCCAACTTTTTAAGTTTTATGTTTATGGGTGTTTTGCCTGTGTGTATGTATGTACATTATGTGCATGCTGTGCCCTCAGAACTCAAAAGAGGGTGTTGACTAGACCTGGAACTGAAGTTACAGATGGTTGTGAGCTACCTTACATGAACCAAACCTGGGTCCTTTGGAAGAGCAACCAAAATTTTTATCCACTGAACAATCTCTCCAGCCCCTTACTTATTTTTAATTATCATTTATGTGTATGGGTGTTTTTCCTCAATGCATGTTTATGCACCATATGTGTGCTTAGTGCCCACAGAAACCAGAAAATGTTGTCATATCCTTTGCTACTGAAGTTATAGAAGTTTGTGAGCAGCCATGTAGATATTGGGATTGAACGCTGGTCCACTGGTAGAGCAGTAAGAGCTCTCTTAACCACTGAACTATTAATCCAGCTCCTTTAACTATTTTAATAGTTAAATAATAATAATAATTACTATTATTATTAAATTGATAAATACTATTCTTATTAAATAGTTTAGCAACTATTTGATAGCTCCAGGGTAAGAATGCTTGTCTAGTGTGTACAAGACCGTAGGGTTGATCCTCCAGATTGGAGGGAAAAAAAATACCTTATTAAATTATCATTTGTAATTTCTAGGACCCCAAGAAAATGGCATTGAGGCCTCCAGGCTCTTAAGAACTAGGCTTTGTTGACTGACACTCTGACCCCAGTACCCTGAGCTCTTTGTCCATGACTACTCACTGGTTCTTTCTCTAGAAAACATGATCTGTTGTGTTGGATTGATGGAAATGTTGGGATGAGTGGTTAAGTCAATATTTTTAATTGCATTTAAACTTCTTTTCAGTCTTGAACCCAGACAATAGTTTTGAAATATTAGTTGACCAGTCTGTTGTGAACAGTGGAAATCTGCTAAATGACATGACTCCTGCTGTAAACCCTTCACGTGAAATTGAGGACCCAGAAGACCGGAAGCCTGAGGACTGGGATGAAAGGGCCAAAATACCAGATCCAGATGCTGTCAAGCCAGATGACTGGTAAATCTTGACGCTCCATCATTGAGTATTAGTAAATATTATGTGTATTCTACATAGCTTGAACATCTAAATGTTGGTTGAATGAAATCTGATTGTTTAAATAATGTGTAATCTGAGTATTCAGGAGGCTAAGGCAAAAGAAATATTGTAAGGTGAAGCTGTAGTTGTCGAGCAGTGGCAGAGAGAGAACGAAACACAATATACAATAAACCCATGTAGGAGTTTATTGAGGGAGGTGAAGGGAGTGTGACAGTCAACTAGAAATGGTGAGTAAGAGTGAGGGGCAGGTGGAAATTGCTTGTAAGGGACCCTTTTTGCATGCATACAGATCCCTATGCAGCCACATGGCGTGGCCCCGCAATGCATGACAGCTGTAGGGCCCCTGGGCTAGGTATTTGCCTGAATGCCAGTGGACAGTTCTTGCAAACTGACAGAAGGTGGGCCGGTATAATGCCTGTATCCTAACAGAAGCTAGTTTGAGCTACAAAGTAAGACCTTGTGTCCATTGCAAGAAGAGAAGGGGGAATTTATGCAATATTGTAGGGGAGAAAAGTACCAATTACTGTGGCAGGAACAAACCCAGTAGTGATAATATAAATTATCTCTCACCATTTTATAAACTACAGGATGCAAAAACTGTTGTGGTTTCCTTGCACTGACAGAGTTGACTTGTAGCAGTCTCTTGATCCAGCCATTTCAGTGCTTCTTTCCGAATTTTTTTTATTGCTAGGGATTGAACCCAGGGTCTTCACATACTTACTAAATGTGCTGTGTTACTGGGTGATACTCCACTACATCCACATTTAAAGCTAGCATTCTGAATTTTTTAATTGATATTTTCTTTTTATGTATATTGATGTTTTGCCTGTGTGAAGGTATCACGTTCCCTAGAATTGAAGATATTATTGAAGATACAGTTTTGAGCTGCTTTGTGGGTGCTGGGAATTGAACCCGGGTCCTCTGGAAAAACAGCCAGTGTTCTTAACCAATGAGCCATCTCTGCAGCTCTCATATTTTTGTTTGTTTTTGTTTTTTCAGTATTTTGGGTTTATTTGTTTGTTTAATAAAAATATTTCTTGAAATTTATTTTTGAGACAGAATCTTATCATATAACCCTAGCTGACCTGGAACCTATATAGACCAGGGTGGCCTCAAACTAAGAGAGATCTATCTGCCTCCCAAGTGCTTGAATTATAGGTGTGCACAACCACACCCAGCTAATTTTAAATTTGTGTTTATTTGTATGTTGAGCATCTTTTCCTCTGACTCTTGATTATTCCTATAGTTCAGTAAAGAAATGTCTACATGATCCTTGGCTGCTGTTTTCAGTTGAGTTTCAGTAGGTTAAGATACATGGTTTACAAATATTTTCTAGGTTGAATTAGTTCAGTTTTCTAAGAGACAACATTGACTGCTTTGCTTCTCTGGCCAGTGTTGTCATCGCTGGTGTTTTCTGTTTTGTTTAAGGGATGAAGATGCCCCTGCTAAAATTCCAGATGAAGAGGCCACAAAGCCTGAAGGCTGGCTAGATGATGAGTCTGATTATATCCCAGACCCCGATGCGGACAAACCAGAGGATTGGTGAGCATTTGAGTTTGCTTTTAGAATTACCTGTTGTTTTGTTTTAAATTAAAAGCAATAACTATGGACGTGATGTTGTAAACCTTTGATCACAGCACTGGGGAGGCAGAGGCAGGCAGATATCTATGAGATTTGAGGCCAACTTGGCCTATAAAGTCAGTTCCAGGACAGCCAGAGTTGTCTGTTATACATAGAAACCTTCTGTCTTGGAAAAGCACGAGTAAATAAATAAAATAATAAATGCGTGTGTGCGCATACACACACACACACACAAAAGGAAGCAAGGGAAAAGAAAAGAACCCAGACGTGTTGGTGCACACTTGAATCTCAGCACTCAGAGGCAGGCAGAGCTTTTGAGTTCAAGGCCAGCCTGATCTACAGAGAATTCCTCAACAGCCGGGACTACACAGAAAAATCCTTCCCACCCCACCCCCAAAAGGCAATGAGTACAGCCAAATAACAAAGTTTATTAGAGACCTACAAACTTTATGCTTAATTTCATTGTGTAAAAACAAAATTGATCTTTTATGAAAGATTATTGCTACTGGAAATGAGAAATGAGATTACTGTTCTGTAGTTTGCTGCTGATACAGCTCCAGCAGCTTCTTGAGAGCATAGGGCTGACTCTTCATTTGTAACTTGTTTGTACCTCCACAGGGATGAGGATATGGATGGAGAGTGGGAGGCTCCTCAGATTGCCAACCCGAAATGTGAGTCAGCCCCTGGGTGTGGTGTCTGGCAGCGACCTATGATTGACAACCCCAATTATAAGGGTAAATGGAAACCTCCCATGATTGACAATCCTAACTACCAGGTTTGTGCCTCTTGATGCTTTAGTTGTTTTATTAATCTGTTTCTATCTGGGTAGAAGCTTGAGCAGTAGTGAAGGAAGCAGGTTTGATGACTATATTCAAGATGCTGAATCAAGAAGAGAAAGTAAATATAAGACAGTTGAATAGGCTAAACATAAAACCTAAAACAGCAGTGAAAAGTGTTCACAATTGCTATGTAACCTTTGTTTAAAAATGAAAGTAGAAGCCAAGCAGAGGTGGTGCATGCCTTTAATACCTTTAATCCCAGCATTTGGGAAGGCAGAGGCAGAAACCTTGCCTCGAAAAACTATAAACAAATAAATAAGTAAATAAATAAATGAATAAGTGTGGGGTAGAAGAACTTACATGCCCTATTGTCAAGTGTCAGGGTTCTTTCAGCCACAGGATCCAGATGTTAGATTGGCTATAAGAGAATTGTAATGGGTATTGGATCTTACCATGTAAAGTCAGCCCATTGCTTGGTCTCATTGGTTTTCCTCACCTGCCAAAAGACAGGTGCACGTGAAGTGATTGGAATATGTATAGTGCAGTTGTGAAGCCCCAGTTGTATTCTGGGAATGTATCTATTGAGATCTTTATTTGGCTTCAGTTTCCAAGCAAAGAAAACTATAATCATTCATTTCCACTTAGACTTTAAGATGTAAGGTAGAGCTAGCTACATCTGTGTACGTATTCTGTGTGTGCTTTTCTATTGTAAAATGGTTTTAGTTGTACATTTAGATAACCAAGATGAAATAAAAATTGTACTTCGGCTTGCCATTTAGATGTTTGGATATGTCAATACATTCCTATAATTCTAACACTTGGTTATTGGTATGAGGACCAGGAGTTGGAGGTCAACTTCAGCTATAATTAAGAGAATCAGGAGTAGTTTGAGGCTGTCCTGGGCTTTGTGAAACCTTATTTAACAAAACCAAACCAAGTTGACATTTAACAATTATTCTGTAGGCAGCCACCTAGTGGGTTGTTTTGTTGAAGATTAGTATTGAGACTGAATCCGGCGTCTCATGCATGCTAGGCAAGCTCTGTACCTCTGAACCACATCCCTAGCTATCACTGAGAGTCATCACAGCTAAAACCATTGTTACACATGTGTCAGGATATTTGTAGTCAGTACTTTTTTAGTTATTATTTAGAGGTAAATTACAGTTGAAGTCTATAAATTTTATTTTAAATCACCTCTGGGAAACGGCTTTACTGACTACATTCCACCAACACTTGATAGGGTGGAGTGGGCTGCACAGAGCCACCATGGGTTGGTTCAGAACAGGATCTGGAGGTTGGAAATTGAGTTAAGTGGAATCCAGAAATCAGAGTATAAAAACATCTTTAGCGTTTATTGTTCTGCTGTCTGTTTAAATTTGATAAAGTTAATGGTTATCTCTCTCCATTGAACATGCAAAATGAGTCTTACAGATTTTCTTTTTTATTTTTATCTGAAATAATGTTTTGAAACCTTTTTTCTCCTCCTCTCCACCAAAAAACAAAAAAAAAACCCAAAACTAGGGAGTCTGGAAACCAAGGAAAATACCAAATCCAGATTTCTTTGAAGACCTGGAACCTTTTAAGATGACTCCTTTCAGTGCTATTGGCTTGGAGCTCTGGTCCATGACTTCCGACATTTTTTTTGACAACTTTATTATTAGTGGTGACCGCAGAGTAGTTGACGATTGGGCCAATGATGGATGGGGCCTGAAGAAAGCTGCTGATGGGGCTGCTGAGGTTAGTGAGTGTTTATTACTGTACATTTGTATCTGCTTCTGGGGGAAACTGATCGTTTGGTGAAAAGCAGGATTTTTTGTTTGTTTGTTTTGTTTTGTTTTGTTTTTTTGGTATTTAGACCTGATTATATTAGTCTCATATTCTGGCTTTAGAGTCCTGTATGTGTGTGCAGTGTGCGTGCATGCGTGTTTACCATTTAAGTATGCTTTAATGCATTAACATTGCTGAGTCTTTGTTTACCCCTTGTATGGAATAGTGTAACTAATAGTGTGGCTGAGCTGGGATTTGAAGGGCCAAAGAGCTGGTATGAAAACATTACATTCTTCATCTCTGTTTCCTGAGTAAGGGACCTTTTTGCGGTTATTACAAGCCACCTTTTGCTTTGTCTATGAAGGTGAAACCTCATGATGGCAAGACAGGAAAATGGGGGCTTTTTTCTATTTTCCTTATGTGTATCTTAGTTTGACTTTGAAAAGGAAACAACTTAAGTTGTACACCATGCCTTGAGTAAACATGGAACAATCAGTCTAGCCTGTATTTGGTATCAAAAGCCAGTTTTCTGAATTATTGTTTTGTTTTTCAGCCAGGTGTAGTGGGACAGATGCTGGAGGCAGCTGAAGAACGTCCATGGCTCTGGGTGGTCTACATTCTGACTGTAGCTTTGCCAGTGTTCCTTGTGATCCTCTTCTGCTGTTCTGGAAAGGTAGGATGCCTCCTTAGAGCTACTTTTAGAACGAGCTCTTTTGATGTTAATGAAAAATAACTAACATTGTATTGACTGAGATTTTCTTTAGGAGCTGTTTGATAAGTACTTGATTATTATTTTGCATTGACTTTTTTTTTTTTTTAAACAAGTTTACTTTTGGGTTTGAGCCACTGGAGGTGACACTTCTATCTCTGCCAGACTTCAAAGGAGGCTGCTCTAGCACAGGTCCTCTGACTACCTTAAATAACAATAAAAAAAGTAAAATAGAAACCTTTATTTAAAATTATTTAAAACCCTTGAGTGTGACAAACAACAGCATTCAACTCAAAATAGCACCCTTCTAATGGAGTGAGCATTTTATTCTGCACAATCAGGACATATCGGCAAACGTGGGATAGGATGTAGGGACACTGGGCAGGGCTGGCACCTAGTCCTCCTTGCCTGGCTCTCCTCTCTAGCAAGTAGACCATGGTTGTATTGACTTGTAAAACCTTAGCCACCATTTCTCAGTGCACATTGGGCTCAGATGACAGGATTTGTCACTCTGTTCTACTGTTCTTAATGTTCCTTTTAGAGAAAAAAGGAACAACTTAGATATGAGATCAGCCACCTGGGCACAAGTCGGTTTTTCTCCTGATGTTATTTTATTCTTACCTTTTGTTATTTGACCTGTGGTTATTCATGCATCTCTCCCTCCGTGCTTTCACTCTCTCAAAGCAATACTTCTTTAAACTGTACATGCAGATTTTAAAGCTTGAGTGTTTTTCTTATTCAGACCTTGTTACACACTGTCTTGTAACTTAGAATTGGACCTGCATATATGGCACTCTGTTAGATTCAAAGGTCTCTTTCCAACCTTACCTTCACCACTCTTGGGATTATCTGTGTCTGAGTCAGCTTGACAAGCTAGGCCTGGACTTCCTGCCTGAACCTTTATTCTTATTGTTTATTCTATTTTGGTACCGCTCTCGCTCTGCTTCCCTCATTTTCCCTCCCATAAAAAAATTAATTAGAATTATATCTTTCACGTTTCTGCATATCAACCCTGTCCACAGCCTTGGACACATTTTACCCACAGACATTTAGGAGTTGAGGGGTAATATGTTTGTGACGACATAAACATGGTTCTTGCACTTGGTAACATTTCAGAAACAGTCCAGTGCTATGGAGTACAAGAAGACGGATGCGCCGCAGCCAGATGTGAAGGAGGAAGAAGGGAAGGAAGAAGAGAAGAACAAGGGGGATGAAGAAGAAGAAGAAGAAGAAGAAGAGAAACTTGGTGAGTGGTACTGAGAACTCTATCCTAAATCCTGACTAACAAAACATGTTACAGGAAAGATTGTTTTTATGCTCATTGTCGTCAAAGTCAGATGTGAAGGTTTGTTCAATTGTTTTATTTTCTGTCTTAGAAGAGAAACAGAAAAGTGATGCTGAAGAAGATGGTGGCAGTGGCAGTCAAGATGAGGAAGATAGAAAACCTACAGCAGAGGTAAAGGGGGCTAATACATTACTCCAGTCATCTAAGCTGAGAGTATATTTATTAAATGAGTTTTTAAAAAATTAGTGTGGGGGTGTGTGTGTGAGTGCAAGTGCTTGAAGATGCCAGAGGATTTTATGTGATCTCAAAAGGTATTTTTCTGTGTGGAAACTTTATTTTATTTGTTTATTTATTTGTTTGTGATATGTAGAAGTTGGGAAAGAAAAATAGGCTTTCTGAGAGGGGAGTATTGAGTTTAACAGTCCTGTAACATTTATGTCTCCTCGGTGTCTCCTCAAAGGTATTTCTTGCATATCACTACATTTTAAACTTTTTGAGATAGGGTTTCATATAGCCCATGCTGACATTGAACTCCGTAGTCAAGGATAATACTGAACTTCTGACCTTTCTGCCTTCATGCCTGGTATTATAGGTGCATGTTCCACCCTACTTATTTTATGTGGACTGTAGGTGCTCTTGAGAGCACCTGGGTTCAGTTGTTGGCACTCACATGATGGCTCACAACTGTCTGTGTAACTTTACTCCTAAGGGAATCTATTGCCCTCTTCTGGCTCCGAGGGTACCGGGTATGCAGTGTGGATACACATCCAGGCAAATACTCACAAAATAAAAATAAATAATGCCCCTCCCAAATGAAAGAAAATGTTGATAGGTTTGAGGAAAGTACATGCTTTTGGAAAAAAGAATAAAATTGGATGCCTGTAATCCCACTACCAAAAACAATATACTTTTAAAACAATATACTGTTTTTCCCCCAATTATGAGATAAATGATTATGGAAATTTGGCAAGAAGTTTGTTTTTTTAAATATGCTAATTATATGGTGAACTTCTCTTCTTTTCATCTAAATAGGAGGATGAAATTTTGAACAGATCACCAAGAAACAGAAAGCCACGAAGAGAGTGAAACAATCTTAAGAACTTGATCTGTTATTTCCTCCCTCCCTTTCCCCTGCAAGTATGGTCCTAGGAGAGGGCCTGGTATACCTTAGGTGGGAACTCAGAAAACCTCAAGACGCCACCATCTACAGGTTCCAGTGGATACTAGTCTGTAATTATAAACATCTAGCAGTAAATAATTGCAGTTGTAAAGGACCCTATTTCTGTAGAAAAGAACATTTAACATAATAATGGTTGTGAAATGTAACATGAAGCAACTAACTTGTGTTTTTGTTTTGATGTTTTTAAAATCTTTGGGTTTCTCCCCCACCCCCTTTGTTCCTTTGTTTTCTTTTTTCTGGGTTTTTTTTTTTTTTTTTTTGATAGAATTTTTGCCAGTTTAAAATCTTGGCTTAATTTAATATATTAATCTGTTCATGCAGAAATAACACCAACATTAGGAATGCTAGGGGGAATGAATTGCAGTTTTTATAACATTTTTTTTTAAGTTTGGTATTAAAACATTCATGTGTCTCTCTGTCCCTAAAATTGTAATCACGTTCAAATGCAGTCATTTGTGATTATAATCTTGTTTTGTGTGCTTCCATTGCTTAATTCCTCTTAAGGATATAAGAGAAGAATTGGATGGAAGCCCAAATTTATATCAAAGTTCCCTTTGAGTTGTATTGAATAGACCCAAAAAGAACTAAAAGAAGATTTTTCACTTGGTGTTTGATCAGATCATAAAGTGCAGTGTTGTGTTGTCCTTGGGACTGCTCCATTCACAGACAGCTTTGCAGAGGAGAGGAGCTGGCTTAATGCGGCAGTTCACACTGCACTTCCCACACAGGAGGCCAGACAGCGCGTGACCTCTGGAACTCAAGGCTTTTAAGGAATGCTGGTTGTGCCTCAGTAGACAATTTCATCACTTGTTCCACTGTGTTGACACTGTTTTACTCACGGGTCTCCTCAGTCCCCAGCTTTCTCTGCTATGCATTTTCTTCACAGTGCAGCTTGCAGTCCGTTGCTGAAAATTATAAGCTCTGCATAGTGTTAGCTTTACTGTGATTACATCTGTTTCTTATTTTAAGCAGGCCCATACCTTTCCAGGGTCCAACTACAGGATAGATTACAGACTTCATTAGTGTCTATTTCTTTTACTCTGTGTAGACTTTAGAAAGTCTAATCCAGAGGTGGGCCAATTCAGAATTAACTGTAATTGAACATAGGCTAAAAGTGTTTATGGGAGAATTGACACATAGCATGAGTTATTTGACTTTTGTAGGATATTTAAAATCTTTATTTGCAGTTCATGTAACAGTTGTGTCTTAAAATTCACACAATAAAGCAGTCCTGTTCAAAATTTTTTTTATTGTGGCTTGAAGAATTTTTTAAAGTGAACTTAGAATTGTTTTTCATGTGGAATGCAGATGGGTGCTAGAAGAGCCTCTCCCGCATCACTATGATGTGATGATATCGTTATACCACACTGAAATGTATTCAGAAACATGTTTCAAGTTTATTCTTTCTCCAGAGGCGTTCCAATTGTACCGATGATACTGTTCCTTGCACTGAATATATATAAACACTCCACAGTGTTTATATTGGGGAGATACTAGGAAAGAAAATATATTTGTAATGGATGAAGGCTGTGTTATTTGTTGTCTTTTTAAACACTGGTTGATTTCATTTCTTTTGAGGGTGGAATGCATTTTTCTTGCTGTTCAGTGCTTTATCCCCATCTGTTGTTTGTGGTCACGGTACCATAGCTATGTAGCAGATGTTACCAAATTGTATAGAATGAAATAAACAGTTACTAGCAAGAAATGAATACATGTCTGCAGGTTTCTCTTTGAAGCAAACATGGCGATGATTGCTTTTTAGAAATCTGTTAATCTGTTTAGTCATTCCGCATTGACATGTTTCATGCCTACTTTATTTCACCCAGGCTGTAAAATGACAGATTTTTTTATATCATTGGTGGTGTCATTACCTTTCTGGGACCCTCTTTCTCCTTAAATGTCTGACACATTAATGAATGACCAGCAATCATCTTACAAAAAGCTTACTGGACTGGTGTTATAGCTCAGTAGGTAGAACTGTCAAGCATGCACAAAGCGCCATAGGTTTTCTTCTCTGGCACTGAATAAAAATAATAAACTCTTACATTCTGATATTCTATGCTGGATTCCTTGTTGCGTTGTTGTGAAATGCCCACTCCTTCAGCTGTGGTCTTCTATTTCTTGTCCACGAAGTACTCTTCACTTTCAGATTGTCATGTTACTACATGGTGTTACATTAAAGCCCTGTGTTAAGTCTGCTTTTGCCTGGACTTTATGATAACCTTAGATGTGTTTTACTGTTTGAATAATGGTTTGATCTTTTTGTTGGCTACTATAGAAGAGTTTGGTTCCGTCTTGTATTTAACTTCCTCTGCCCAGTAATGGTTTAGTCATCATTGTGTAAAATGGACAACAGCTCAAACAGGGAATCTTTTTTTTACTTTTTTTTTTCTTTCAGTGCTGGGATTTGAACTGCTGTGTTACCATTAAACTACAGTCTCTCCTTCTAAGATAATAATTTTTAAGATGTATGGAAACTATTTGAATGTTTTTATAAAAAAATAATCTTTGTGCCAGTTGTGGCATACACCTTTAGTCCCAGTGTTGGGGAGATAAGAGGCAGGCAGATTTCTATGAGTTCAAGGCCAGCCTGCTCTACACCTGGACAGCTAGGTCTGTTACACAGAGAAATCCTGTCTTGAAAAACCAAAAAGGGTGGGGGGATAATCTTTGCTTTGGCTCCATATTTGAGATTATTGAAAGTCATACTGAAGATATTTTGTGTTTAAGGTTTTAGATTGCTTCCTGAATTGATACATTATACACAGTATATGTAGTGCTTCTAGTTAAGAGTTTTGAAGACAACTTTGTATTTCTAGCTGGTCATAATAGTGCACCCTGTAATCCCTTCCCTCAGAATGCAGAAGCAGAATAAGTAAGGTCAGCCTCAGCTAGACAATTCTTTTAAGGCTAATCTGGGGTACTTGACGCGTCTCAAAATGTTTCATGGCTGGGTGTGTAGTAAGTGGTAATGCTTGAGGCCCTGGATTCAACCCTTCAGCACTGCACACACAAAAAAAGATTCCTCGTTTAACTTGATTGATTGATAGATATTGGAATGTTTAGGTACTGGTAAGAAGCAAGACACCATTTACCTTTGTAGCCCACTTCCTTTACCAAAAAACTTAAAATTCCTGTTTTTCTACTACATTTGGCTGTTAGCTTTTTAAAATAAAACTTTCATGAACCCTTGTAAGAGGTTAAGAGTAACATGTTTGAGCTGATGGTGTGATCTAGTGCGCAGCCTCGCAGCATCTCCTGTGGCAGACAATGTACAATAAGAGTTTTTTGCTCCTTTCCCGGCTTGTTTCCTTTGCCCATTTGTTTGCTAGTTGCATCACTGGAACCTAGTGTCTTTGGGTTGAAGTTTGAGTCACTCAATTTTATATGCCGATCGTTTTTTTTTTTTTTTTTTTTTTTTTTTTTCCGAGACAGGGTTTCTCCGTAGCCCGATCGGTTTTAAGTGTAAACCCCTGGGGATCGAATTAACTCCGGTTTCCCCCTAGTGAGGCTGAGGAGTGATTCGCGCTTTTCCCCCTTCCAAGTTATGAAATTTTGCTGACAGTAACAGTGATTCCTAATCTGCCAGCTATAATGGGGAAAACCTCTACTAGGTCACTCAAACAATCGTGGAGCTGCATGTAAGGAATTAGGTCAGAAATGGATGACCTCGGAATAGTGTGGGCAGACGGAAAATGTAGACCGCTTTGGGTCTGGCGCTTCCACCACACTCGGATTTACCCCGCTTTCCTCGCGAACCCGGAAGGGACTGCCTTCAGGGGGCGGTGTTGAGAAAACGTGGCTCCTCTTGGATAGGCTGCTGTCAGTCACAAGTCTACTCTCCAGCACTGAGCCCGCCTCGGGGCTTCCCTTCCCTTCTCGCCTGAGTGTTCAGTTTAAATACCCGAGCCTCTGTAACGTGCTCGACCCCACGCCCTCGGGCAGCGGGTTTCGTCTGGTTGGACAAAACTGCTGTCCATCAGCAGTGACGCAGGATTCGCCGGCCCAGGCCCCGCCCTCTTCCGAAAGCCCCGAAAACAATTTTAAGATGGCGGCGGCAGCGGCGCGGAAAACAATGGGGCAGGGGTGCCGGGGACAGGCCAAGGCCTGAGGCGGGCGGCGTGCGCTGGCCTGGAGTCGGGCCGAGCGGGGTCGGAGGAAGACCCACCGCCGCGCCCGAACCCGCTACACCGCCCGCCGGGGCATGGCGCGACCGTGAGGCGGACCAGGGCCGCCAGAAGCGGAGGAGCCCGAAGTGCCAGCCGGCGCCGAGAGGCTCGGGCCCGGCCCGCGCCGCCCGCGGCCCATGGTGCTGCCCACCTGCCCCATGGCGGAGTTCGCGCTGCCGCGGCACAGCGCGGTCATGGAGCGCCTCCGCCGGCGCATAGAGCTGTGCCGGCGCCACCACAGCACCTGTGAGGCCCGCTACGAGGCCGTGTCTCCCGAGCGCCTGGAGCTCGAGCGCCAGCACACCTTCGCCCTGCACCAGCGCTGCATCCAGGCCAAGGCCAAGCGCGCCGGCAAGCACCGGCAGCCGCCCGCCGCCGCCCCGGCCCCGGCATCCGCTCCGGCCCCCGCCCCGGCCCCAGCGGCCGCGCGCCTGGACGCAGCGGACGGCCCGGAGCACGGCCGCCCGGTTGCGGTGAGTACGGCAGACTCCTGCTGCATCAGCCCTTTCTCCCGAAAACGCCTCCCCCGGCGTGGATCGGGCCTCGGGGAAACTTCCCCGGGCGTCCCCACTTCTGGGTCTGGGTCCTGGGAGGAGGCTAACATGGCAGGGAGCTGGGCGCTTGTCATCTTCGGGAAGTGGCACTGCGGTGTACTTTGGGAAAACGTTACTACGGTGGGAACTTTGAGTGAAGTCGGGGCAGGAAAGGCAGAACTTTAGTTGCTGTTAAGCTTTTCTCCCAAACTTGTTTGCCGACTGTTGAGAACTTCATCTTGTAACAAGACCCGCGTTGGAGGTGCCTACGATGTTGGGCGTTCTGGCACTTTAGGCCTGGCCTCCTTTAGTCTGCAAATGTTGATTGGATCCTTACTCTGTGGAAGGTCCGGAGCTGTAGGCAGGGTTAGAGCTTTAATATGGAAATAAGTCGCCATTCAGTTGACAGTATCCTATGGCTTTCGAATGGCGAATTGAAAAGCCTTTGGAAGCTTCAGTAAACTGTATGGTCTGCTCATTGAGTTGCATAAGAAGTATTACTTTTTTTAGGGGACCGTGGAATTTTGTGAAAACGAGAGTCTTGCTATACTATTGACAGTTCCAATTTTAACCTGTTAAGCCTTTTTAAAATCTCTGATAATATTAATAGTTGTTGAACGGGGGAAATGACGTTAGTTGTTGGTCAGTTGTGGCCTTTGGTTTTTTTTAGTAGCTGATCCTGAGATTTGTTAGTGGTGTTGCCTCCCTGAAAAGAGAAACCGGGGGGGGGGGGGAGTGTTAATAAATTCTTGGTAATTTAAAAGTAAAAGTTTACAACAGTTAAGTTGTTCATTAATTCTAATTCATGTCTTTATTGTCTCTCACTTGGTTCATTGTAATACTCTTTCCTGGGTGATTGTAAAACTGGTGTTAGACTTTGAGTCACTTAATACACGTCCTCTTGAAATGTTAGAAACCTTTCTGTTGTTGGAAGTTTAGTCTCTGGTTGGCTTTTGGGACCAGTCCAAGGTTACCTTTCTTTCCAAATCCCCCACAGAATTACTGTTTCCAGTCTTTTCCCACATTCATTTGCTGCTGGACTAGAAGGCTGAATCCCTGGGTTCTGACCCAGCTGGGCAAGGTTGTTAGTCCCCACTTTTCTCACCTGTAAACCAAGGCTATGCTGGGCTCCTTATGAAGTTGCTTGGAGGAGTCAGATGCGTATGAGGTCAGGTGTGGTAGTTCATGCCCAGCTGCCGGCAGGAAGGAGAAATGAGTGTGGATGTGGGGAGTGTCACAAGCTGAAAGATGGCTGGCAGGGTCTCAGCGCTCTACAGAGCCCTTCCGTCTTTCAGCTCCCAGCCCAGCAGAGCCTCCTCTGTCAGTAGTTATGAAATACACCTCTGCTGTTTGTTTTCAGCATAGTCTCCATTACTTCAGCCACTCTGTGTCCTGCCAGGTAGACTGTATGCTTTTGGAGTCCATACATATTTTAGGCTTTCTGTATATTTGTTGAGTGATTGATAATGAACTTGGTTGTGCTTTACCCAAAATGACTTAACTGAATGAGCTGTCTTTTCTAACAAGTCTTGAAGGAAAGATTCCCCAACTCTTCCCCCAGTCCCTCCTGGGAATTGGGCCTAGGACTTTGTACTTACTGTTTTATTCAGGGTTTCTCTTGCTGTGAAGAGACACCATGATCATGACAACTCTTTAAATAAAAACATTTAACTGGTGCTGGCTTACAGTTCAGAGGTTTAGTCCATTATCATCATGGCAGGAAGCATGGCAGCATGCAGGCAGTCTTGGTGCTGGAGAAGCAGCTGAGAGTTATATATCTGGATTCGCAGACAGCAGGAAGTGAGTGACACTGGGCCCGGCTTGAGGATCTGAAACCCCAAAGCCCACCCCTAGTGACACACTTCCTCCATCAGGGCCACTCCTAATCCAAACTAGTAGTGTCAAATAAACCTATGGGGGCCATTTTCATCAAGCCACCATACTGTGTAAGTTCTTCACCACCAACTACACTGCTAACCCTACAGAAAGACTTCTGAGAGTAGTGGTGGTCATCCCAACTGAAATAGATTATGAAGGCTCTTTAAAAAAAGCATACTTTTGGGGCTGGAGAGATGGCTTAGCAGTTAAAAGCATTGACTGTTCTTTCAGAGGATCCAGGGTCAGTTCCCAGAACTCTGTGTCAGCTCACAACCATCTGTAATTCCAGGTCCAGGTCTTCTGCCACTCTCACACAGACATGCAGGGGGGAAAACCAATTAACATAAAAATTATTAAATATATAATACTATAATTTTATAAATACTTGCAAATATAAGCACTTGCCTTGAACACTTCCTAGAAAGAACATTAATGATGTTTGAATTTCTGTTTAAATCTGTGGTAAAATTTTAGAATTTACATAATTTTATGTTTTTTATTTCTGAATTACTAGAGAAACTGGTGAGTTCCCAACCAGTGTTTTTTTGTTTTGTTTTGTTTTTTTGGTTTTGGTTTTTGGTTGTTTTTGAGACAGGGTTTCTTTGTAGCTTGGGAGCCTGTCCTGGAACTCACTTTATAGACCAGGCTGGCCTCCAACTCAAAGAGATCCACCTGCCTCTGCCTCCCGAGTGCGCCACCACCACCTGGCTCCCATCCAGTGTTTTTAAAAGAAATGGTAGAACTTAAATCTGGCAGTACTTGGTGGTACATGCCTGTGATCCCAGCACTCAGGAGCAGAGATAGGAGGATGGCTGCAAGTTCAAGATGAGCTAGGCCAACTAGGTCTGTGTAGGGGAAGCCTATCTCTAAGGAAGGGTGGGAAGGGGGACACAGAAGAGATGGCTTAGCAATTAAGAGCACTTGCTTCTCTTATAGAAAACTAGGTTTGGTTTACAGCATCCACGTGACATCTAACCATCTGTAACTCCAGTTACAGATCCAGTGCCCCCTTCTGGCCTCTGAGGATACTGGGCACATGTGATGTACAGATATACATTTAGGCACAACACTCAAAAAAGCAATATAAAAACTTTTTTTTCCCCAAGACACAGTTTATCTGTGTAGCCCTGGTTGTCTTGGAACTTACTCTGTAGACCAGGCTGGAACTCAAGAGATGCAGCTAATATTTCTGCCTGCCAAGTGCTGGGGTAAAAGGTGTGCACCACCAAGCCTAGCTAGAAAATAAACGTTTCGAAAGCACTTTGAATGTGACTTATCAGTAAGTCAGTAAGTCCTTAGAGTGTGAAACCTGACCTGCCATGTCAGGTTGATGTTACCATGTTAAACCTTGACCTGAGTGTCTTCGGACTTGAAACTTTAGAATGGATTTCTTCTTTATGGAGGAAGGACCCTTTTCACTCAGAGCTGCTGAACCTGGGGATGGGGCCCAGAAGGTAGGTATCACTAAGAAAACTGGTGTTTCCATTTTAGAGGGGAAAAGAGGCCTTGGCTGTAGGATTTTGACTTGGAGACCACAACTTTGAATTTTACTACATTTTAGAAAATTTTATGTGAGTGCATGTGGGTGGGTAGGCGTATGCCACAACGTGCCTGTGGGAATTGAAAGATAACTTGCTGAAGTTGGCTCTCCCCTCCTACTAAGTGGGCCTCAGGGATTGAACTCAGGTCATCAGGTTTCGTGGCAGACACCAATACTAGCTGAGCCATCTTGACAGCTCAAGAACACAGCTTCACAGAGAGATGAAAAGAACACCTCTTACTCCTGAGTTTTGACACTTGTGTGTTTATTTGATCTCATTCATCTTTCCTGAAGGACTGTTAAATATAACCCACCCACCCACTTCCAGTTTTGTCAAGCTATTAGGCCGTCACTGCACAGCCAGAGTTCCCTAACTGGCATACTTTGTATGTGACGAGATCAGATATTGCTCTAAGTGTTCCCCTTTACTTCGCATTGTTTTCTTCTTAAGATAACATACACACCCAACCAGCAAGAGTGGGAACACACACGCCTTAGCAAGGACCCTACAGCTCTGCTGGGTTAGAGATGAGTCAGGAACAGTACTTCGGGCTCTTTTCTATCCTGGCTTTTGAGGAATGAGCCTGTTAGGTTTTCTTTGTAATCTGCTCTTAGGAAAAAAAAATACTAGAATCCTACCCACTTTGCTTGTTTGTTTTTGTGCGTGTTGGGAGTGGGGTATGTATGCACAGGTGGTGGTGTACTACAGTTTGAGTGTAGATAGCAAAGGACAGCTTTTAGGAGTTTGTTCTCTCCTGCCATGTGGGTTCCAAGGAACAAACTCGGGTTGCAAGGTTGTGGGCAAGTCCCTTTACTTGCTGAAATATCTTGCTGATAGCATGATTGCCTTCTTTTTATTGCTAGAGTATAGAAAATTATCCACCACTTCATAAAAACTTTCATTCTGTGAGTGAAAGTAGTCTCCTATATTAGCATGGGTAATTTATTTCTATAATAAAATGTTATAAAGGTTTATTCCAAGTTTCTCTATGGACTTTTGTTAGACTTTTGCTACTAAGTCAAGAGGAACTTACCCTAAGTGGTTATGACAGTTGACAAAATGTTGTCAGTTGCATTGCAGCCTGTTCATCCCTGAAGCTGCTTTCTCCACCTCATTTAGTAATGAACAACTCCACTCATTTAGCTTATTTGTTTTGTTTGTTTGGTCTGGTTTGGTTTTTTATGAGACAAGGCCTCACTACAGACCAGACTGTCTTGGAACTCACAGAGATTCACCTGCCTTTGCCTCTTGAGTGCTGGGATTAAATGTGTGTGCCACCGTGCACATTTTAACTTGTCATTAACGGGGAAGCACTACATCAGTAGTACAAAGGATACAAAGGCGGTGGTAGCACACACCTTTAATCTCAGTACTTGAGAGACAGAGGCAAGAGGATCTTGTGAGTTCGAGGACAGCCTAGTGTACAGAGTGAATTCCAGGACAGGCCAGGGCTACTTAAAGGAAACCCTGTCTCGAAAAACAAAAAAAGAATACTTTGCTTTGATCGTCACTTTTGGGCTCCAGCTGCTTTGTCATTTGTACATTGCTTCCCCTCCCAAAGCCCCACTCTTTGTTCTGAAGATTCACACTTCTCTGCTCCCAGTTACCCAGCGTGTATTGCCTAAGACTGGAAATTCACATGAGAATTACATCAGTAAATTAATTCAAAAACTACATCTTCCTGGCCTGGCAGTGGTGCACACACCTTTAATCCCATCACTTGGTAGGTGTAGACAGTCCGATCACTGAGTTCAAGTTCAATCTGGGCTACAGAGAAACCCTGTCTCAAAAAGCAAAGAAACAAAAAAATTCTTTCTAAGCACGAAGAAACTACTGTACTGTGCTCGTGGAGGGCCGGGGCAGTCTTTTGTTTTTAAAGATGACTGATGTGGCTTCAGGATCCCATTCCCCCCCCCCAGGGCCTCCCACCCTCTCCTGTGATAGTCATCATTTCCTTTCTCATCGAGCCTGACACTCCACACTCAGTCTTTTCTCTTGTGTTTTCTCAGACTCAAATTCTGTGGTCTCCCTTCCCTTTTTGTCCTTTCCACCTGTACTTACTAACCCATTGTTATCTGTTGTTTACTCCTCCTACTTTTCTGAAATTGTCCCCTTAAAGGACACCAAAGATGGTATTGCCAAATTCAGTGGCTTCTTAGTCATCGTTCCTGACTTCCTCCTCTGACACACTCTTAGCTTCTGCTCTCTTCTGATTTTCTTTCCAGTTCTTACTGTGTGTGTGTGTGTGTGTGTGTGTGTGTGTGTGTGTGTGTGTGTGTGTTTCTCGGTCTCCTTCCTGTTTCCCTTAGTATTTGAGCTACTGTGTGGGAGCAGAGTGCTGTCAGTACTAGACGTAGATCAGTGAAAAGACAAATTAAAACTTAGCTGCTGTGGAGAGAAAGGATCAGTAACTTTAACTCTTCCTAGATGTGTTGATGTGCACTTATGAGCCCAGCTGCTCAGAAGGTTCAAAGGAGGTTCTCCAGTTTGAGACCAGCCTGGGTAACTTAGTGAGACACGTATTCAAAGTAAGTAAATGTGTTTATTTATAACACAGGGTCTCACTGTGTAGTCCTGGTTGGCCTGGAACTCAAGGGATCCATCTTCCTCTCCCTACCGAGTGCTGGGTTAAAGGTGTATGCCACTACGCTACCAAGATGCTCTGTTCTTATTTGGACCAAAGAGGAGGAAAGTCTTAAGAAAGTCTTAAGAAAGAACCTTCCAAATAGGCCCATATGCACAAGTTTTCTGTGTGTGAGAGGAAAGGTAGGTGGCTGGCAGGTAGGTAGCTGTTAGGTTATGGTAAGCAGAGACAGAAGTCAGGTTTGTTGGAAAACGGGAAGTGGTAGGGCTTGAAACAGAAATACGATCTGGCTTTGCTTCAAGGTTTTATTTTTAATTTTTATTATATTTATTTATTTACTGTATGAGGGAGGATATATGGGTTTATTTAATGGCAATTTCCTCTTTCTACCATACTGGACCCAGGGCAACTCAGGTTATCAGATTTGGTAACAGTATCTTTACCTACTGAACCATCTCACTGGCCCCTGCCTTTGCTTTTTTTTTTTTTTTTTTTTAAGATCATTTTGGAAGATTTTGGGGGTTGGTAAACAGTTCCTGAAGGCAAAGACACAGTTCTGGATTGCTAGACTAGGTACTTTGACCATGTTGAGAAATGAATAGTCTTCATTTGACTTAAGAAAAATGGTTGAGCCGGGCGGTGGTGGCGCAGGCCTTTAATCCCAGCACTTGGGAGGCAGAGGCAGGCGGATCTCTGTGAGTTCGAGACCAGCCTGGTCTACAAGAGCTAGTTCCAGGACAGGCTCCAAAACCACAGAGAAACCCTGTCTCGGAGACTGCTCTTCCAGAGGTTCAATTCCCAGCAACCACATGGTGGCTCACAGCCATCTGTAATGAGATCTGGTGTCCTCTTCTGGCCAGCAAGCATACAGATAGACAGAACACTGTATACATAATAAATGAATGAATGAATGAATGAATGAATGAATGAATGAATGAATGAATCGGAAAAAAAAAAGAAAAATGGTTGAGGGAGGGGTTAGGCCCAGTGATTTAGAACACTCACTGCTATTTCAGAGGACCCAGGTTTGAGTCCCAGCACTCATATAGTAGTTCACAACTATCATGTAACTAACTCCAGAGGTTCTGAGGCCCTTTTCTGACATCTGTGGGTAGTGCATGAATGTGGTGCATATTTATATACACATGCAAGTTAAAATACTCATATAAAATAAAAATAAATTTTTTAAAAAAGAAAGAAAACTTGGGACTGAAAGTATAGGTCAGTGGTAAAACAATAACACAAGCATGACCCTGAGTTCAAGTCCCGGTTCTTCAACAGAAAAAGGAAAGAAAAGCAAAACAGCTTTCCTTTGCTTGTTTGTTTTAGGGAGAACAGGGTCTCATGTAGTCCAGTCTGGCAGTGTAGCTAACATTGAGTCTGAGTTCCACATCCTTGGCCTCCACCTCCCAGTCACTGGGATTACAGGCACCACACCTGACATATTTCTTCTCAGATTTCTTTCCTTTTATGCTTATGCATATACACACATGCATGCAGGTGCCAGAAGAGAGTGTCAGCTCCCCTGGAGCTTGAGTTACAGACAGTTGCAGTCCCCTGATATGAGGCTAGCAGGAGTGGAACTTGTCCTCCACAAGAGAGGTTAAGTGCCCTTAATCACTGAGCATCTCTCCAGTAAATGGAACACAAGATCTCACTGTGTTACCCAGGCTGGTCTTGAATTTGTGATCTTCCTGCCTTAGACTCCAAAGTGCTGGTATTACAGGCATGTATTACCTGGCTCTTTTTTGCACGTTTAGAAAAATATTAGTGTTTCTAGGCAATTATCACCTCTACTTTTTTTCAGTAAGTGTTATTTTTTTCCTAAGTAATGTCATTGATTCTTTTCTGACTTTGTATGTTATCTGAGAATTATAATTGTCGAATTTCCAGACAAGATCCATGTTTCTGCCAGTCTACTGGCCATTCCCACAGTTATTTCCAGCATATCTAAAACGGCCTTTCTTACCCTTCTCACATGTCTTCTATTACCGGTCATACCAGCCCACACAGCCACCTGTAGCCCCTTCCACTGCCGCCAGCTTTCAGCTGCTTGTTCTTTCAGCACCAGTGTTAACAGTTTAATGGACAGGGATGGCAAAGCTGTGTCAAGGGTGGGAAAGCCCGTGGGACTGTTGGGGGAAGGGATGCCTCTTGAGTGCAGTGTGGAACACTTGAAAAGAACCGGCTTAGCAGATGAGTCTTGATTTAGCCTTGATATTTCAAGGGCTCTATGGAACACCGATTTTGTTGGCTATTTCAGAAGTTCTAGGGGGTAATGGGATGGCTTTGGTGGCTCAGTGAGAGAACACTTGCCTAGAGAGTCTGGGTTTGATCCTCAGCACTACACACACATACAGAAACTGAAGTGAAATATTTGGGAAACACTGGGCTTAACAAATGTCATTACAAACTATAACAGGGTGATACCCATGAAGACTTGCGCACTGACCAAAAAGCATCTAGTAGAACTTTGATTCCTTTAGGAAACTAAGATTTATTTAATTTTATTTGTGTATGTGTTTAAGACTGTGTGAGCGGGGGCTGGAGAGATGGCTCAGAGGTTAAGAGCACTGGCTGCGCTTCCAGAGGTCCTGAGTTCAATTCCCAGCAACCACATGGTGGCTCACAACCATCTGTACTGAGATCTGGCGTCCGCCTCTGGCGTGTGGGCATACATCGAGGCAGAATGTTGTATACATAATAAATAAATAAATAAATCTTTTTTTTAAAAAAAAAAAAAAAGACTGTGAGCATATGGCACATATGTGGGGGTGCCTGTGGAGGCCAGAAGGTGTCAGATACTCTGGAACTGTATTTAAACACATGGAAACTTGATTCTGTGGAAGAGCAGCAGGCTTTCTTTTTTGTTGTTGTTATTGTTGTGCTTAGTTTTTTTGAGACAGGGTTTCCCAGTAGCTATGGAGCCAGTCCTGGAACTCACTCTGTAGACCAGGCTGACCTTGAACTCAGAGACTCACCTGCCTCTGCCTCCTGAGTGTAGGGATTAAAGGCCACCACCGCCAGCTAAGCAGCAAGTTCTCTTAACCACTGAGCCATCTCTCTAGCCCCTAGACTCATTTTGAAGCACTCTGAACCTCATAACCTTTGACATACTAGACCAGCACTCTACTACCGACCTGTATCCCTACCGTTCTCACATTTTTTTAAGTTGACCCCTCAAACTTATTTATTTATTTATTTATTTATTTATTTATTTATTTATTTATTTTTGGTTTTTCGAGACAGGGTTTCTCTGTGGTTTTGGAGCCTGTCCTGGAACTAGCTCTTGTAGACCAGGCTGATCTCGAACTCACAGAGATCCGCCTGCCTCTGCCTCCCAAGTGCTGGGATTAAAGGCGTGCGCCACCACTTCCCGGCCTTATTTTTATTTTTATTTTATTTTATTTTATTTTGGTTTTTCGAGACAGGGTTTCTCTGTGGCTTTGGAGCCTGTCCTGGAACTAGCTCTGTAGACCAGGCTGGTCTCGAACTCACAGAGATCCACCTGCCTCTGCCTCCCAAGTGCTGGGATTAAAGGCGTGCGCCACCATCGCCCGGCTCTTATTTTATTTTTTTGAGTTAGGGTGTCACTATGTAGTCATCGGGCTGGTCTGGAACTCAGATCTATCGGTCTCTGCCTCCCAAGTGCTGGGATTAAAGGCGTGCACCACTATGCCTGGCCAAACCTCTAAGACTTTTCATCTTAAGCTTTTAAACATATTTAAAACTAAATGTAAGGGTAGATCAGTGGTTTAGTGGTTAAGAGCACAGACTACTCTTCGTAAAGACCCAGGTTTGGTTCCCAGTACCTACATGATGATTCAATACCTTTTGTACTGACAGTTGCCGGGGATCCAGTGCCCTCTCTTGGCCTCCTCCAGCAATAGGCATACATGTGGCACACAGACATACATGCAGGCATAGCACTCGTTCACATACATTTTTTAAAAAAAATTAAATATTAATGCATTTATTTTTAGACCAGTTGTATACTGAATTATAATTAACTTTTAAGTGAAAAATGAAATAAAAATTGTATGTAACAGCTTTATACATGCTACATGCTTAATATAAATCAGCTATTTTAGAAAGTGAAATGGTTAAATATACTATTTATAGTTGCAAGGAATTTAACTTCCAGAGAATTATAAATATTAACATTTAAAAATAAAATGGTGACATCACTTTTTAAATGGAGCCAGTAAACATCTTAACAGCATGCTATCTTTTAATAACCAATTGGAGAATGCTTTTCTTTAAACAAAACTTTGAAGCTGGCACTGGTTACACATTTAAGGCCCAGCACTCAGGAGGATCTTTGTGAGTTCCAGGACAGCCAGGGCTACATAGAGAGACTCTATCTTGAAAAAATAAAACCAATTAACAGCAAAAAAAAAAAAAAAAAACTTGAATCATTACTATTACTTTTTCTCTTAGAATTTACATTTCTTTTATATTTTACACTGACTCCATATATGTATTTTGATTTTTAACATGTATATGAAGATCTTTTTATTGATCGTGCTTCCATATTTCTCTATGACAATATAATTTTATAATTGAACTTCAGACTTTTACTGTTTCCCTTCAGCATGTGTATGGTGCAGGGGCTTGAACCCAGGGCTACTTGTGCATTCTAACTCTAAACCTAGCTTAGAGACAGGGTTTCTCTATTTAACAGCTCTGGCTGTCCTGGAACTCTCTCTGTAGACCAGGCTGGCCTCGAAATCACAGAGATCCTCCTGCCTCTGCCTCCTGAGTGCTGAGATTAAAGTGACACCACCACCTGGTTAGCCTTTTGTTTGGTTGTTTTTAAATAGTAAATTAATTAAAATGACATTGGTTCCTAAAAAAGAATATATGTGCAGTATCTAGGGTTTTTTTTTTTAATGATTTAGTCATTTCTACTCAGTGCACATTGATGTTTTGCCTGCATGTGTGCCTGTATGAAGGTTTCTGGATTCCCTGGAACTGGAGCCACAGACAGCTGTTAGCTTCCATGTGGGCCCTGGGAACTGAACTCAGAGCCTCAGGAAGTGCAGCCAGCGATCCTAATCACTGAGCTGTCTTTCCAGCTCCAGAATCTAGAGCTTAATAAAAGGGACTCTGGAAGGAACAACGAGAGGGGAGAGAAGTGAGAAGAAAAGGGCAGTGACTATGGTCAGCAGAGATTGTAGGTAAATGTGACTGTCGTTAGAACCCATTATTCTGTACAAATGATGCATACTAATTGTTGAGGATAAAAGAATGTGGACATGTCTGAGTGTCTGTGTGCCTCATCTGTTTCTTAAGTTGCATAATGATTTAGGATGCAGTGATCAGCCAATGTATCATACATTTGTTTTAGACAGGTTTCTCTATGTAGACTTGACTGTCCTGGATCTCCCTAAGTAGACCAGCCTGGTTCAGAACTCAGAGAGATCCACCAGCCTCTCCCTCCAGAGTGTTGGGATTAAAGGTGTGCCCCACCACCACCCAGCTAAAACAGAAGTTTCTTTTCTTTCTTTTTTTTTTTTTTTCAAAACAGGTTTTCACTGTGTAACACACACTGTTAATAGCATCAGAAAATAGCTCACTGTTTCTGCTGTTCTGCATACTCAGCACAGTTCTGTACCCACGTCCCATGTCACTAAAGAAGTGCTGGGATTACAGATGTTCACCATCACATCTGTTTGTCTTCCATAGGTTCTGGGGATTGCACTCAGGTGAGCAGATTTACCCACTGTGTCATCTTGCTAACCCTGGAATATTTTTTAAAACATTCAGATTTTTCTATGTGTATGCTGTTTTACCTGCATGTGTATATGTGTGCCACATGTGTGGCTGGTGTCCAAAAAAGTCACAAGAGGATGTTAGATTCCTAAGGATTAGAGTTATAGACAGTTTTGAGCCACCATGGGGTGCTGGAAAAAAAAGACAAGAATAACCTGTGCTCTTAATCACTAAGCCATCTTTCCAGTCCCTTTGTTTTGTTGTTTGTTTGTTTTGAGGCTTGGTTTCTTTGTATAGCCTTGGCTGTTCTAGAACTAACTCTGTAGACCAGGCTGGCCTAGAACTCACTGATATCCACTTGCTTCTGCCTCCCAAGTGTTGGCATTAAAGGCATGAGCCACCACTGCCCAATATAATATTACTTTATATTACTTTTTTTTTCCCTTTTCTTTTTTCTTCGAGACAGGGTTTTTCTGTAGCTTTGGAGCCTGTCCTGAAACTAGCTCTTGTAGACCAGGCTGGTCTCGAACTCACAGAGATCCGCCTGCTGGCATGTGCCACCACCACCCAGCATAAATACTTTCAAAAGGAGGAATTCCTGTCTCCCGGGGTCGGGGAGGAGGGTTAAAGTATGTATGTTTGTGGTGTATGTGTTACATGCAGACCAGAGGTCTGGTGTCAGATGCCTTCCTGGATCACTTTTTACTATATTTTATGAGACAGGGTCTCTCACTGAATCTTGCACTCACCAGTTGGCTAGCCTGTCTGGCAAGCTCTTTGGGTCCACCTATCTTTATTTCCATTCCCCACTCCCAGTCACATGCTAGGGTTACGGTACGTGCCCAGGTGTGTTTGTGTGTGCGTGAGTGCATGTGTGTGTGTGTGTAGATGTTGCTGGTAATCCAAATTCAGCTATCTCCCAGCCCCAGTCTTTTCATTTTTAGCCCAACGAACCCAAAGGAGATTCTAAATGAACCTAGTAACAAAAAGACAAACACTGCATAATTCCACTTGCATGAGATACTTAAAAGAATTAAAGTGGAAGCTTGGTTCCTGGGGTCTGAGGGAATGTACAACAGAGAATCCAGTGGATATTGAGTTGTAGAGCTTTGTGGTTGCTTTGTTCTTAGTGTTGAAGGTTGAATCCAGGCCTCATCATGCTAAGAAGGTGCTCCACCATTGACCATCTGTAGCCTCTAAGGTTTCAGTTATATGGAAAACAGTGCCTATTACATGTGTGTTAGTCTCCCCTGCTGGGTTTTTTCCATGGGTTTTGGGAATGGAACTCAAATGGCCTTGTTATTGGAGGCTGCTCGTTTGTTTCCCAGCCGCCCAGACTCCTGAAATAATCACCCAGAAATCTGTATTAAAACACTGCTTGTCCTATCACTTAGGTGTATTGCTGGTTAGCTCTTATATCTTAAATTAACCCATTTCTATTCATCTGTGTTTCCATGACTGTGGCCTACTGGTAAAGTTCCATCCAGCGTGTGGCATCTTTCTCCTGTGGTGGCAGCTCCATGGCTTCTCTCTGACCCCTGTCATATGCCCAAGCAGCTTCTTTATTCATTAACCAATAAAACCAACACATATACAGAAGGACTTCCCACATCATGGGCTGACATCCACAGCTAACTTACCTACTGAGTCACCTCTTGCTTTGGATGTGTTTGTGACCAGAAGACAAGATATTTTATTTTACAAATCATATAGCCTAAAATTTTTTTCTAATATTGTATGAAATTCTTATTTTTCTTTTTCCAGTTTGTTTTTTGTGTATGTATGTGTATATAAGCATGTTTAGTTTGTAGGTGGAGGTCCCTCAGTACTCTCAATCAAACCCTGACCTAATATGGCTAGTTTTGCTAACCAGCTTGCTCCAAGAGCCTCTGTATACCTTCTGAGGTAGGAATTAGAGTCACGCTCCCATGCCTGTGTGGCATTTATATGGGATCTGGGGATTCAGACTGTAGCCCTCAGATAAACCATTGAGCCTTCACCCCATGTCCTATATGGGATTAATAAAAGCGTAGAACATTGTCCTTTTTTTTTTCTTTCTAGACAGGGTTTCTCGGTAACCCTGGCTCTCCTGCAGCTTGCTCTGTAGAACAGGCTGGCCTTGAATTCAGAGATCCGCCTGCTTCTGCCTCCCTAGTGTTGGAATTAAATGTGTCCGCTGCCACCACCTGGTCAAGGCCATTGCCATTTTAAAGGCAGTTCAGGGAAAGATGTCCATGATTTTCTTCCTGCATATGAGACAAGGAAAGTCTTTTTTATATCTTATTTCATATTCATTTTAGTCTCACATAGTAGACATTATTTGTTCAATTTGCATGTAACTAAACTAAGACATATTTGTAGGCTAGTATGACAAAGTTGCCAGCTGCGTGGTAGAACCAGAATTCAACTAAGGACATTGTCGAGGCTCTTCGTCCTTTCAGTAGGCTGTTTACTTTCTGCAGATGGAGCATATATATGAAAGCACTCTAGAAATTACACATTTTTAGGAAATAAATTGCTCATTTGTATTTTATTCAGTGAAGAACAGTGGTTTTGTCGGGCGGTGGTGGCGCACGCCTTTAATCCCAGCACTTGGGAGGCAGAGGCAGGCGGATCTCTGGGAGTTCGAGACCAGCCTGGTCTACAAGAGCTAGTTCCAGGACAGGCTCCAAAACCACAGAGAAACCCTGTCTCGAAAAAAAAAACAAAAACAAACAAACAAAAAAAAGTGGTTTTTTTCATCAAAGATTTTGTGGCAGAGAGCCATGAGGTGCCTACTTACCTCCTGCTTACTGTTTACCTCCTTGCTTACTCGCACTATCCGTACCCCTCACCTACCTTCCTTCTTTCCTCCCTTCCTTCCTATTTATTGTTGTTTGCTTTCAAGAGTCTCATGTAGTCCAGACTGGCCTCAAACTGTGTGGCTGAGGCTGGCCTTGAATTCGCCTTTGCCTCTCCTGTGCTGGATCCTGGACTTTTCTTACTGTTGCGAATGAGCTTCAGTGATAAGATGTCATAGCCCTTAGTGGTGTGGGAGTAGGGAAGTGATTAGTTGCAGTTCAGGTCATTCATGTGTCCACATACACCATCACAGAAGGCGGATGTGCTTCCTCATCCTCTTATTTGGGTTTTTCCATACAATTTTCTCTGGTCACTAAGAGTTGGTTTGAAAGTTGGGAAAATACATGATATGCATTCACAGACAGGAAGAGCAGAGTCTTAGAAAATTTTACAACATTAAGCATATATGTGGAATTCATACATGTGTAATTCTCCCAAACAGCAAAGACAGGGGACAGCAAAAAGGATGTGTGTAATGTAAGGCTGCGAAACACTGGCTTTGTGCACTGCTGTTAGCAGTGCTGAGACCCAGGAACTATAAAGGTTATGTTCTTTTTCTTGTTTGTCCCTTTTGTTTGGTTTTGACGATTCAGAGGATTGACCTGCAGGCACCATGCTAGTGAGGCAGACACTGTACTACTTTGGTCTCAGCTTGTTTTAGGAGACAAGGTCTTGCTGTGCCCTCGGCTGAACTTCACCATGTGATTCTCCTGCTTTCCTCCCAGATCCTAGGATTTATGGGTGGTCATTCCTCTAACCGCTGAAGTTAATATTTTTATCTAGGCATAGATTTACCTAGGCATAGATTTACCAAGTAAATGGAAATTTACATTTACCAGGATCTCAGACAGGAATATTTCATCAGACATGATAAGAGTTTTCGGAGTTTTATTGTGAAGCAAAAAGAGAGATTTGGTTGTGTTACTGCATCAGGGTTGTTATTTAGCTACCCAGCTCATTAGGGTCCCCCCTGGTTAACCACCTCCCTGTAGAGAGGGTTTGGGAGAGACTGAAGGACAGCTAGATCTGCACTAAATTCTAAGGGGTAGATGAGCTGAGCATAGTGCACCTGAAGATCCTGGGTGATAAGGGTGGAGGTGTATATGTAACAAAGACTGCAGAACAGACTGACTGCATCCAGGAGACAGTTGAGCTGATGTGCTCCCAAAGCAGCCTGTATTCACAATGACTTTTAGACTGCCTAACCCCTGCCGCACTCAAGAAATGAACAGCTCAGGCCTCTTATCCCCAAATAGCCTTTTTGCCATTGATTGTTTGAGATGGGGTAGCTTTGTAGCCTAGGTTAGCCCAAAGTCCTGCTGAGATGGCAGTGTATGCCACCATGCCTGGGGTTTTTCTCATTTGGTTTTTTAAGTCTGTCATCTAGTATGGTCTTAAACTCCCAGACTCAAGCAGTCTACCCTCCTCAGCCTTTCAAGTAGTGAGCGCCTTAGCACCACGGGGTGCCTAGCTGTCTTATAGTTGTTGCCCAGGGTGTTCTCTTGCTAGGCCAGGACTCCACATTTAGCTGCATCATCAGCCCTGTAGTTTTTTAAGCAAGTTTCCAAAAATATCAGAGGTAAGGCCTGGAGACTGGAGAGATGACTCAGCAGTTAAGAATACTGGCTGCTCTTCCAGAGGATCCAAGTTCAGTTCCCAGCAACCACATGGCTCCTCACAACTTTCTGTAACTCCAGGTCCAGATGATCTGACATCCTCTTACGGCCTCTACACACAGACTAAACATGCAGGCTAAACATACTCATAAGATAAAAAAAAATTTTTTTAAAGTGAAACCTAGAGCTTTCCTGATGATACTGGTACTTGTGGGAATTCATTTCTGGGGTGAGCTGACACTAGGACTTCAGAGTGTATGTGGGTTGGTTTTGGTTTTCAGACAGGCTCTGCCCACGTAACCCAGCCTCAAACCTCCTGATTCTGGAATTAC
Source organism: Chionomys nivalis (assembly GCF_950005125.1). NCBI lineage: Eukaryota > Metazoa > Chordata > Mammalia > Rodentia > Cricetidae > Chionomys > Chionomys nivalis. The sequence goes on along the minus strand of NC_080092.1, from coordinate 32,373,055 downwards.
ATGTGTGTACTGTCACCCCTAACTTGTTTTTCTGTTTTTTGTTTTTTTGGTTTTTTTTTTTTGTTTTGAGAAGGGTTTCTCTGTGTAGTCCTGGCCATCCTGGAACTTTCTCTGTAGACGAGGCTGGCCTGGAACTGAGATCTGCCTGCATCTGTCTCTTGAGTACTGAGATTAAAGGCATGTGCCACCACTTCCCAGCTTTTTTTTTTTTTAATTGAAAAAAAAATAACAAGTAGAAAAGAAATACATTCAGTAGAAAAGAAACAAGAAAAAAAAAACAAGATGGACAAGATGGGAGGTAAGGGTATGTTGCCAAGTTTGAAGGCACAAATTCAGTTCCTGGGGCCCATGTGATAGAAAGGGAGAACTTTAAAGAAAAAAAAGGAGCCAGACTTGATGACACATACCTTTAATCCCAGCACTCAGAAGGCAAGGACAAGCAGATCTCTGAGTTTGAGGCCAGTTTGGTCTACAGAGGAAGTTTCAGCATGACCAGGGCTACAAGAAACCCTGTCTCAAAAAACTGGGTTAAAAAAAAGAATTTAGTGGACAACTCAGTAGTCCAAATATCAGAATAATAGAAATTATAGTAAAACAGCAACAGGAAATGGCCTACATAATTTAGTTTGTCAGCTGCAGGGAGTCAGCTGCATATTAAAGGGTATGCCTGTGCCCAGCATCAGGCAAACAGTTTCACACTTGAGTGAGGAGGGTCCTATGTGACACCAGCAGTAGGAACCAGGAAGGTAGCTGAACAGTCCTTCAAAATCCTAAGGGAGGGTCTAGAGAAATGACTCAGTGAGAAAGCATGTGTTGTCCTAGGGGAGGAGCTGAGTTTGCTTCCCTAGCCCCCAGTGAATGCTGGGTTGCTGTGGTGGCTCACCTGGAGTCGCAATACTCAGGAGGGTGAGCAAGTGGACTTAACTAGACTAGTCAGAGTGGTGGACTCTGGGGCCTGTGAAAGACACTGGCTCAGTGGGTGAGGAGGATGCCTGATTTCAGCGTCTGGACTCTATATGCACACACACACTCATGCGGCATGTGTGGGTCAGAGGGCAGCTTGAAGAGTTCTGGGAAACAAACCCAGGTTGTTAGGCTTGGCAGCAGGCGTTTCACTCTGAATCCTTTAGCTGGCCCTCCTTCAGTTATAAATAAGGGCTTTATTGAGATAACATTCGCGTGTCATATCCTCCCACTTCAGATACCCAGTTCAATGGGCATTTTAGTATATTCATGGAGTTGTAGAGCCAATGTACTGTCAGTTACAGAATGTTTTCATTGGAATAGTAAGAAATCCTCCCTCTCTACCCTCTTTGTATAGACCCCAATCATTCCCTCCTCCCACTTTCAGTCTCTCCTCCTTCTCCATCATTCTGTCCATCCCCTCAGACCCTTCCCCTCCCCTTCAGTCCCAGGTGTTGTAGTGGGAGCGGCGGCGGGGCTGTGTCCCGCTACCCGGCTAGCTTTACCCGAAATAATTACACGGAAACTGTATTTTTTTGAACACTGCCTGGCCCATTAGTTTTAGTCTCTTATTGGCTAGCTCTTACATATTGATCTAACCCATTTCTAATATTTTGTGTAGCACCACGAGCTGGCTTACCAGGAAAGATCTTAACCTGCGTCTGTCTGGAGTGGGAGAATCATGGCGACTCACTGACTCGGCTTCCTTCTCCCAGCATTCTGTTGTTTACTCCGCCTATCTAAATTCTACCCTATCAGAGGCCAAGCAGTTTCTTTATTAATTAACCAATGAAAGCAACAGATAGAAAAATGACCCACCTCCATCACCCAGGCAACCCTTACTGTGTCTATTCTTCAAACTGAGTTTGAGAAAGAACAACTATGCTCACCTTCCAAGCCTTCGTACTCTGTAACTTCTGAAACTGCTCAGGGAATTTCATCAGTGATGCTCTCACTGCTGATCCCCTGCATGTGTACAGTGGTTACCTTTCTGTTGTATTTGGCCTGCTATTCTGCCTTATGCTCTGTTTGCTTCCCCTTTCCTGGGTGATAAGGTCTGCTCCTCATGCTCCAGCCACGTGTCCTGCTGACGCTCTTTGCACATAGTTACTCACTGCTCTTAGATATGACTGAATTGAAGTTCCCCTTGTTCCTCATCAAGGAGGAGGTAGAGGCTTTCACACTGGCTAGAAAGCCTTTCTCCTTCCCTGTAAGAAATTAGAACCTCCTGAATTGTGTACAACCTAACTCTAACATACTTCCCTTTCCTCTCATAAGGCCTGCTCATCTTTCAGAGATAACTCACACTACTTCAGAGGCTGATGAGTCTCAACTGGTGGAGTCACCATCAGCTAAGAACGTCAAGGCCAGCCTGGGCTACATGAGCTAGTTTAAGAGAGAAATGGGAGAGACTGGTGGACAGAGTGGCCTTTCCACACTACTCCTGTTGTTTCCTCTTAACTTAATTACTTCAGAGTAAACACTTAAGGACAGTGGTGGCAGGCAGCTCTCTGGTTGCTGCCAGCCCACTGCCCTTTACCAGTGTACTCAACAAACCTGTTTTCTTCCTAAAAGAAAACAGTACTGTGTGTGCTGTGCAGTGTCTGTAGCTCCAGCATTTGGAAAAGCAAGGCAGCAAGGTCCTGACTCATAATGACCCTCCAAAAAGTACTTAGGCACCAAACTGTGAAGTCTTCTGGAGTCAATTTGCCATCTTCAGGATGCCACTGGCGAGTGGAAGGACCCTCCAAGAGTCCTTAGGTCTTCCCATACTGGGCTGTTCGCATTCTAAATGGGTGACTATTCTAGACCAAAAGCAAAGGATATGAAGGGGAAAAATTTAAATAACAGAATATATATATAAGCAATTCTGTGTATTTCTTTTCTTTTAAGTATCTTTTGTTTTTGCTTTTCCCAGACAAGGTTTTTCTATGTAGCCCTGGCTGTCCTGGAACTCACTCTGTAGACCAGACTGGCCTCAAACTCAGAGATCCTCCTGCTGCCTCCTAAGTATTGGGATTATAGGTGTTCACCACCACTGCCCAGCTCCTTTAGTATTTTTTTCTTTATTGATTTTCATTGAGCTCTACATTTTTCTCTGCTCCCCTCCCCCTTCAACCCTCTCCCAAAGTCCCCATGCTCCCAATTTACTCAGGAGATCTTGTCTTTTTCTATTTCCCACGTAGATTACATCCATATATGTCTCTCTTAGGGTCCTCATTGTTGTCTAAATTCTCTGGGATTGGGCTGGTTTTCTTTGCTTTGTTTAAAAGCCACTTATGAGTGAGTACATGTGATAATTGTTTTTCTGGATCTGGGTTACCTCACTCAAAATGATGTTTTCTAGCTCCATCTATTTGCCTGCAAATTTCAAGATGCCATTATTTTTTTTTCTGCTGTGTAGTACTCCATTGTGTAAGTGTACCACATTTTCCTTATCCATTCTTCAGTCGAAGGGCATTTAGGTTGTTTCCAGGTTCTGGCTATGATAAAGAATGCTGCTATGAACATAGTTGAGCACATGTCCTTGTGGCATGACTGAGCATCCTTTGGATATATACCCAAAAGTGGTATTACTGGGTCTTGAGGAAGGTTGTTTCCTAAATTTCTGAGAAATCACCACACTGACATCCAAAGGGGCTGAACCAGCTTGCATTCCCACCAGCAATGCAGGAGTGTTCCTTTTACCCCACAACCTCTCCAGCATAAGTTGTCATCAGTGTTTTTCACCTTGGCCATTTTTATAGGTGTAAGATGGAATCTCAGAGGTGTTTGATTTGCATTTCTCTGACTAAGGGTGTTGAACATTTCCTTAAGTGTCTTTCAGCCATTTTATTTTATTTTATTTGGATTTTTTGAGACATAGTTTCTCCGTAGCTTTTGGTTCCTGACCTGGAACTAGCTCTTGTAGACCAGGCTGGCCTCAAACTCACAGAGATCCGCCTGCCTCTGCCTCCCTAGTGCTAAAGGCGTGCGCCACCACTGCCCGGCTCTTTCGGCCATTTTAGATTCTTCTGTTGAGAGTTCTCTGTTTAGGTCTGTATTCCATTTTTTTTATAGGATTATTTGTTCTTTTGATGACCAATTTCTTGAGTTCTTTGTATATTTTGGAGATCAGACCTCTCTGTGTGATGTGGGGTTGGTGAAGATTTTTCCCATGCTGTAGGCTGTCGTTTTGTCTTGATTGTGTCCTTTGCTTTACAGAAGCTTTTCAGTTTCAGGAGGTCCTGTAAATTGTTTCTCAGTGTCTGTGCTCCTGGGATTCTATTTAGAAAGTGGTTCCCTGTGTCAATGCGTTCAAGTATACTTCCCACTTTCTCTTCTATGAGGTTCAGTGTGACTGGCTTTATGTTGTTTTTTGTTTGTTTTGGGTTTTTTTGGATCCATTTGGACTTGAGTTGTGCATGGTGATAGATATGGATCCATTTTCATTCTTCTACATGTTGATACCCAATTATACCAGCACCATTTGTTAAATATGCTTTCTTTTTTCCATTTGATATTTTTTGCTTCTTTGTCAAAAATCAGGTGTTTGTAGGTATGTGGATTAATATCCTGGTCTTTGATTCGGTTCCATTGGTCCTCCTATCTGTTCTTATGCCAATACCGGGCTGTTTTCAGTACTGTAGCTCTGTATTAGTTTGAAGTCGGGGATTGTGATGACTCCAGAAGTTCTTTTATTGTATAAGATTGTCTAAGCTCTCCTGAGTTTTTTGCATTTCCATATGAATTTGAATACTGTTCTATTGAGGTCTGTGAAGAATTTTGCTGGTATTTAATGGGCATTGCATTGAATCTGTAGATTGCTTTTGGTAAGATTGCCATTTTTACTATGTTAATTCTACCTACCGAAGAGCATGGAAGATCTTTTCACTTTCTGGTGTCTTCTTCAGTTTCTTTCTTCAAAGATTTAAAGTTATTGTCATACATACAGGTCTTCCACTTGTTACTCTGAGATATTTTATGCTATCTGTGCCCCCCTGTACACACATGATAAATGGGCTGAGAAAGAAATTAGAGAAACATTATCCTTTAAGTATCTTAAAAAGAACTGTTGTGGGCCTGCATGGGCTTGTTTTTCTAGCCATACGTGGATGGGGCTCTTCATTCTTTGCTGAGGAAAACATTTGTACAGTCTGAAACTCTGATGCATGCTATTTACCCACTGACATTTTGTCTGCAAGATTGGGCATTTACAAGGATCCTTCCTGTTAGGAATATTTCCTAATGCGAGCTCTCTGCCGACACCAAAAATCCCAATCAAGCCAAATCATAAGAAGCTGAATTAAAGGATATCCAGGTTTTAATGGGATTCCTGCGCTCTCGGGTGACCCTCATCCCTCCAGGGGAACCGCGACCACTGGGGGAGGGGAAGGTGGAAGAGGGAAGACCAAGGTGGAGCAGTTTAAATAAACTGGGGGGAGTGGTCAAGGTTTTGGCGGGCTGCCTTGACCCTCCTCCGGGGGAGGGGCCAAGGCTTGGCGGGGCACAGGGACAGGGCCTCCAAAGATGGGACTTACACTTCCCAAGATAACCAGAGAGCTGAACACTGAAAGCCTTAGAAAAATTACGGGATTTACTGAGTTTTATTGGATATACAGGAACAATGGGCCTCGTGTTCTAGTTAAATATTGAATGGGTTACTAGGTTCAGACACTCAAACTTTTGGACGGAGGTGGTGCATGCTTTTAATCCCAGCACTCAGGAGACAGAAGCAGGCAGCTCTCTCTCTGTTGGAAGCCAGAGGCAGGAGGATCTCTGAGTTCAAAGTCAGCCTAGTCTTAGCATTCCAGGACATCTAGGGCTTTTACATAGAGAAACTGTGTCTTGAAAAACCAAAAAGGTGTGTGTGGGGGGGTATCATGGTGCATGTTTTTTCCTTAATAGAAATAGCAGTAAGGCCTCTGAGTGTTTATATGCAAGAGTAGAGCTTGTAGGGAAAGAAGAGGGAGCCCTGGGTCAAGTTGAAATTGTCAGTACTTAACAGTCTTTAAAAGTTCTAGCTAGGTTGTGGGTACACATCTAAACCCCAGCATTTGTGAGGCTGAGAAAGGAGAACTGTAGACAGGCGGTGGTGGCATGTGCCTTTAATCCCAGCGCTTAGGAGGCAGAGGCAGGTGGATCTCTGTGAGTTTGAGGCCAGCCTGGTCTACAGAGTGAGTTTAAGACAGACCAGGCTACACAAAGAATCCCTGTTTGTAGAAACCAAACACACACACACACACGGAAGGTTGTGACTCTTCAGGTCAGCCTGGGTTTTATAAGATGTAGTAGGGGCGAAGGGAGAAATAGGAGGTTTTTGTTTTAGTTTTAACCTGTGTTCTGGAGGAGTCCAGGGAGCCACATCCTTGGTATGGCTAGAGAGATGGTGCTCAAGTACAGCAAAGCCAGAACTTGGGACTGTGAAGACCCTAGAGCAATCAGGAGCCACAGGAGGGCATTAAAAAAAAATAATTGGTCATACATTTGCTAGTCACTGCCATCATTTGACCATGGAGTCAACTGTGGGCAGGAGCTAGGTTGCATTAAGACTGGTTTTAGAAATGGCGAAAATAGTTCAAATAAGAGAAACTTCTGGTGTTAGTGGATGTAGCAAGTGCGTGAGGTGAAGAAAGGCTATGGAGTAGGTGCCTCAGTGGTAAAGTGCTTGCTTGATGTGCAGAGTCCTGTTGACTCCACCAACATTAAGAAAAAAGCTAGGCATAGTGGTGCACACCTTTATTCCCAGCACTTGGGAGATAGAGGCAGGTGGATCTCTGAATTCCAGGCCATCTTGATCTACATAGTGAGACTTGTGATGGTGGAGACTGCTTTGACGCAAGGGGTAAAGGAACTCTGGTTTCTGTTTGTGTAACTGGCTGGGTACTAGTGACATCCTCTAAGAACAAGGAGGAGGGGGACAAGGTAGGACTAGTTATCACCTGAAGGTGTCTGTGTGCCCAGGGGCAGGTGATCAGGTAGGTAGAGGAGGAAACAGTCTGCATAGGTGGGTGGGCTGGAGACAGCATCCTGTCACCTGTGTTTACCAAGTGCTCGTCACTGTCCCAGGGATGGGGGCTGGGAGAGTGTTTGCTCAACATTCTCTTGTACACAAAGTCAACCTGGAACTAAGAGAGCCCAGTTGTAGGGAGGTGCGTGTGGTGTGACAGATAGTCACTCTGAAAGGATCAGAAGAGCTGTTCTGGACAAAACGAGAGAGTTCCAGAGCCCTGTGGCAGGAATGAACCTACGTATTTGAGAGCTTGAATGGCTGATGGCGTGCACTGTGGAGCAGGAAAGATGCTGGAAAGGCAGCTAGCTACTCACTCAGCATTCCAGCCCCTGGGCAGGTGGGCTTGTTCTGGGTGTGATAGTCAGCCCTGGGGAATGAGGAAAGGGAAGTGGGTGTGATCTGTTGGGAACAGAGGAGAGCGCTGTACTGTTTTATAAAGGTAGGAAAGATAGAAACAAAAGAAATGCTGGAGCCCAGTGTGTGCGCTAACCCAGCCCTTGAGAGGGAGAGGTAGGAGGATTGAAAATTCAAGGCCGGCCTGAACTACTTAGCTGGACTCTGTCTCTAAAAACAAAAGAGAAGGTGAAACATTATCAACTGTATTTCCTCTGACTAGATAAGGGAGAGTGGGGGGACACATTTACATTCCCCAAATAAAACTTTCCAAACTGCATTTTATGAAGAATGCATTTTAGGAGGATGGCTCTCTTCTCCCCAGCCACCCCTAGGTGGCAGTAGGAAGCAAAAGAAGCTCCATGGAAGCAAAGCAACACATTTGGTTTCAAGGGCTTGTTCTTAAAAAAAAAGAGAGAGAGAGAGAGATTTAAAAATGAGATTTAATTTATGTGTGCACATGACCAAAACACCCATAAAATGGACAAAAAGAAAATGTTGATAAGGTGGGGGAAAAGGATGGCAGCAGCTGAGACTGAGAAGTGGAAGAGCACAGCCTGCTGCTGAGAGCTGCCCCGCTTGTTGTTGCCTTGGGCAGCCAAGTCTGGTCAGAGTGTGCCTGCACTCTGCTTCCAGGGCAGTCCTCTGCAGCAGAGGGACAGTATGAAACTCTGAAACTTAGCAGCTGTTAGTCACTGTCACCCAGACTGACTTTGAACTCTCGAGACTCCTAAGTACTGGGGTTACTAGTATTCAACACCACATAGTGCCAGGCTGGAGCATTTGTAATAGCATACTCATGTGCTCAGGAGTAGTGGGAGGCAGGCATGGTCCTGGGGTGAGGGGAAAGGGTAAGATATAACTTAATAATAAAAGCAAGCATAGGAAAGGACAGGCTGAGAGCTGGAGCCCAGCTGGGCAGGAGTAAGCCACAGCATCTCCCCAACACTCCGCTAGTTCTTGTCATGAAATTCCTACCCCCAACTCTAACTGCACTTACTCTACAGCATGTAGGGCATTAGCCTTATCCTGTAGTTGTGCCAATTTGCTCTGTGCTCTGAGATACTGGAAGGCCATGAAGAGCACTGACTTTTATTTGCCTTTGTAGTCCCCACAGCATTTGTTCCTGGCACACATAGCCCCTTAATAATGCTAGCAAAGGGCTGGAGAGATGGCTCAGTGGTTAAGAGCATTGCCTGCTCCTCCAAAGGTCCTGAGTTCAATTCCTGGCAACCACATGGTGGCTCACAACCATCTGTAATGAGGTCTAGTGCCCTCTTCTGGCCTGCAAACATACACACAGACAGAATATTGTATACATAATAAATATTAAAAAAAATAATACTAGCAGGATGAAGCTAGTGAAGAAGAAAATGAAGGTACCAGGACCGACATGATGAGGAACAGCAATGTTTGTGAGGTTGGCAGTGGGATAGCTAGTTGGACATTACTTGGGAGGTAATAGGGCAGCTGGTAAGATAGCTAAGTAGTTCAAGACACTTGCTACCAAGCCTGACATCCAAAATTCAGTCCGTACAACCCACAGGGTCAAAAAGAGAACCATTTTCAGCAAGTTGTCCTCTGACTTCCACAGACCTACTGTGGCCTGTGCACACACACACACAAACAGATGTAAAAAAAACAATGAAAAGGAGGGCCAGGCAGTGGTGGTCCTCACCTTTAGTCCCAGTACTTGGGAGGCAGAGGCCAGTCTGTACTACATAATGAGTTCCAAGACAGCCGGAGTTTCACGGGGAAACCCTGTCTCAAAAAGCCAAAAAGAAAAGTTGTCTCATTGCTGTGAAAAGACACCATGACTACAGCAACTTTCATAAAGGAAAACATTTAATTGGGGCTGACTTATAGTTTCAGGGGTCAGTTCATTATCATGGTGGGACATGGCAGCATGCAGGCAGACATGGTGCTGGAGAAGGAGCTGAGAGCCCTACATCTCCAATTGCAGGCACAAGGAAGTGGCCCACTGGCCCGAAAGACTTGAACTTGTAAAACCTCAAAGCCCACCTCCACAGTGACACACTCCCTCCAGCAAAGCCACACCTCCTAATCAAGCACTCAAAACATATGAATCTGTGGGGCCATTCCTTTTTTTTGTTTTTTGTTTTCGAGACGGGTTTCTCTGTAGCTTTGGTGCCTATCCCGGAACTAGCTCTTATAGACCAGGCTGGCCTCGAACTCACAGAGATCTGCCTGCCTCTGCCTCCCTAGTGCTGGGATTAAAGGCGTGCGCCACCACCGCCCGGCTTGTGTGGCCATTCCTATTCAAATCACTGCAGAGAAGATGGGAAGTGAGTGGGACAAGAGCTGAAAAACACAAACAGCCCATGTTGTGTGTGAGGAAGTGTGCGCCATGAAGGAAAAAGGGAGCTTTGAGAAGGATACAGAAATGGGCAGTTGGGTGGATGTGGGATTATTGTGGTTTACACTGCCACTGCCTGAGACACAAACCATAAATCAGGGCTCCCGTCTCAGTCACTGCTCTGTGCTGTGAGGAGACACCATGACAAGGCAACTTACTTTCTCTCTCTCTCTCTGTCTCTCTCTCTCTCTTTGGTTTTTTAAGACAGGGTTTCTCTGCATAGCCCTGGTTGTCCTGGAACTCACTCTGTAGACCAGGCTGGCCTTGAACTCACAGAAATTCACCTGCCTCTAACTACCAAGTGCTAGGATTAAAGGCGTATACCACCACTGCCCAGCTGGACAAGGCAACTTTTTAAAGAAAGCAATTAGTTGGGGGAATTGGTTACAGATTCAGGGGGTTAGTCTACAACCCTCATGGCAGATAGTATGGTGGCAGCCATGGCTCACATGACAAGAGCTCGCGTATGATCCACAAGTTGCAGGTAGAAAAAGAGCGGTCTGGGGTAGGCTTTTGAAACTGCAAAGGCCATCTCCAATGACTTAACCTCCTTCAACAAGAATACACCTCCTAATCCTTCCCAAATAATTCTACTAACTGTGGACCAATAATTTTAATATACAAGCCTGTGGGGGACATTCTCATTCAAACCACATAGCTCCTTTGGTTGGGAATGATAGAATCCATGTTAAATCAGTCTAAGCACAAGGGAAAAAATATATTGGTTCATGTAAATAGGAAGGGTTTTGTCATTGGCAGGTCTTGGGTATGACAGGGTACAGGAGTCCTTTGTGATGGTCTTTTGCAGACCTTCAACTAGATGACAGTAGCCATCATCACACTGTGTCCTGCGACAGTCCAGAGTCTAATGCTCACTTTCTCACAGTAAGCCAGACTGACCAGGCACAGATCTGGTGATAGAGGTGGTACTCTAAGGGGAAGCAGAAGTTTACGGAGGTGTGTAACCACAGAGTGCTGCAAGAATGCATATCTCTGATTGAAGTCACTGTTGGAAGCAAGGGGACCTAAGACAATGTGTCCATGTTCCTAAGTCTGTTGTTCCAATGTTTTCCAGCATCTTCATGATACAGTGAAGAGGAACCTTGACAGCGCTGCCTCACCTCAGAATGGTGATCAACAGAATGGCTATGGAGACCTATTTCCTGGTCATAAGAAGACCCGCCGAGAGGCCCCTCTGGGCCTCAGTGTATCTGCCAATGGGCTTCCTCCTGCCTCACCCCTTGATCAGCCTGACAAGCCTCCTGGGGGAGATGCCCTGCAGTCTGGTGGGAAGCACTCCCTAGGGCTAGATCCCATCAACAAGAAGTGTATGGCAGACTCAAGCATCCACCTGAATGGAAGCAGCAACCCGAATGAGCCTCTAATCCTGAGTAAGGAACTCAAGCAAGAACCAGTGGTCGACCTACCATGCATGATGATTGCAGGAGCCGGAGGCTCCGTATCCCAAAGCAATCTTATGCCCGATCTCAACCTTAATGAGCAGGAGTGGAAGGAGCTCATTGAAGAGCTGAATAGGTCAGTGCCTGACGAAGACATGAAGGACCTGTTTACTGAGGACTTTGAGGAGAAGAAGGATCTAGAGTCCTCTGGTTCTGCCACACAAACCCCCTTGGCCCAGGACATTAATATTAAGACTGAGTTCTCTCCAGCAGCCTTTGAGCAGGAGCAGTTAGGTTCTCCACAAGTGAGGGCTGGGTCTGCAGGACAGACCTTTCTGGGACCTTCCTCTGCCCCTGTGGGAACAGATTCTCCGAGCCTTGGGAGCTCTCAGACTCTGTTTCACACCACTGGTCAACCTGGGGTGGACAATCCCAGTCCAAACCTGATGCCGGCATCAGCACAGGCCCAGAATGCACCAAGAACCCTTACAAGTGTGGTATTGCCTAGCCAGGGCCCAGGAGCGGCCTCGGAGCTGTCCTCTGCTCACCAGCTCCAGCAGATAGCTGCCAAGCAGAAGCGGGAGCAGATGCTGCAGAATCCACAGCAAGCCACCCCAGCACCTGCCCCAGGCCAGCTGTCCACATGGCAGCAGGCAGGGCCCTCCCATAGTCCCTTAGATGTCCCTTATCCCATGGAGAAGCCTGCCAGTCCTTCTGGCTATAAGCAAGACTTTATCAACTCAAAACTGCTCATGATGCCTAGTGTAAACAAGAGTTCTCCTCGGCCGGGAGGTCCCTACCTCCAGCCCAGCCACTCGAACCTGCTGAGTCACCAGTCACCAAGTAACTTGAATCAGAGCTCTGTGAATAACCAAGGGTCTGTTCTAGACTATGGCAATACAAAACCCCTTTCTCATTACAAAGCAGACTGCGGGCAAGGCGGCCCTGGGTCTGGCCAGAACAAACCAGCTTTGATGGCATATCTTCCCCAGCAACTGCCCCATCTGAGTAATGAGCAGAACCCCCTGTTTCTAATGAAACCAAAGCAGGGAAACATGTCCTTCCGGTCACTGGTTCCACCTGGACAGGTGAGTCAGAGCCTTCCCTTTCCATCACTGCTGCGGGCACTAGTAAAGTCCCTCACTAAACTAGGCCAACATGTAGGAGACAGTAGCGGGAGCAGCTGCTGCCTTCCTTTGAAGAAGAAAATGCACAGGATAAGCCAGGATTGATCTGTGTCTTTTAGGCACAGTTCATTTAGGCCTGGCTGGGTAGACAAGCTGCTCTTGAACAACTGATTCCCCTGCCTCTACCTCCCAAGTGTTGAGATTACAGGTGACTGGAATTGACCTTAATAAAGAGTAAAAGTCCTTAGTATAGCTTGGGTGTGGTGGCACAAGCCTTTAATCCCAACACTAGGGAGGCAGAGGCGTGTTACAAAGAGAAACCCTGTCTTGAGAAAAAGATAATTCCTTAATAGAACTTGACTTTAGCTACACAGACATTTGAGAAATCACCTAATTTAGTTTAGTTGTTGTCTTTCATGCTGAACAACTACATAAGGCCCTGTCTCAAAAAGAAAAATAAAGCCAGATGTGGTGCCCTGTGCCTTAAATCCCAGCTCTCAGGAGGAAGAGGCAGAGGGAACTCTGAATTCAAGGCCAGCCTGGTCTACACATTGAGACTCACAAAACAAGAAGCCAGTTGTGGTTCACAGCAATTTCAGAACAGGGAAGGTGAGGCAGGAGGATTGTCACAAGTTTGAGGCCAGCCTGAGCTACAGTGTGAGGTCTTGCTTGTTTTGTAGGAAACAAAAAGAGGGGAGGGGAGAAGAGGGTGTAAAAGTTACAGTCTTTAAACATGAACTTAAGGCAGAGTGTGGAGTTGATGGGCGGTGCATTCAGAAGGTGCTTTGAAGACAGGTCCTGGGGGCTCACTGGCCAGCCAATCTGGCTGCATTGGGAAGCTCTTGGTTCAGTGAGAGACCTTGTCTCAGAAAATAAAGTGAAACAATAAAGAAAGACTTGATGTTGACCTCTAATGCACACAGAAACACTAAACAGAATTGAAAATCTAAGGATACAAAGTACTGACAAAGCTATCCTGTCCCCTCCCAGGAAAATGTATGCAAGTGGGTAAGGAAATTATTTCATGCCAGACGGTGGTGGAGCACACCTTTAATCCCAGCACTTGGGAGGCAGAGGCAGGAGGATCTCTCTGAGTTCAAGGCCAGCCTGGTCTACGGAGTGAGTTCCAGTACAGCCAGGGATACACAGAGAAACCCTGTCTCGAAAAACAAAAACAAAAAATTATTTCATGCTGTTCAGAGACAGCCATATGTATAGCAAGTATATTCTCTAAAGACAGAGTAGCTTTTTGTTTTCTGTTTGGGTTGGTGGCGGGGGGGGGGGGTGTTGTATTGAGTTAGGGTCTCACTATGTATCCCTGACTGATCTGAAACTCAGAGTTCCTCTTGACCTCTGCCACCACACACATAAGGGACATTTCATATCCAAACTATAACATCAGGAGTTAAGAAAGATGATGGTGAACATCAGGGTTAGGACATCATCCATCCCACCTGACTTGGTTCCCTCCATCTTTTTTGACAGGAGCAGAACCCTTCTTCTGGCCCTGTACCAGCCCAGACTGCCAATGTGGGGAGCCAACCTCCTAGTGTCTCTGTGGCCAGCACTCACAGCAGCTCCCCCTATCTCAGCAGCCAACAGCAGGCAGCTGTGATGAAACAGCACCAGCTGCTCCTGGACCAGCAGAAGCAGAGGGAACAGCAGCTGCAGCAACAGCAACAGTTCCTACAGAGGCAGCACCTTCTGGCTGAGCAGGTAACAGGCACAAGAAACCACACAGACACTACTTGAGCATATTTGCACTTTTTAGCCCAGCAAGAATCCAAAGTAGGTAAAGTACTTGTCATCCTGATGACCTGAGTTCAGTCCCTGTAACCCACATGCACATGAAAAGTGAAAATCAACTCCACAAATGACCTCCATATCCACACTGTGGATGAATACTCCCCCCCAACACACACCCAGGCCATACACACAAGATTTTCTTTTTAGAAATTAGGGCCAGGTGGTGGTGGCGGCGCACACCTTTAATCCCAGTACTCAGGAGGCAGAGGCGGGTCGATAGAAACCTTTTACGCAGGTCTGTCAGCCTGTGTCTGACCCAGGTGGCAGGAGAAGACTGACTCCAGCAAGTTGGTCTCTGGTCTTCACACTGTGGCACACACTCACACACGCACAGTAAATAAAGAATACTAAACGATATTGTTACTATTTAAAATAAGTAAATAGGATCTCCTTCCCAAGGCTGTAGCATCTTCTTTTTAAGATTTATTTATTATGTATAGTGTTCTGTCTGCATGTATGCCTACAGGCCAGAAGAGGATGCCAGATCTCATTACCAATGGTTGTGAACCAACATGTGGTTACTGGGAATTGAACTCAGGACCTCTGGAACTGCAATCAGTGCCCTTAACCTCTGAGCCATCTCTCCAGCCCCTGGCCATAGCATATCTTAGGCATGTAGTTTGTGGAGACTAATAAAGGCAGCATCTTCATGTGTAAAGGGGCATTTTCCTGTGTTTTTGTCCAGGCACACAGGCCATCCCTCCTTGAGGAACCAAAGCGTAAAGAAGGAAGATGCCCCTGAGGTCTTAAGTTCAAGATTCACATTTCCCTCAACACTGGGTTACCAGAGGTAGAGTGCTGACACCAGGCAACCATGAGAGCCTTTGAGGGGTTGGACCATATCTTCTAATTAAGACAGAAGCCAGGTCTGACTCTGAGGAAGCTTATGTAGGAGACTTGCCCTCATGCTTAGCCACATAGTAAGTTCAAAGCCAGCCTGGGCTACAGAGTGATACTTTATCTCAGAAGAAAAGAGACCAGGAAGTGGCTCACAAGCCTGAGGCCCTGAGTTCAAAACCCTGGAACCTGGAACGCAGTAAAACAGGAGCACAGTCCTGTAGCCTCAGGGCTCATAGGTGGAGATGGGAAGCAGAGACACATCCTCCTGATGTTCTTGGGCCAGCAAGCCTGGCTTCAGTGCTGAACAGAAAGAAACCCTGTCACAGCCCAAGGAAAATGGCAGGTTGTCCTCTGATACATACCGTGGCACACGCTTGCCCACGCCCACACACAGAGCAGACTTGGAGCCAACTCCAGAGACTACACTTTGCTGAGTTTGTTCATTGCCACAGCTCCTCCACCATCTCTTCTTTTTCTTTTTTGATTTTTCAAGACAGGATTTTCTCTGTGTAACCTTGGCTGTCCTGGGAACTTGCTCTGTAGATCAGGCTGGCCTTGAACTCAAAGATAGATCTGTTTGCCTCTGCCTCCTGAGTGCTGACATTAAAGGTGTGCTCACCTGCCGGGCGGTGGTGGCACCAGCCTTTAATCCCAGCACTCGGGAGGCAGAGGCAGGCGGATCTCTGGGAGTTCGAGACCAGCCTGGTACAAGAGCTAGTTCCAGGACAGGCTCCAAAGCTACAGAGAAACCCTGTCTCGAAAAACCAAAAAAAAAAAAAGGTGTGCTTACCTTTAATCAACACTGCCCAGCCCACATCTTTTTAACTAATCGCTTATTAGGATAGAAATCGTGTCGCATATGGTTTTGTTGAAACTACACACTTCAGTGTTTTCCATTGTAATTATAGAGTTGTGCAGTCACTGCCGAAACCCATTTTTATCACCCAGACAGCATACAGGAGCAGTTGCTGGCCTTCCCTGCACCCATAGGTGCCTGCCCGTGAGCCTCACACTTGCGCACCTTGCTTTCTTGCTTGTTGGTTTTACACCATGTTCTCCCTCCCGTTCTTGGCCCTTTTCTAGGAGAAGCAACAGTTTCAGCGCCATCTGACCCGCCCACCCCCGCAGTACCAGGACCCAACACAAAGCAGCTTTCCCCAGCAGGTTGGACAGTTCACAGGTAAGGGGGTGTGAAGGGGGCTGTGGGGAAGGCAGTCGGGCATGACGGTGGGTGGAGCTCATGGTGTGTGGTGCTGATGAGTCCCAAGTTTACTTGCTCACAGGAGCTATGGTTTGGAGGAGAGGGAGGCCTGGATTTTGGTTCTTTTGTGGCACAAGGAAAAAAGAGGGTCTTGAGTGTTGACGAGGATGCTCATAGTTAAATAGGTTTTGAAGGAAAACTATTACTAGTTAGAGGGCATCTTATGTGTAAGTTTTAATTAAGGTAGTTCTTTGTATCTTCAGAACCCCAAAGCAAGCAGGTGTGGTAGTACATGCCTGTGATTCTAGTACTTGGAAGATGAGGCGGGAGGATCAGGAATTCAAGGTCATTTTCAGCTTAGTTTGAGAGAGCTTGTCTCAAACAAAACCACCAAAAACATCTGATCTGCCGGGCGGTGGTGGCGCACGCCTTTAATCCCAGCACTTGGGAGGCAGAGGCAGGCGGATCTCTGGGAGTTCGAGACCAGCCTGGTCTACAGAGCTAGTTCCAGGACAGGCTCCAAAGCCACAGAGAAACCCTGTCTCAAAAAACCAAAAGAAAAAAAAAAATCTGATCTTCCCAGATGAAGGATTCCCTCTCACGCACCTGTGTGGGCTTTTGCTTGGCTTTTCCTCACGTTGGTGTCATAGGGAAGACAGAAACACCTAAGCCTCAGCTGTCACCTCTGAAATGGATTGAGCAACTAGTTTGGGTGGGGATTGCAGGTGACGTGTCAGTCGGGTGTACTGTGGTCTGCCTTCCCTCCTGACCTTCACTGTGAGTGTTCAGAGAAACTGACTTCACCCACGTAAGAGCCTAGGTGGGGCTTCGTGGTGTGCTGACTAGGAATATGGAATTGAAGTCTCTAGAGTCACAGAAGCCTGTGTCTGGCTGGGTTTCCCAGCTCCATCCCATGCCACATTGATAAGTGCTCTAATAGGAGTGAAGTTGTCAATTTCAGCTCTCCCCTTCACACCTTTGCGTGGGTTTTTTGGTTTCTTGAGACAGGGTTTCTTTGTATATTCTTGGCTGTCCTGGAACTCGCTCTATAAACCAGAGATCGCCTGCCCCTGCCTCCCAGCTGCTGGGATTAAAGGCGTGCGCCACCCACCACCCCCTGGGCTTCACACCTATTTTTTAAAAGTTATTTTCATTATGTCTACATTTGGGGTATTATGTGACTGTGATGCAGGAACCTGTGGAGCTAGGGTTATGGGCAGGTGCTAGAGACCAAACTTAGGTCCTCTGCAAAGCTCAGGCCAGAACCAATAGGCAGCAAGCCCCAACCAGACATGGTGATGATACCAGCACTTGGGAGATAGAGATGAGAGGATCAGGAGTTCCAGGTCAGTAAGTAGGTCTCTGTAAGAAAGGAGAGGACTGGAAAGTCATCAGTTGGTAAAGAGCTTGGAAGACTGAGGACCCCAGTTGATCCTCAGCACCATGTAAAAGCCAGGTGCTGAAGCATGTGTGTAATCCAGGCACCCCAAAAAGAGGCAGGCAGATCCCTGGAGCTTTCTAGCCAGTCGTCAAGCCCAGTTAGTGATCTTCAAGCCAGTGAAACAAGATGGACAGCTCCTGAGGAACTAAGCTTAAGGTCAGCCTTTAGCCTCCACATGCTGTGCCTGCACACACGCGCGCACACACACTTAAGGTCAGCCTTTAACCACATGCTGTGCCTGCACACACGCGCACACACACACTTAAGGTCAGCCTTTAACCTCCACATGCTGTGCCTGCACACACACACACAAGAAAGGCAGACAGCAAGTTTCCTGAGTTCAAAGGCTTGTGCTCAGTAAATACCTGGTAATTCCATGCTAGATTTCTGCCTCCCTCAACCACCTTGTCACCTTATGTCATTATGTCATAAATAACAGGGTGTAGAGAGATGTCTTCAGCTATATATAGCCCTTCCCAAATTGCCACAGCCTCATCCAAGAGCCACCATCCACCAACAGCCACACCTCAACAGAACTAAACTGCAGTTTCAGGCTTTCCTATCCTGCTCTTGACACACCCTAGTCATGGCTGGTTCTTAATGTCATAGCTTGTCACAATTCTGTTCCTTCACAGCCTTTTCTGTTTCAAAGGCCCCTCTCCTCTAAACTGTCATATTGTCAAACCAACATGTGGGTACACATTTGTGTATGTGTGCTTCTATGTGTGCATCCATGAGTTTGTGTTTGCATGGGTACATACATATACATGTGTGTGCATGTTTTGTGCACATGTGTGTTGCTTTGCTGCTGGTGAATGAACTCAAGCTCTTGTGCATACTAAGTGTTCTACCTACTGAGCTACACTCCCAGCCCTAAATTCAATTCTGAGCCTCCTTCTTTGTGAAGACTGTTCCGTATCTTAGGCACAAAGCCTTCAGACCCCTGCTTCCTATATCCTGCTGCTCAGACTTTGACCCTTTCACACAGTGTGGTGGCTTGCCTTCCACAGACAGATGCTGGGGTATCTGTCTTGAAATCCCCAGGTCCTACCTGAGAAAAACTTTGTTGGATGCTTAATAAGAAAATGAACAAGCCAACTGGCTTAACTGCTCTGGAGTTTCCCTTTGTCCTCTGTTTCTGAATACTGTCCGTGTCCACTGCCCATGAGGTATAGGGTTTGTCCATGGAAGAAGAGCTGCATCTTAGGGCTAGACATCTCCACCACACCAGTCAGGAGTGCCAACTGGGCTGGCAAGATGGCTCAACAAGTAAAGACATTTGCCACCAAGTCTGATGACCTGAGTTTGATTCCCTAAGACCTACGTGGTGAGGAGAGGAAACTGTCCTGGCTAGTTTTATATAATACTGACACAAGCTAGCGGCATTTGGAGAGAGGGACTCTCAGATGAGAAGAATGACTCCATCAGACTAGCCTGCAGACACGCCTGTGGGGCATTAGTGTGGGAGGCCCAATCCACTGTGGGTGTCGCCACCCCTGGGCTGCTGGTCCTGAGTGGAAAAGAAAGCTGACTGAGCACGCCCTGGTAAGCAAGCCAGTAAGCAGCATTACTCCATGGTTTCAGTTCCTGCCTGGCGTTTCTGCCCCTGACTTCCTTGAATGATGGACTGACTATAAGCTATAAGATGAAATAAACTGCCAGGCGCAGTAGCACATGTCTTTAATCCCAGCACTTGGGAGGGGGAGGCAGAGGGGGGGAAAGGATGAAATAAAGCTCCCCACATTGCTTTTGGTTATGGTGTTTATCACAGAAGAAACATAACTAAGACAGGAACCAGCTTCCCACCTGTTGTCCTCTGACTTCCACACGCTTGTTTGGCACTTATGCACCTGCACCTACTCACACATGTAAAGGAGAAAAAATGAATGCAAATTTGATTGCTAGAATTTTCTGTCTTCTAGGACCTTCTGCTGCTGTGACTGGCATGAACAACTTGGGTCCATCCAGTTCCAGCTGTCCTCGAGTGTTCCCGCAACCTGGGACTCTGATGTCAATGGGTCCTGGACATGCTCCTGTTTCGTCTCTCCCCTCCAGCTCAGGCCAACAGGACCGAGGAGTGGCCCAGTTTACTGGGTCCCAGAGCTTGCCACAGAGCAGCCTTTATGGCATGACCTCTGGCCTATCCCAGATAGTCGCTCAGCCCCCACCACAGGCTACCAGCGCACATGCCCACCTTCCACGGCAGACCAATGTGGGCCAGAATGCCTCTGCTCCAGCTGCCTATGGACAGAACTCTCTGGGGAGTGCTGGTCTCTCCCAGCAGCACAATAAGGGAACCCTGCCTCCTGGTTTAACAAAGCCACAAGTCCCAAGGGTGTCAGCAGCCATGGGAGGCCAGAATGCCTCATGGCAACATCAGGGAATACCAAGCCTGAGCAGCCAGACGCCAGGGAACAGCAGCGTAAGCCCCTTCCCTGCAGCTTCCAGTTTCCACATGCAGCAGGCTCACCTGAAAATATCTGGCCAGCAGTTCTCCCAAGCCATGCCCAGCAGGCCCATGGCCCCCATGAACTCAGCAGGTGCAGCAGGGTCACTGCTGCCCCCGGTGAGCACACAGCAGAGGAACAGTGCCCCTGCACCCGCACCTCCCCAAGCAGCCCCTCAGCAGGGCTTGCCTGGCTTAAGTCCTGCAGGACCTGAGCTGGGGGCCTTTAGCCAGAGCCCCACTTCACAGATGAACAGCCGGGCGGGGCTGCACTGTACTCAGGCCTATCCTGTGAGGACCATGGGCCAAGAGCTGCCCTTCGCCTTCAGCGGACAGCCGGGCAGCAGTGGGCTGTCCAGTGTGGCCACACACACTGATCTGATCGACTCACTGCTGAAGAACAGGACTTCTGAGGAGTGGATAAATGAGTTGGATGATCTTCTAGGGTCACAGTAATGGAGAAATTTGTGGTGTTTTCCATGTTTAGACATCTTATTTTTGTTCTCAGATTCAAGAACAACTACTTTGGACCAAAAGCCCATGGCCCAGAGAACTGGGCCAGTAGAACTTAAACCGTGGCTGAGGCCAGCTCTGGTCAGTATCTGCTGGTCCGTTGGGCTGGCGCAGCCCATTGGCATCACTACCTGGGATTGGGATAGCAGGATAGGGGTTTGAAAGGTGGCTTCCTACCCAGATGACCAAAAAAGCCAGTGGAAACAAGCCCTGCCATGTCAGACTTAGCAAAAATAATGTGCTGTCTTTTTACCCAAGATTTCTCCACTTGCCTCAAGGCTGGGAACAAATTTCTGTTGAAATTTTTAAATAGAATTATTTGCATTTTGTAGCATAGAAGTAATTGTTTTAATTTAAGATTTTTAAGCAGATTAGGATAGGTGGTGGTTGTATTCGTAAGTGGCACTGGAGACCGAGGGTTTCCTTTTGAGTCGGAGCCTTTTCTATTTCTGCTCTGTCCGCTTTCATGGTCACTGGAAGTCATTGCTGTAAGTATAGACTGTGACTGCAGATGCCAAAATGATCAGGAAGCCACAAGATGTTAGGTGTAGTGGTCCAGATAGGGTCCGTCCTTAAAGCTCCTACTTCCTGGCTGCCATTCACTCTTCAGGATACTGGGCCCCCATGGAGCCCCCTCCATACCCTGGCATGGCTAAATGCTGAAGGTGGAGATTTAGGCTCCAGCCTTCTGCATCTCTTGACAACCTGTATTTACCACAGTAGAAGTGCCATTCGGTTGTGCACACGTCTTTTCTTCTCCACATCATCCCCATTACCCTTCTGTCTCCTCATCTTCTCCCAGCCAAAATGGGAAACGGTGATTTACTTTACTACATTAAAAGAGGAAAAGTCAAACTCCGTAGGGAGCCTAAGCCTTGCACAGGTTTGGGGAAAGAAGGCTGCAGGCAGCCCACCACCTAGGAGTTACTTTATTCTTTATCCGCCATGCATCTGCTCCTCCCACGGCTGATGATTTGCACTTTTAAAGTGGCTTTAACACTAACCCACCCTTGCTAAAGATGCGAGTGGATTCTATTTGAAGGTCTGTTGATGGACGTGTCTTAGCAGAGAAACCATGAACTAGAACATGGCAAGGGGGCTGCTGACAGCACTTGCCGTATCACGAGCAAGATGGTGCGCACAGAGCAAGACCTTGAACAGGATGGCGGAGGGAAAGAAAGGTTCTGCTGGAGTGACCTGCGTGCAGAGTGGTCTGCAGAGAAATCACAGCTCCGCCCACTGTCCTGGGTCCCAGAACACTTCCAGTGTAAAGAACTGAGCCAAGGAAATAACAAGAGCAGCCTGTGCACTCAGAGGGTCGGAGGGTACACACTGCTAACTAGTTTGCACCGGCAGTGCCTTTTTCGCTGAGGGCACCTATGCTCTCGGGTTCTCGTCTCATAGCCATTTCTCCTCCACCTGTCCTCCCCAGAAACTCAGTTCAGTGCTCAAAGAAGCAGGTGGATCATATAAAGCCAGTGAAGACGCCACCCTCTGGTAGTTCCCCAGTTGTAGGGATAAGAGGGTGGCTTCAGCAGGTTCTCTACCAAAAATATGGCCGAGGGCTGGAGCCGGATCCTGTTTCCTCTTCCAGCCTCCTACGACAGCTGCCCACCTCCTGCCCCCATTGCCCAGGGCACGCCAGCTGCCCCGGCACTCTACCTTAGGCCCAGGTTGACCGCACAGGCAGTGGGCAGCTCACTTGCTGCAGTGTCATAGCAATAAAATGTGATTCTTGGGGTCCCCCAGAGCTGCCCATGGCTTTATTTATGAGTCTGGCTTTGAGGAGTTGGGAAGAGGTGACCCGACCCCACTTCCTCGCACAGCTCATCTCCTCAGAGCCACGACTCAAGAAGAAAAGGGTGCTGGGACTTCCTTACACACATGTGCTTTGTGTAAATAAATGTTTACAATTTTATATTGAAGATGAATTAAGTGTTAGAGTGTCCAACTGTATATTTTTTACTTTTATAGATTTTAAAACTGATCCTTTATATGTGTTTGGAGCTATGATAAGTTTTATGGTAAGCAGTTGGTATTGTGAACTTTTTATGGTCATCAAAGTGCAGAAAAGTCCTATTAATCCCCTTATTCTGCTTCCCTTAGCTCTGGTGTACACCAAAAAGAAGTCTCTACTTTCCTGTGTTACAAAAACAATAAAAATATTTTACTAGTATGGAAACCACCAGTGTGTTTAACTCCTGTGGGGTGGAATAGCAAGGGACATTTGACAGCTATCAGTTCTCCTGTTGGGGGCCCCACTCTGCTAGTGAACCACTGGCATGCTGCAGAAGTGGTCAGACCAAGACAGATGTGGAAGAGAACACATTCCAGGCCTCCAGGAAATCGAAGGAAGGGGGAACAAAAAGCTGGGACTGGTGGCTAGCAATGAACACTGGAAAAGAGCCAACTAAGATGAATCTCTAAAAGCCTTCTTGATAGCTCATAATGATCCTCCGGAGTACTTTAGCCTCCTGAGTGCTGAAGTTAAAGACACCACTATGCCCAGATAATAAACCTCTCAAATTTAAATTATTCAGCCACAAGTATTTTTTGTATAGGGACAGAAAATGAACTAAGGACTGGTGCATGTCAAACAGAAAGGGACAACATGCTAAGGCACTGCAGGGCATTGCCTGTAGGACCCAGTCTAAAGGACTATCAGTGCTAGATTGGGGATAGGGAGAGCCCTTGCTGTGATGCAGGACTTGCCACCTTGGCAGAACCCCCAGCAAGCAGTACCAACAGGCTTGGCCCCTGGATGTTTTGAGGAAGTCGCCATCTTCACTATGGGAAAGCCACGATGCAGAAGTAACTGTCAGATGGTGGGGAAAGGGAGCAGACACCCATAGGTGCAGCTGTTGTGGGGTGGAGCCCTCTGCTTGGTGGGCCCCAACTCACCGGCCAGATACGTCCAGTAGGCCTCAGAGCACAGGCCATTTACCAGAGAGAATGCATGTGTGGGAAGCCAGCCCAGGCCTCTGAAGCTATGTGTTCCTCCAAAGGCCAGCTTGCCAGTAGAAGAGGCGCCCTGATAACAATGAAGATTAAGGCTCTTGAAGGAATGGGGCCAGGAGGGAGCTCAAGACCTCCCAGAAGCCAGACGGGGTCAGTTATAAGGAGATTGAGACAGAAGAATCATAAATTCCAGGTCAGCCTGGGCTATATAATGAGACCTTGTTTCAGAAACAAAAAGCAAACTTAAGAGCATTGGTGTACTCATAAGTGTCCAGACTAGAGGGGCAACCAAAAGCTCCTGACCAGTCTGGGCTAGGGAGATGTCCATGGACAGGAGCACAGCCACGGGGACCTACAGCCAGTGCACATTTAAGATGCTCAGTCTGTGATTGCTCCACTTTTCCACAGTGGGAATTCGATGTGAGGTCAGGAGAAACTGCTTCAGAATCTGAATCTGGGTGTTTTCCCAGCCCACCCACACACAGCACTGCCTTGTCACGATGCTTGCTGCTGACATAGTGCAACTCCTAGGTGCCACAGCATCCTGAAGGAAAAGGATGGCAGCTTTGCATTTCACTGTTGCTGAGCTGGCCATGTGTACAATAATAAATGTCTTAAAATTTTAAAATATACCACATGGAATATGAGCAGTGTGTCATGTGTTTAGACTCTAGCACTCAAAAGGCTGAGGAAAGAGGCTCATGTGAGCCCAGTTTGAGATAGCACATAGGAATGAAAGGAGGAGGGAGGGAAGAAAGGAAGGAAAAGAAAGTTGGAAAGGATGAATTTAAAAAGAAAAGATGGGGAGTGGGTAGTTGGCTCAGTAGTTCAGAGCACTGACTGCTCTTCCAGAGAACCCAGTTTCAGTTCCCAGCACCGACATAGCCCCTCACAACCATCTGTAACTGCAGTTCTAGGGATCCAACACCTTCTCCTGACTCGAAGGGCATCTGGCATGCGCATGGTGTACACTCATACACGGGAAGCTAAACAAACAATTCTGAAGACAGAAAGATAACATTGGATCAGTAACAGGAGCCTGGGTCAGCTGGAATGCTGCCGACCTGGTGACCATGACAACCCTGGAAGACGGTGACCATGACAACCCTGGAAGACCTGCAGCTGCTGTAGCACCATCGCCCAGTAGCTGCCACTTAAGACCAGCTCCAACCCCGAGCCTAGCACCACAAGCAGCACTGGCCTAGTGCTGTAGCCCCGTGACAGGAGCAAAGAGGTTATCTCAGTCAAGGTTGTGTTTGATGTAAGACATAGAAATGGAGGCCACACACAATAGCACCGCCTTTAATCCTAGCACTCGGAAGGCATAGGCAAGTGGATCTCTGCAGATTTCAGGCCAGCCTAGATGACATGGTGAAACCATGTCTCAAAATCAGAAGCCATTGGAAGTACCTCCAAAGAATACAAGTTCAATACTGAGGTAGAAATGGATTCAGAGGTAGCCAACGTTACAAGCCCTAGTAGAGGGATAGCCCACGGCAGTAAATCCACAGCAGAGGGAACCACTGTAGGTGCTGTCCGCTTTCTAGGGGCTCGTCACGCAATAGCCAGCAGGATTACCCCAACGGTGTGAGGACAGGAGTGGCAGAGCACTCTTGAAGGCCAGACCCAGCAAGGCCAGCCCTTCAGCAGGTGAAAGCTCCCACCTTCATCTAAAGAAGACTGTAGACAAGCTTCCAGCTTCCTGTGCTGGGAGAGTGATGGACTGCTACCAGCCACAGAGAGGACAGGAGGGTAGACCAGTGAGTCAGTGTGGACACGTGACACACCAATCCCACAAGGCCCTTCCTTGCCGAAGAGCCTAGAGAGGGTGGCAAGGAAAGTCAGGACCCAAGGTCAGCAGCCCTCTCAACCTCAGTATCAACAGTGTCAACTGTCCACATAGAGGCCCAGAGAACCCTAAACCAAAAGATGGCAGGGACAAAATTGCTCGTCCACCAGCTGAGAATCTGACCCCTCCCCAGGCTGAACAGGGCAAGGCTGAGCATCAGCTGGCTTAACATCTCAGCTCTCATCTGGCTTAGCCATCCACGAAATGAGTGTACAACCCCAGCTGCAGGAAATGGAGTTCAGAGCAGAAAGCCCTCGGTGCTTGCCTTAGCCAGTGACCAGATACGCTCGAACTATCTGCGTCTTCACATAGTGGGGGTTTTATCATTATTACCCAGAGACATCTTTCCGGTAACGATGCCCTATGTGCTTTCCTGCTGCCGTGATAAACACCGTAAGCCAAAGCATCCTGGATCTTACAACTCTCAAGTCACAGGCCCCCATACAGAGAAAGCAGGGCAGGAGCTCAGGGCAGGAACTGATAACAGAAGTCATGAAGGAACTCTGCTTACTCCCCCATGGCTTGCCTGACTTGCTTACTTGTTCACCCACCCTAGGACCACCAGCCCAGGGGTGACATGATCACAGTGGGCTGGACCCTCTGGCACCAATCTTTAATCAAGACAATGCTCCACACACAGGCCCACAGGCTAGTCTGATAGAGGCTGTTTGGACGGAGGTTATTTCTTCCCAGGTGATTTGAGTTTTTTTTTTTTTTTTTTTTCGAGACAGGGTTTCTCTGTGGTTTTGGTTCCTGTCCTGGAACTAGCTCTTGTAGACCAGGCTGGTCTCGAACTCCCAGAGATCCGCCTGCCTCTGCCTCCCAAGTGCTGGGATTAAAGGCGTGCGCCACCACCGCCCGGCTGTGATTTGAGTTTTTAATCAAGTTGACAAAACACAATTTACCCCTTGTCAACTTCACACACAAAGCATCACTGTTAGCCCATACGTTTCTTTTCTTGCTTGTACCAAGATCATGTTGATACTAATGCCAAACATAGTACCACTTTAGAAGTCCCACAAACTTTTAAAAAATCCAAACACCGGGGACTTGGCAGGCAGCGTGGAGTGGGAGCTGGAGCCGCCACCACCGCCACCTGCACAGCTGCCAGCAAGATGTCCTGGTGCGGCCAGGACTGCAGCTTCAAGTACGGACATGTCTACAGTAAGCTCGCCAGCAAAGAGAACGGCTACAACTCGGTGGCCATCACACACAATACTCATGACAACCACTTCTGTGTTGTGTGTGTTTTTTTTTTTGTTTTGTTTTTTTGTTTTTTTTTTTTTTTGGTTTTTTGAGACAGAGTTTCTCTGTGGTTTTGGAGCCTGTCCCGGAACTAGCTCTTGTAGACCAGGCTGGTCTCGAACTCACAGAGATCCACCTGCCTCTGCCTCCCAAGTGCTGGGATTAAAGGCGTGCGCCACCACCGCCCGGCCACTTCAGTGTTGTGAACCCCGATTTTGTTGCTGTAGTCACTAAGCGCACCATCAAGGGACCTTCCCCATCATCCCCCTTGCACCAGATGGGAAAGTTGAACCCTCACTACCCCAAGGTTTGTGGGCACAGAGGGAACATCTTGCACATCAAATAGAATCCTTTTTTTTTTTTTTTGGTTTTTCGAGACAGGGTTTCTCTGTAGCTTTGGTGCCTGTCCTGGAACTAGCTCTTGTAGACCAGGCTGGCCTCGAACTCACAGAGATCCGCCTGCCTCTGCCTCCCGAGTGCTGGGATTAAAGGCATACGCCACCACCGCCCGGCAAATAGAATCCTTTTGATGACTTTGAGATCACCTTCTATTTCCAAGATGCCATGATTAAGATCTAGAACATCCCCAAGCAGCCGTTGGCAAGGAACCTAGCGAACAAGAAGGAACTGTTGGGTTCCCCATTGCTGCCAGCATCCTCTTCAGCGCTGGCTATGACTACAAGGTGATGGTGTGGAACCTGGACACAAAGGAGTCTGTAGTTGCAAGACCCGTAAAGACAATCACCTGTCACCAAGGTGTGATCCTCTCCGTGTCCTTCAACACTAACAGCAGCCTGCTGGCTACCACCTGTAAGGACCACAAGATTCACATTGTTGACCCCGGACTAGGGATTGTCCTCCAGGAAGCCAGCTACATGGGGCACCAGACCAACAAAGTGCTGCTCCTGGGGAAACCTCGAGAAACTGCTACCCTTGGGTACATCCTGATGCAACAACCGGCAGATGGCCCTGTGGGGCCAGGACAACCTTTCTGTGTCCCCTCACAGAGGAGGACCTGGATGGCTCCTGGGGTGTGTGTTTCCCTTCTGCGACTTGGACACAGGCTGTACATTGTGGGGAAGGGAGACGGGAGCATCCGGTACCCTGGGGTGAGCACTAACAAGCCTCACCTGAGCTAATTGACTGAGTACCGCTCCAACAACCCACAGAAGGGGATCAGCCTCTAAGAATGCAAGGCATTTGACAGATGGACAGATGGAGGCAGGAGGATCAGGAGTTCAAGGTCATCCTCATCTATATAACAAGTTTGAGGTCGTGGCAGGCTTATGTGGGACCTTGTGTCAAACAAACAAAAGGAAGAAAAGAAAAAGAAAGAACTGGAGTAACCATATAAAGAGAATTTAGGAAGCCAGGTATTGTGCCAAAGAAAGGTCTCCACATGTCTTCTGGTGAGAGCTTCCACTTCTACAAGCTGATCACAACCAAAAGCATCATTGATTGTACCCTGGAGGTCAGAATCCTACCAAGAGGACATCTACCTGCCTACGGCAGCAGTTCAACCTTCCCTGACAGCCCACGAGTGGCTCAGCAGAATGAACAGAGAGCACATCATGACGTCCCTTAGACCCGGCTCTGAGCTGCTAGACTCCCGGCCACTGCCTCCAGAGAAGAAACTTCTCTCCAATTCTATGGTCCAAGTTTCATCTGGGCCCTTGGAACCAAGACCACCAATGATATCCAGACACCCTGCTCTCTGCTGGAACAGAAGGCACCAAAGTGGGCCACAGAGCAGCAGCGGCTGGAGAAGTCCTGGCTCGCCAGTGGCTTTGATGTTTTCAAATGCCCTCCACCAAAGACAGAAACCTGCTGCAGATGTCCTACCGGCAACAGATGAGCCAGAGGGTCCAGGAGCTGCTGATGCGGTCCAGGCCGGGCAGCTGGAACTGGAGATCAAAAACTTGCTGATGGCCTTAGGACAGCTCTGAGCAGAGGTCCTCGTCATCCTTGCCCTCAGGGACACCAAGTGGCTCTCTAGAGAACCAAACCATAGGTCAATTTTATGCACACGCACACACATATATTTTTTAAAAAGCATTTGGAAAAAAATCCAAACACTGCTGGGTGGTGGTGCCACACACTTTTAATCCCAGCTCTCTGAAGGCGGAGGCAGGTGGATCTC
The DNA here is from genome assembly GCF_950005125.1 of Chionomys nivalis. Lineage (NCBI taxonomy): Eukaryota > Metazoa > Chordata > Mammalia > Rodentia > Cricetidae > Chionomys > Chionomys nivalis. Next base: position 32,344,364 of record NC_080092.1, on the reverse strand, counting down.
TGTGAGTTCGAGACCAACCTGGTCTACAGAGGGACAGCCAGAGCTAAATAGTGAGACACTGTCTCAAAAAAAAAGTAACTGAAACAACCACTTTGTTCCCTCAAAACCAGTAGCATAAGGAAGACTTTCATACATTATTAATTTTACTAATTCTGCTTCAGACTCTCCCCTCTACAGGGCACTGCTGACCCTCAGGAACTACTTCCCAGAAGATTTTGCCTCAATGATGCTAGTCTTTTCTTTTGGGAGGGGATTTTTTTTATTGATATTTATTGAGCTCTACATTTTGATCTTGGCCATTCTTTCAGGTGTAAGATGGAGTCTCATAGTTGTTTTGATTTGCATTTCTCTGATGACTAAGGATGTTGAACATTTTCTTAAGTGTCTTTCAGCAATTTTAGATTCCTCTGTTGAGAGTTCTCTGTTTAGGTCTGTACTCCATTTTTTTTATTAGGTTATGTGTTCTTTGGTGTCCAATTTCTTTTTTTTTTTTTTTTTTTTTTTTTTTTGGTTTTTCGAGACAGGGTTTCTCTGTGGTTTTGGAGCCTGTCCTGGAACTAGCTCTTGTAGACCAGGCTGGTCTCGAACTCACAGAGATCCGCCTGCCTCTGCCTCCCGAGTGCTGGGATTAAAGGCGTGCGCCACCATCGCCCGGCTAGGTGTCCAATTTCTTGAGTTCTTTATATATTTTGGAGATCAGACCTCTGTGTGATGTGGGGTTAGTGACGATCTTTTCCCATTCTGTAGGCTGTCGTTTTGTCTTGTTGACCGTGTCCTTTGCTTTACAGAAGCTTTCCAGTTTCAGGAGGTCCCATTTATTGTTTCTCTCAGTGTCTGTGCTGCTGGGGTTATATTTAGGAAGTGGTTCTCTGTGCCAATGTGTTCAAGTGTACTTCCCACTTTCTCTTTTATAAGGTTCAGTGTGGCTGGCTTTATGTTAGATCTTTGATCCATTTGGACTTGAGTTTTGTGCATGGTGATAGATATGGGTCTATTTTCATTCTTCTACTTGTTGATATCCAGCTATGCCAGCATCATTCGTTAGCTATGTTTTCTTTTTTCCAATTTGATATTTTTTGCTTTATAGGTGTGTGGATTGATATCCGGGTCTTCTATTTGGTTGCATTAGTCCTCCTGTCTGTTCTTATGCCAGTACCAGGCTGTTTTCAGTACTGTAGCTCTGTAGTAGAGTTTGAAGTCAGGAATTGTGATGCCTCCAGGAGTTCTTTTATTGTACAGGATTGTTTTGGCTATCCTGGGTTTTTTGCATTTCCATATGAATTTGAGTACTGTTCTTTCGAGGTCTGTGAAGAATTTTGCTGAGATTTTGATGGGTATTGCGTTGAATCTGTGCTGGTCTTTTCTTAATCACAGCTGATTAAGCAATATCCATTGTCATAGTGAAGCAAAGATTTCATTTGCACAGACTCTGAATCCCAAATATTGCAGGACCAGGAGCAGCCCTGGTGAAGCTTTGCTTTCCTCCAAAGCAGGGATTCTCAACCTGTGGGTTGCGACCCCTTTACAAACCTTTATCTCCAAAAAATTATTTACAGCTGGGCGGTTGTGGCGCACGCCTTTAATCTCAGCACAGGTGCTCTGTAAATTGGAGCCCAGCCTGGTCTGCAAGAGCTAGTTCCAGGACAGGCTCCAAAACTACAGAGAAGCCCTATCTCAAAACCAACAACAAAAATATGTACAGAAGCAAACTGACAGTTATGAAGTAGCAACAGGAATAATTTTCTGGTTTGGGGTCACCACAAATGTGAAACTGTATTAAAGGCTCGCAGCATAGATATGGCTGAGGTCTAAGGCTTCACGAGCCGGGCCCCACTACACAGCGTTATCTTCCAGGTTCCTACAGCAGCTCATCCTGCTCTGAGCACTCAATGACTTTTCCAGTTCTAAGCTCCAAACACCTCTCCCCCACACGAGCAGTCCAAGGTGTAAAAGAGCAAGGCCCGCTCCCCAACAGCCCACATGCGTTTTACCAAGTTCTGCTCTGGTCTCCTCCCTGCTGCTGTGATGGGCGCTGTGGACAAAGGCAGCACAGGGAGGAGAGAGTTGAGCTCCACTTACAAGTCCCAGGTCGCAGCTCCTCCGCATGGACAGCAGGGCAGGAATCCGGAGACAGCGACTGAAGCAGACCCGTGCAGGAACGCAGGAACGTTGTTTGCGGCTTGGTTACTTTGCTCACTCCCAGGACCACCTGTGTAGTGGTGGCACCACCCCCAGGGGGCTGGCCCTCCCACATCAATCATTAATCAAGAAAATGTCCCACAGACTTGCCTATAGACCAATTTTTCTTTTTTATTGTTTTTATTGAGCTTTACATTTTTCTTCGCTCCCCTCCCTTCCTCCCCTATCCCCTTCTACCCTCTCCCATAACCCCCACACTCTCAATTTACTCAGGAGAGCTTGTCTCCTTCCTATGCAGATCCCTGTACATCTCTCTTAGGGTCCTTGTCTAGGTTCTCTGGGGCTGTGAACTGTAGGCTGGTTTTTCTTTACTTTTTGTCTAAAAGCCACTTATGAGTGAGTACATATTTTTCTTTCTGGGTCTGTTTTTTTTCTAGATCCATCTATTTGCCTGCAAATTTCAAGATGTTATTATTTTTTACTGCTGTGTAGTGCCCCTAGACCAGTTTTCCAATTGAGGTTCCTTTTTCCCAGGTGACTCTAGTTGGTGTCAAACTGGCAAAAGGCAGGCAGCATAAATGATAAATGTTTTGTTTGGAGACAGGGTATGGCCCCTGGCAGACCTTACAGACAGCCTCCTTTCTCTGCCTCCTGAGTGCTGGGCTTAAAGCCAGTGCCACCGTGTCCGGCTAATAAACATTTTTTTAAAGGCACAACTTTTCCGAAAGCACCTTTAAAGGTTTTTAAATCGCTTCATATCTGGTCAAGATGTGATTTTGTTGTTGTTGTTGTTGGGCGGTGGTGGCGCACGCCTTTAATCCCAGCACTCGGGAGGCAGAGGCAGGCGGATCTCTGTGAGTTCGAGACCAGCCTGGTCTACAGAGCTAGTTCCAGGACAGGCTCCAAAACCACAGAGAAACCCTGTCTTGAAAAACAAAAAAAACAAAAAAAAAAGAACTCCATTTAAATTTTTTTTTTTTTGGAGGGGGGAGGAGGTTTGAGACAGGGTTTCTCTGTAGCTTTTAGAGCCTATCCTGGAACTAGCTCTTGTAGATCAGACTGGCCTTGAACTCACAGAGATCCATCTGCCTCTGCCTCACCGCCACCACCGCCCAGCTCCCATTTTTAATTCTTAGCAAGTTTATGACTTTTTTTTTTTTTTTTTAAAAATCACTTTTAATAAAGGTCTTAAATTATTTTACAAAAAATAAAAACTGAGCCTGCAGTTGCTCCCACACATGCCGAGCTGCAGGGAGGTGGACGCTGTGACTGCCACGGGAATGGGTGTTTCAAAGCGATGGCCCTCTGTAGGAGCCGTGCTGTGCCATGCCAGGCCACAGGAGCAGAGGTCAGTCAGAGATGGCCCTCCATAGGAGCCTGCTGTTACCCAGCATGCTCTGCACTGTTGTAAACAAGTCAATTCTTTTCTTGTTTTTTTTGTTTTGTTTTTCTTTTTTCTTTATTTTTATTTTATGTGCATTGGTGTTTTGCCTACACATTTGTCTGTGTGAGGAGATCCCTGTTACTGGAGTTACAGACAGCTGTGAGTTGCCATGTAGGTGCTGGGAATTGAACCCAGGTCCTCTGGAAAAGCAGCCAGTGCTCTTAATCGCTGAGCCATCTCTCCAATCCCTTGTACTTTGTTTTTTTATTTTGTTTTGTTTTTTGAGACAGCGTTTCTCTATGGAGCCCTGGATGTCCTGGAATTCGTTCTGTAAATCAAGCTGGCCTCAAGCTCAGAGATTCGCCTGCCTTTGCCTCATTAGTGCTGGGATTAAAAGCGTGCACCACTGCCCGGCTGCTCCATTCACTAATCTTAGATACCTAGCTCAGTGGGTATGTTAGTCCTCAGAGCTGTGGAGCCACTGCACTGTTGGTTAGAGAGCATTTTCATCAGAACACTGGGCTTTAAGTCAGTTCTTACCAAGAGAATAAATGTATATCAAGAATATGTTAAAGCCGGGCGATGGTGGCGCACGCCTTTAATCCCAGCACTCAGGAAGCAGAGGCAGGCAGATCTCTGTGAGTTCGAGGCCAGCCTGGTCTACACGAGCTAGTTCCAGGACAGGCACCAAAGCTACAGAGAAACTCTGTCGAATATGTTAAACAACAACAACAAAAGAACATGTTAAACATTCTGAGAGCAACACGATGTCGCAGGCTGTGATCTCAACATCCAGGGAGCAGGGTCAAGCGCGTGGTTGTAACTTCAAGGCCAGCTTGGTCTACAGGTCAAGTTCCAGACCAACCGAGGCTACATAGCAAGATCCTGTCTCAAAACACGGAAGCAGAGGCCAGTGGGACGGCCCGACAGGTACAGACACTTGCCAGCAAACCTGGCAGTCTGCGTTCAGTCCCCAGCGCCCATGGAAAGGTGGGCGAGAACTGGTTCCTCAGAGCTGTCCTCTGGGCTGCGCATATAACTATGGGCACACACAGAGACAACAATATTCTAAGGCCTCCACAGCTTCCTGAAACTGTTAGGAAAAGGAAGAAACCAAAGAGAAAGATGTCTGTCCAGCTGCGGCTAGTCTGCTCCGTGAGGAGCGCACACGGGCCGACCCCATTTCCTGGGTTGATGGCATGATGGGATAAAACAACAGCAAAAGACACTAGCTTTAAAAAGTAAGAATAAGGGGCTGGAGAGATGGCTCAGTGGTTAAGAGCATTGCCTGCTCTTCCAAAGGTCCTGAGTTCAATTCCCAGCAATCACATGGTGGCTCACAACCATCTGTAAAGAGGTCTGGCGCCCTCTTCTGGCCTTCAGGCATACACGCAGACAGAATACTGTATACATAATAAATAAATATTTAAAAAAAAAAGTAAAAATAACTTCAGGTGACAGTTGCACGGGGGCCTTTGAGTTTCTCGTGCCAAGAAAAGAGCCCAGTGGGAGACGATGAGCCTGAGCCTTAGGAGGGGACTAGAGACAGATCAAGTGTCAGCGAGGCAGAATTCCACTCCGTCTTCTGAGGGACCCAGCACATGGGCTGAGGCAGGAAGATGACAGCATCTGAGGCTAACTGGGACTGCGTGACATCCTGACTCAGGAAACAATAAAATAAAAGGCCATAGACGGGGAAGTCAAGAGGCCTCATGTTCAGTTGTTGGGGCGAGGTGGGAGGCTCTTCCCTACCTTCATCCAGACATCAGCTCCAGCTGGTGGGCCATCCCAGGGACAGAGGTCAGAAACTGCTAACAGTGAGTTCAGGCCACATACACAGTGAGAAGGACAGTAGGACAGTGAGACAATGAGAGCCTGTCTCCTCCTTCTTCTTCTTCTTCTTCTTCTTCTTCTTTTTTTTTTTTTGGTTTTTTCGAGACAGGGTTTCTCTGTAGTTTTGGAGCCTGTCCTGGAACTAGCTCTGTAGACCAGGCTGGTCTCGAACTCACAGAGATCCGCCTGCCTCTGCCTCCCGAGTGCTGGGATTAAAGGCGTGCGCCACCATCGCCCGGCCTCCTCCTCCTCCTCCTCCTCCTCCTCCTCCTCCTCCTCCTCCTCCTCCTCTTCTTCTTCTTCCTCCTCCTCCTCTTCTTTTTCTTCTCTCCTTTTCTTCCCCCCAAAATGGGGTTTCTCTGTGTAACCCTGGCTATACTGAAACTTGCTCTGTAGACCAGGCTGGTCTCAAACAGATCCACCTGCCTCTGCCTTTAAAGGTGTGTGCCACCACTGCCTGACTCTATCATATTCTCTTCTTGTCTAGGTACAAGATCTGAAAAGCCTATCTTGGCCAAAACTAGTTTTGGGCACACATAGGGCAAACCTATATCCTTAAGTGATCTTTTTAAGGAGATTCCTCTGTTTACCATCTTATGCATATGCATGATGGGCACGCATATAATTAAGATCAGATGCATTATGGGAAGGGACATGCACTGTAGACAAAAACAACTACATGGAAAAGGAAGTAGTGCTCTACAGAGTGAGTTCCAGGGCATCCAGGGCAACACAGAGAAACCCTGTGTCAAAAACAAAAACAAAAATTGAAGATAGCATCACGTTTCCCAGGCTGGCCTCAGAGTCTATATCTGGGCTGAGACTGGCCCTAAACTTCTGATCCTTCAGGGACTGGAGAGATGGCTCAGGGGTTAAGAACACTGACTGCTCTCCCAGAGGTCCTGAGTTCAAGTCCCAGCAACCACATGGTGGCTCACAACCATCTGTAATGAGATCTGGTGCCCTCTTCTGGCCTGCAGGCATACATACAGACAGAACACTGTATCTATAATAAATAAAAACAAAACAAAAAAACTTCTGATCCTTCAGTCCCCACTTCCCAATTGCTAGGATTACAGGCATGGGCCATCAGAATTGCTCTGTGAAGTGTCAAGAGTCAAACCCAGCGCTTCAAACATGTTAAGCAAGCACTCTCAGCTGAACTATATTCCCCAGTTTCTAAGGTGATTTTCTTGAACAATTTGTAGGCAATAGAAAGATACCACAGTTATAGAGCTTCATAAGCTAACGTGGGAGACTGCCATGCTGATCTGAGAGTTAGAAAAAGTTACTTAGCTCAAATATAAAAATTAACTTGCTAGAATTAAATTTGGTGGGGGGTGGTGGCGCACGCCTTTAATCTCAGCACTCGGGAGGCAGAGGCTAGCAGATCTCTGTGAGTTCAAGGCCAGCCTGGTCTACAGAGCAAGCTCCAGGACTGATTCCATAGCTGCTGGGAAACCCTGACTACAAACAAACAAACAAACAAACAAAAAAAGAGTTTGTGTGCACCCTTGAATCCCAACACTCAGGAGACAGAGGTTAAGTTCAGAGTTCTAGGCCAGCTGGAGCTACATAGTGAGAAAAAAAGGAAATTTTGTTTTGGGCCAAAGAGATGACTCAGTGATTAAGAGCGCCAGATGCTCTTCCAGAAGATGGGGTTCACTTCCCAACACCCACATGGCAGCTCACAACCTTCTATAACTCCTGTTCCCGAGGATCCAATGCCCTCTTCTGGTCTCGGTAGGCACGTGGTGCACAGATACACACGCAGACCCAAATACACAAAAATAATCTTTTCGTTTGTTTGCTTATTTTCGAGACAGGGTTTCTCTGTAGCTCTGTAGCCTGTCCTGGAGGTAGCTCTTGTAGACCAGGCTGGCCTCGAACTCACAGAGATCCACCTGGTCTACAAGAGCTAGTTCCAGGACAGGCTCCAAAACCACAGAGAAACCCTGTCTCGAAAAAACCAAAAAAAAAAAAAAAAAAAGACCTCCAATGGATGCAGTACTCCTTGCCCATCACGTCAATTAACATGACACAATGTCATGGCCCAGATAGATGCTAGAGAGTCTATTTCCTCTGAACTAAAATAATCTTGGAGTCGTGATGACACACACTTGTAATCCAGCACTCAGAGGCAGGAGGATTGCCATAAATTGGACACCATCCTCGTCTTATATTGAGTTTCAAGGCAGTCAGGGATATGCAGATAAACCCTGTTTTCAAAACAAAACAAAACCCCATGCCCAAACAACCAAAAGGGAGGTTGCAGGGTAGCTATGCATGAATCCATAGGTTTGATCATTACATCACATAAACCAGATGATCAGAAGAGCCAGAAGTTCAAGGCCATCCTAGGCTACATAGAAAGTTCAAGACTAGCATTAGATAAACCTGATCTTAAAACAAACATTAGCATGAACAGTTGTCCAGGCAACACTGTAAACATGGAAGACTGTTCATTCCACAGGAAGGTGCCTTGTCTGATGAGAGATGGTTTTAGACGAGAAGGGACAGGAACTCATCAATAGCTGAATATCACAGTCTGCAACCACACGCAGCCCTGAAGCTGGCGCCCAGCATCTACTTGACTGAGTCTGCAGCAACCCACTACTAGTTAGAGTGAGATGGTGAAAGAACTGAGGTCATAACGGTAACCACCCATCCTTTGCATCTTTTTTGTTTGTTTGTTTGTTTGTTTGTTTGTTTGAGACAGGGTTTCTCTGTGTAGTTTTGGAGGCTGTACTGGACCTCGATCTGTAGACCAGGCTGGCCTCGAACTTCACAGAGATCCGCCTGCCTCTGCCTCCCAAGTGCTGGGATTGAAAGGTGTGCGCACCCACCGCCCCGCTACTCTGCATCTTTCAAAGGTGATGCTGAGTCTTCCTTCCTGGATACAATAATATCTTGGGGGTTTGTTCTGTTATTTTCTTTTTATGGTGTTGAAGACCAAAACTAGAGCCTTGTGGTGTTAAACAAGAGCTCTGCCATTGACAAAGTCTCACTATGTAGCCCAGGGTGGCCTTGTACCTATGATCCGTTTGCCTTCATCCATACCTGGCTCAGAATACAATTTTTTGAAAAGTAGAGACTTCCTATATACACGGGTTCCAGATGTGAGGATCTAGCCAACCTTGAATGACAGCTATTCAGAAAACAAAAACTTAACTCTTTACTGGACACATGCAGAACCCTTTTCCTGGTCTTTATTCCCCTGAACAATAAAAGTATTTACATAATGTTGATGTTGTATTAAAAATTATAAACCAGCTGGGTGGTAGTGGCTCATGCCTTTAATCCCAGCCATCTGGGAGACAGAGGTAGAAGATGGTGGATCTCTATGAGTTCAAGACTAATCTGATCTACAGAGTGAGTTCCAGGACAGCCACGGATACACAGAGAAACCTTGTCTCAAAAAAACAAAAAGAAAAAATAAAATAAAAAGAATTATAAGCCATCTAGACATGGTTTAAAGTCTACAGGAGGGTGTATATAGCTTATATAAACACTACCCCATTTTACTCAAGACTTACATGTTTGCAGATTTTGACATCCAAGGAAGGTCCTTGTTGTTGGGGTTTCTGTCCTGCCTGGTTCCCACAATCCTTAAGTCCCAAAGAACTCACACAGAGGTCTACATTAGTTATAAACTGATTGGCCCATTAGCTCAGGCTTCTTATTAACTCTTATAACATATATTAGTCCATTATTCTTGTCTATGTTAGCCACATGGCTCAGGACCCTTTTCAGCAAGACAGTCACATCTTGCTTCTTCTGTGGTGGGGCCAGGACTGTGGAGGAATGGGCTTCCTTCTTCCCAGAATTCTACTGTTCTTGTCACCCTGCCTCTACTTCTTGCAAGGCTGTCCCGCCTATACTTCCTGCCTGGCTACTGGCCAATCAGCATTTATTTAAAATATAATTGACAGAATACAGACCATTCTCCCACACCAGGTCCTGGAACCAATCCCTGGTGAATACCCAGGGATGATCAAATCCTTTCCACAGTGGGAAGCAACTGAGATTCTTCTTACTCTGATACCTTTTAATCTGCACACCAAGGAACCAAAGTGGGATTCTGGCCGTTTCAGGGAGAACTCCAAGGCCACTATCTGGTGGGGTGACTTGTTGGAAGGATGCCCAATTCAAGTTATGATTCATTATCGTGAGTGGATATAGAGTGGGTTAGAATGTGGTTCATTTAGTGGCAAGTTTGTGTGAAGCTCTGGGTTCAGTCTATAGCATCAAATAAAAGCCAGGCGTGGTGGGAACACCTGTAATTCCAACACTTGGGAGGGAGAGGCAAAAAGACGAGGAGTTCAAAGTCATCCTGGGTTGTGAAGTGAATTCCAGCCAGGGCTATGCAAGACCTTCATCTCCCCTTCCCCCAAAACACAAGTAAACCCATGGTTGGGTCCCTACAGAGGACACCAGAGAGAATAACAAAGACACCATAGAAGGACAAAATAAGATATTCCATGACAAAACTAGATTTAACCAATACCTAGCCACAAACCCTACACAAAGTACTAGAAGGAAAAGTTCAAAGCAAGAAAGTTGGGTACATAACAAAAACACAGACAACTGATGGTCTCATAGCAGCAAATCCCTAAAAAGGGAAAACCGCACAAATTAACATCACCAACAATGAAAACTAAATTAACAGGAGATAGCAATCACTGGTCATTAATATCCCTTAATGTAAATAGACTCAAATCACGTATAAAAAGGCATAGGCGGGCTGGAGAGATGGCTCAGCGGTTAAGAACATTGCCTGCTCTTCCAAAGGTCCTGAGTTCAATTCCCAGCAACCACATGGTGGCTCACAACCATCTGTAATGGGGTCTGTTGCCCTCTTCTGGCCTGAAGGCATACATGCAGACAGAATATTGTATATATAATAAATAAATAAATATTTTTTTTTTAAAAAAGGCATAGGCTAACAGATTGGATATAAAAAACAGTATCCATCCTTCTGCATACAAGAAACACACCTCAACCTCAAAGACGGACATGGCCTCAAAGTAAAGGGTTGTGAAAAAATTTTTCAATCAAATGGACCTAAGAAACAAGTAGGTGTAGCTATCCTAATATCTAACAAAATATAATTCAAACTAAAATCAATCAAAAGAGACAAAGAAGGACATTTCATATTAGTCACAGGAAAAATCCATCACAGGAAAAATCCATCAAGAGGAAATCTCAATACTGAACATCTATGCCCCAAATAAAAGGGCACCCTCTTATGTAAAAGAAACACTTCTAAAGCTTAAATCATACATTAAGCCCCACACATTAATAGTGGGAGACTTCAACACTCCACTCTCACCACTGGACAGGTCAGTCAGACAAAAAATTAACAGAGAAATAAGGGAACTAACAGATGTTATGACTCAAATGGACTTAACAGACATTTATAGAATAATCCATCCAAACATAAAAGAATATACCTTCTTCTCAGCACCTCATGGAACCTTCTCTAAAACTGACCACATACTCAGTAACAAAACAAATCTCAACAAATACAAAAAATTGAAATAATCCCATGTATCTTATCAGATCACGATGGCTTAAAATTACAATTCAACAGCAATACTAATTCCATAGAGCTCACAAACACATGGAAATTAATCAGTGCTCACCTGAATCATCAGTGGGTCAAGGAAGAAATAAAGGGAGAAATTAAAGACTTCCCAAAATTCAATGAAAATGACCACACAATATGCCCAAATTTACAGGACACAATGAAAGCAGTGTTAAGAGGGAAGTTCATAGCATTAAATGTCTACATAACGAAGCTGGAAAAATCCCACACTAGTGAATTAACAGAACATTTGAAAACTTTAGAACAAAAGGAAGCAAACTGACCCAAGAGAACTAGACGGCAAGAAACAATAAAATTGAGAGCCGAAATCAACAAAATAGAAACAAAGAAAATAATACAAATATTAATGAAACAAAGAGTTGGTTATTTGAAAAAAATCAACAAAATAGACAAACCTTTCCAAACTAACCAAAAGGCAGAGAAGAATATCCAAATTAACAAAATCAGAAATGAAAAGGGGGACATAACAACAGACACGGCGGGAATACAGAGGATCATCAGGTCATATTTCAAAAACCTGTACTCCACAAAATTGGTAAACTTAAAGGAAATGGACAACTTTCTGTTTTTTTTTTTTTTGTTTTTTTGTTTTTTTTTGTTTTTCGAAACAGGGTTTCTCTGTGGCTTTGGAGCCTGTCCTGGAACTAGCTCTTGTAGACCAGGCTGGTCTCGAACTCACAGAGATCCGCCTGCCTCTGCCTCCCGAGTGCTGGGATTAAAGGCGTGCGCCACCATCGCCCGGCACAACTTTCTGGATAAATATCACTTACCAAAATTAAAGCAAGACCAGATAAGCAAATTAAACAGACCTATAACTGCTGAAGAAATAGAAGCAATCATCAAAAGTCTCCCAACCAAAAAAAAAAAAAAAAAAAAAAAAAAGCCCAGGGCCAGATAGTTTCAGTTAAGAATTCTACAAGATTTTCAAAGAACTAATACCAATACTCCTCAAATTGTTCCACACAATAGAAACAAAAGGAACATTGCCAAACTACAGAAAGACAATACTAAAAAAGAGAATTACAGACCAATCTCACTCATGAACATTGATGCAAAAATACTAAATAAAATACTGGCAAATCGAATCCAAGAACTCATCAGAACCATCATCCACCATGATCAAGTCGGCTTCATCCCAGAGATGCAGGGATGGTTCAATATACGAAAATCTGTCAATGTAATCCACCATATAAACAAACTGAAAAATTAAAAAAAAAAACACATGGTCATCTCATTAGATGCCAAAAAAGCTTTCAACAAAATATAACATCCCTTCATGATAAAGGCCTTGGAGAGAACAGGAACAAGGGACACAACTAAACATAATAAAAGCAATATACAGCAAGCCAACAGCCAAATTGAACTAAATGGAGAAACTACATTCCACTGAAATCAGGAATAAGACAAGGTTGTCCACTCTCCCCATATCTATTCACATATAGTCAATATAGTTTTTTGTTGTTGTTGTCGTTTGTTTTGTTTTTCGAGACAGAATTTTCTTTAGCCTGTCCTGGAACTAGCTCTTATAGACCAGGCTGGCCTCGAACTCACAGGGATCCTCCTGCCTCTGCCTCCCAAGTGCTGGGATTAAAGGCGTGCACCACTCCCGCCCAGCTTCAATATAGTTCTTGAGGTCCTAGAGCAATAAGACAACAAAAGGAGATCAAGGGGATACAAATCAGAAAAAAAGAAGTCAAACTCTCACTGTTTGCTGATGATATGATAGTTTACATAAGCGACCCCAAAAATTCTACCAAGGAACTTCTACAACTCATAAACACTTTCAGAAATGTAGTAGGGTACAAGATTAACTCAAAAAAAATCAGTAGCCCTCCTGTATACAGATGATAAAAGGACTGAGAAAGAAATCAAAGAAACATCACCCTTCACAATAGCCACAAATAGCATGAAATATCTCAGAGTAACTCTAATCAAACAAGTGAAGACTTGTATGAAAAGAACTTTAAATCTTTGAAGAAAGAAACTGAAGAAGACACTAGAAAGTGGAAAGATCTTCCATGCTCTTGGGTAGGTAGAATTAACATAGTAAACATGGCAATCTTACCAAAAGCAATCTACAGATTCAGTGCAATGCCCATCAAAATCTCAGTAAAATTCTTCACAGACCTCAACAGAACAGTACTCAATTTCATATGGAAATGCAAAATACCGAGGATAGCCAAAACAATCCTGTACAATAAAAGAATTTCTGAAGATATCACAACCCCTGACTTCAAACTCTACTACAGAGCTACAGTACTGAAAACAACCTGGTACTGTCATAAAAACGGACAGGAGGACCAATGTAACCAAATTGAAGATCAGGATATTAATCCATACACCTACAAACACCTGATTTTTGACAAAGAAGCAAAAAATATCAAATGGAAAAAAAGAAAACATAGCTAACGAATAATGCTGGCATAACTGAATATCAACAAGTAGAAGAATAAAAATAGACCCATATCTATCACCATGCACAAAACTCAAGTCCAAATGGATCAAAGATCTCAACATAAAGTCAGCCACACTGAACCTCATAGAAGAGAAAGTGGGAAGTGCACTTGAACGCATTGGTACAGGGAACCACTTCCTAAATATAACCCCAGGAGCACAGACACTGAGAGAAACAATTAATAAACAGGAACTCCTGAAACTGAAAAGCTTCTGTAAAAGCAAAGAACACGGTCAACAAGACAAAATGACAGACTACAGGATGGGGAAAGATCTTCACTAACCCCACATCAGACAGAGGTCTCATCTCCAAAATATAGAAAGAACTCATGAAATTGGTTATCAAAAGAACAAATAATCCAATTAAAATAATAGTTTACAAGCCAGGCAGTGGTGGCGCACTCCTTTAATCCCAGCACTCGGGAGGCAGAGGCAGGCGGATCTCTGGGAGTTCGAGGCCAGCCTGGTCTACAAGAGGTAGTTCCAGGACAGGAACCAAAAGCTACAGAGAAACCCTGTCTCGAAAAATAAAAAAAAAAAAAATAGTTTACAGACTTAAACAGAGAACTCTTTTTTTTTTTTTTTTTGGTTTTTCGAGACAGGGTTTCTCTGTGGTTTTGGAGCCTGTCCTGGAACTAGCTCTTGTAGACCAGGCTGGTCTCGAACTCACAGAGATCCGCCTGCCTCTGCCTCCCAAGTGCTGGGATTAAAGGCGTGCGCCACCACCGCCCGGCAAACAGAGAACTCTTAACAGAGGAATCTAAAATGGCTGAAAGACAATTAAGGAAAATTTCAATATCCTTAGTCACCAGAGAAATGCAAATCAAAACAACTATGAGATTCCATCTTACATCTGTAAGAATGGCCAAGGTCAAAAACACTGATGACAACTTATGCTGGAGAGGTTGTAGGATAAAGCGATCACTCCTGTATTGCTGGTGGGAATGCAAGCTGGTACAACCCCTTTGGATGTCAGTGTGGTGATTTCTCAGAAATTTACGAAACAACCTTCCTCAAGACCCAGTAATACCACTTTTGGGTATATATCCAAAGGATGCTCAGTCGTGCCACAAGGACATGTGCTCAACTATGTTCATAACAGCATTGTTTATAATAGCCAGAACCTGGAAACAACCTAAATGCCCCTTGACCGAAGAATGGTCAGAGAATCTCTGTTATTTCGAGGCCAGCCTGGTCTTCAAGAGCTAGTTCCAGGACAGGCGCCAAAGCTACAGAGAAATCCTGTCTCGTGGGGACGTGGGGGAGTAGAAAAGAAAAGCAGCCAAGAAACATTCTTGGCTGGATGTTTATAAATAAGACTAAGACTCCTGCCAGGCAGTGGTATTGCATGCTTTTAATCCCAGCACTCAGGGAGGCAGATGCAGGCGATCTTTGAGAGTTCAAAGCCATCCTAGATACATAGTGAGTTCCAAGACAGCTGGAGATACATGGAGAAACCCTGTCTCGAAAAACTAAAGAATAAAAAACAAACAATAACAAAAGATCCCGTGTGTGATTCATTTGCGAGTGGTGGACTCCCCAAAAGAGCTTAATGTCATACTACTACTAAACCCTGTATCACAAACAAAACAAAACCAATGTGTGCAACCAAACATGGTAACAAATGCCTGTGACCCCCAGCATGTGGGAAGTAGAAGCAGGAAGGTCAGGAGTTGAAGTAATACTTAGCTGGTTACATTGTGAGTTTGGGGCCAGCCTGGGATCCATTAGTACATGAAACTTTGCCTCATACCACTCTGTCTTGAAATTATTGAATGCACTCAATATCCAGCATTGATTACAAAGACACTAGACAGTATCAAGAGCATGAAAAACAAAGGCCAGGTGTGGGGGCACACACATGTAGTCCCAGCACTTGAGAGGCAGGCAGATCTCTATGAGTTCCAGGCCAGCCCCAGCTACAAAGAGAGACTCTGTCCCCACAAAAACCAAATCCAGACAGAGGATTTGTATCTCACTTAGGATGTAAGTGAAATACAATGGACTAGAAAAAGGACACTCTGAGGTAATTGTGGAACTTTGAATATGGTCTACACTATAACCATGTGTCTCCTCCAAGGTCCTGTAGGAGTCTGATTCTCAGAGCCCTGTGTTCTTTTTTTTTAATATAAATATTTATTTATTTATTATGTATACAATATTCTGTCTGTGTGTATGTCTGCAGGCCAGAAGAGGACACCAGACCTCATTATAGATCTTATTACAGATGGTTGTGAGCCACCATGTGGTTGCCGGGAATTGAACTCAGGACCTTTGGAAGAGCAGGCAGTGCTCTAAACCACTGAGCCATCTCTCCAGCCCCTTTCTCTTCTTCTTCTTCTTCTTTTTATTTATTTATTTATTTATTTTTTATTTTTTATTTTTTTAAGCCCTGTGTTCTCAGAGCCCTGTGTTCATGGTGTTCGTGAGTAAGATGCTAACCAGGTTACTGTATCTAGCGGCGAGGCCTCGGGACGTGATTAGGTTAGATGTGCTCGTAAGAGTGGATCCCTCAGGATTGAACCCTCGAAGCTTCATAAAGAAAGGAAAGGTAGTGTGACCACAAGGGAAGCACATGGATTCTGAACATACAGATACACACACACTATTCTACAGTGAGACACAGCGCCCCCAGCAGCTCCCAGTCCCCAGCAGCCTGTATTTTGGAACTATGTGGACTACTTGGACTCTGTGTCCGTAACAAAAGCCTTTTCTCTATAAAATAACTTGCCTCTAGTGATGAAAATGAACAATGCACAGATTAGTGAATAGGCTCACATCAGTACTAATAACTGGGGTCAGTAACTATATTGTCACTTTTTTTTTTTTTTTTAAAGATTTATTTATTTATTATGTATACAACATTCTGCCTTGATGTATACCCGCACGCCAGAAGAGGGTGCCAGATCTCATTACAGATGGTTGTGAGCCACCATGTGGTTGCTGGGAATTGAACTCAGGACCTCTGGAAGAGCAGCCAGTGCTCTTAACCTCTGAGCCATCTCTCCAGCCCCTATATTGTCACTTTTTAAAAGCTTGGCATCTGGGGAAGAAGGCCTGGATGAAAAGAATACATTCTTTTTTGGGGGAAGAAGTTTGGTTTTTGGAGACAGAGTATCTTTTTTTTTTTTTTTTTTTTTTTTTTTTTTTTTTTTTTTGGTTTTTCGAGACAGGGTTTCTCTGTGGCTTTGGAGCCTGTCCTGGAACTAGCTCTTGTAGACCAGGCTGGTCTCGAACTCACAGAGATCCGCCTACCTCTGCCTCCCAAGTGCTGGGATTAAAGGCGTGCGCCACCACCGCCCGGCCGACAGAGTATCTTTGTATAACAGTCTTGGCTGTCCTAGAACTCTCTTTGCAGACCAGGCTGGCCTCGAACTCACTGAGATCCGCCTGCCTCTGCCTCCCAAGTGCTAGATTAAGGGAGTGTGCCACCACACCTTCCTTGGTCTTTTAAAATGGCCATGGGCCTTTTGGTGAATGTCAATAATCCCAGCTGAGGGGAAGAGCACAGACCAAGGTCCTGCCTGAGCCAGAGTGAGTTTAAGGCCTTGGAAACTTAGTGATCCTGCCAAAAACACATAAGGTGAAAAATGGCCTGGGGGCATAGCTGAATGGTGAAACACCTGCTGAAGATGATGTGTAAAACACCTACTGAAGATGTGCAAAGCCCCAAGTCCAACCTCCAGTGTTGCACACACACCAACACTGTAGCCACCCAATGCTCTCAGCCCCAGGGAATCACAGAATGATTTTTGTACTGTCTATAGTATCATTTGCCTTTTCTGGCCGCTTCATGCTTATAGAATCAAACAACACATGGCTTTGTGTGTCTGACAGAACTTAGCATCTTTTGAGGCCTTGGCACTCTTTGTGGGAAAACTGAGGAAACACGGATACAAGCTATAAACTGGCCTGGTGGCCTTCTGTCCGTGCTACTGTGTTGGCTTGCAGGCTTGTGTTCTGGTTACACAACACAGTATTTTAATATTGGAGAAAGCTGGTGAATGGCATGTGGGAATTCCTACCTGCAGTCTACAATAGAAGCATGCCTCTTATGTAGCCCAGGCTGGTCCGAGACTCTCCCTCCTCTCGCCCCAGCCTCCCAAGGGCATATACGCACCTTTCATGTCCAGCCTAGAGTCAAGGGTCTGACTGTGCACAGCTGCTAGGTCCAGTGCAGAAACAATGGTTCCTTTCCATCCTTGTGGTCTGCTGGCCTCCCCACCTGTCAGAGGTCACTCATGAACTCAATCTCCAGAAGACTTCGCAGCGCCATGTAGGGGCTGAGTCAGAAAAGGTATATCTTTCAGGGCTCAGGGAGGATGATGTTGGTGCCTGCTGGACTGGCTCTTTGTTATAGTAAAGCCACTTCTTTGTCCCAGCTGTCCAGAACCAAAATAACCACATAGAAACTGTATTAATTAAATCACTGCTTGGCCCATTAGCCAAGAGTTATTGGCTAACTCTTACATCTTTTTTTTTTTTTTTTTTTTTGGTTTTTCAAGACAGGGTTTCTCTGTGGTTTTGGAGCCTGTCCTGGAACTAGCTCTTGTAGACCAGGCTGGTCTCGAACTCACAGAGATCTGCCTGCCTCTGCTTCCCAAGTGCTGGGATTAAAGGCGTGCGCCACCACCGCCCGGCTAACTCTTACATCTTAATTTAACCCATTTCTAGTAATCTGTATTGCCACACAGCTGTGGCTTATCAGCAAGATTCCTACTGGCATTTGTCTCTGGCGGGGCTACATGGCTTCTCTCTGACTCCACCTCCTTTCTCCCAGCATTTAGTTTAGTTTTCCCCACCTAGTTCTATTCTACCCTATCACAGGCTCAAGACAGCTTCTTTATTAACCAATGGTATTCATAACATACAGCTCTTTGGTTAGAGTGTAGGCAGGCCCAGTAGAGCCTTCAGAAATTAGACGAAGTTAGAGCACAGGATAGGAGTAAAGGAGATCAGGAGAGAGTCAGGGATCTATGTGGGATTTCCCTCTGTGTGCTGTGGTTACTGTTAATGAATAAAGAACTGCTTTGAGCCTATGGCAGGGAAGAACAGAACTGGGGGGGGGAGGCGGGGAGCTAGGCTGTATGCTGGGAGGAAAGAAGGGTGGAGTCAGAGAGAAGCCATGGATCTGCTGGAGACAGATGCTGGGAACTTTACCCGGTAAGCCACAGCGATGTGGCAATACACAGATTAATGGAGATGGGTTAAATTAAGATGTAAGAGCTAGCCAATAAGAAGCTAGAACTAATGGGCCAAGCAGTAGTTTAATTAATACAGTATCTGTGTGATTATTTCGGGTCTAAACTAGCTGGGTGGGAACCAACAAGCAGCCTCCCTCCTCCAACAAGAGACTGAGACCCTTGTCTCTGCCCTAAACATCTGCTCACAGACTTCCTGAGGAGTTGCTGATGTCAGGCTTCTATTTCCTGTTGCCAGGCCAGAGAGAATGGATGGGCAGATATGTGAACCTCGGAGGAAATGCCAGCTTGGCAGAGCTGAGCCTGAAGTAGCACAAACACAGACTGGCTTGAAGCCTGTACCCATGAGCACCCACACCCTCAAGCACAGACACACGGATACGTTTGCTTGTGGATGGGCATGCACACAGGCACCTCATTCACATGGGCATACAGGAGGACTGCCTGCCAGTGCCATGCCAATGCCTGGCTTCCAAACTTCAGGATATCCAGTTGGCATTGGGAGCGGAGACAGAGGAGGCTGCCATCAGGGCAGCTTCAGGGAGAGAGGGGGTTAAAAGGCAAGACAGCACATGAGGATACAGCCCATCTTGCCATGGGATGCTTGTGTCCTGCCCATTCCTCTATCACTGAGCACCGGCTATTGTTATTACACCTTGGTGAAAAGCAGGGACCAGCATAAAACCCAACTCTGCCCTGAGAAGCCTGCAGAGCCCCAGCTGGGACTCATCGGATTTCCTGGGCACAATGATGAACAAAGTGACAGAGCTTCTGGGAGAGCCCACAGGGACAAGGCCTCAGGCTGGCCCTTGGGCTTAAGGAGAGCAAGGAAGGAGGCTGGCTCTGTGGCAAAGGTACAGCTCCCAAGGATGCCCCTGATGTCTGAAGACTCCCATTAATATAACCAAGCCGGCTGCAGGAGCTTATGCGGGAGATGTACATTTGGTACTGAGGCAGTTAATTCCTTAGCACCCACCCTCTCCTGTTCTACGCTGGTCTGTTCCTTTCACCTGCGGCTCCAGACTAATCTGGACTTTGCCACTGCTGACCAGATTTGCCTCAAACCAACTTCATCAGAAAAGAGAAGTGACTGTTTTGCCTTGCACACATCAGAGGGGGTGGCCCCAGGGCCCCAAGGGCTCACCAACGTGAATCCTCAGCTTCTATCAGCTGAGCTTTCTTTTCCAAACTGCTAATGAAGTTTCCAGAACGGGGTCTCGCTTTCTCCCATCAGCCTTGGCACACGTGTCTACATTAGAAGTCTGGCAGCGGAGGAATTGTCAGCTCTGTCTGCTGTGGGAAGGACGGGGCTAAGCCTTGAGCCGGGTGGGATGCTGGGTAAACACACTGGCCCAGAGACTAATGTTCCCTCAAAGCCCGAGCGAGGATGGAAGCTGTTATTCATGAGCCTGTGGGGTTCTGAGGGTGGTGGGCCTCAGGGTGCCGAGAAGGAGCAAGAATGGAGTGGGTGGGGCTGGAGAGATGGCTCAGAGGTTAAGAGCATTGCCTGCTCTTCCAAAGGTCCTGAGTTCAATTCCCAGAAACCACATGGTGGCTCACAACCATCTGTAATGGGGTCTGGTGTCCTTTTCTGGCCTGAAGGCATACACACAGACACAATGTTGTATACATAATAAATAAATAAATATTTAAAAAAAAAAAAAAGAATGGAGTGGGTGGCTGAGGACACTTGGACAGCAGTATGAAGCCAAAGTGAGTTGGGAAGAATGTGTCAGCACTACGCATTACAGAGTGGCCCTGGGTAGAGGTGCAGGTACAGGTTATACAGGTTAAATAATTGTAGGTATGGAAGAGGTCAGGGCTGGGAGCCTGACCTTGAACCCAGGAATAAGGGCAGGTCTGAAAGGTCACTGGGAAACTACCGAGGTACAGGGCATGGAGGACGTGATGGCTGGAAGCATCCAAGGCTAGGGTGGGCCTGGGTGAGCAGTTTGAGCACCGCTATCACAGGACTAAACCCAGAAGGGTCAAGAACAATGGAGGGAAGTGGCCGAGCTGTCACAGGCCTGGTTTCTACCTTCCCAGCCTGGCCAGGCTTCCTGCCTCTGTGGATACAATCAGGCCCCCACCCCTCCCCGCCTCTACTGAGAAGGGGTGGGGTGGGTACTGAGGTTCTTCCTCTCCTGGGCCAGTTCTAAGCAGCACACTGGCTGATAAGAACCTTCCAGCTGACTGCCGGTGACTGGCACCATGAAGGAAGACGTGGCTCTTCTAGCTACTGTTACCCTCTTGGGAGTTCTGTTGCAAGGTGCGCTGGTTCCTGTCTGGGAGGCGGGTGCAGTCTGCTGTCTGTCCTTCAGGTCCTTGGGTTAGGGAATGGGGGTGCTGACAGGCCTACGCTTAGGCCCAGGTGAAAGACAGGGCACTTCCAGCCCACGCTCCTGGTACCAAAGTCCAAACTCTTCAAGAGCTACTGGGGTCTTGGTGTCAAAGGGCCCGAGTCCTGGCTAAGGGGCCAACACTTCCCTGGAGCGAGGAAGCCCCAAAGGAATGTCTGCAGGGGAGCCGTGGGAAATGACATGGGTCAGGGTCTAGAGGAGTGCACAGCCAAGGGACCAGATGAAGGATGGCAAAATTGCCAAGGGGCCACTGAGGAAAGCGTGTCAGGCACCTGCCTTGTGGTGGGGGCTGGTGTCTGCTTGGGAGTATGATGCATAGCCGGATAGCTATGGGCTTAGATGGAGTGAGCCCTTGGGACAGGTACCTGGAGCATGTATCTGCTGGGTAGAGCTGGGCTCCTGATGTTTAAACAGAAACTGAGACAAGAGTTTCTGCCATTGTTTGGTGGCACTGAGACCCAAGCTTCAGTAAGCCTGGCCTGAGGCAGGATCCCTTCTGGCTGGCTCTGTAGAAGGGAAACTAGGGTCTCTTAGTGACAGGACGTGAGCTTCCTGTTCCTGGTGCCAATTCTGTCCTGGGACACTGGCTTCTCAGGAACTAAAAGACTGAGGGTCCAGACCGGCAGAACGGGAGGTGGGCATTTGCCTGTGCTTTGCAAGTCAAATAGTTCAGTAGTCTCCTGTCGCTCCTCCCACCGACAGGTGTTACTGGTGCCAGCCTCATGCCAGTCAATCCTCAGGCCGGGCCGACTGGGCCTCTCCAGTGAACACAGCTGATGGGGCGGGTCGGAGGAGGGAGTTAGAAGGGAGTCGCTTAGCGAGAGGCAGGGGGAAGAGGGCTAGGGGACAGGGTCTACCCTAGGCTCCACACCTGACTCCCACGTCCCCACGGCCGTAGCCTACTTCTCCCTGCAGGTGATCTCTGCGCGCAGGGCTTTCCACGTGTCGCCGCCACTCACTTCTGGACCTCCCGAGTTCGAGCGCGTCTTCCGAGCCCAGTGAGTGTGGCGGATCCGGGCGGGTTCGGGTGTCAGCCCAGTCCGGCCGCGCGCTCACCCACCCCGTCCCTCGCAGGGTGAACTGCAGCGAGTACTTCCCGCTGTTCCTCGCCACGCTCTGGGTCGCCGGCATCTTTTTCCACGAAGGTGCGGGACGGCGCGGGGGTGCGCTCGGGGGTGGTCCCCGGGTGGCGGGCGCGCGTGTTCACCGCGCTTGCCTGGCCTTTCTCAGGCGCTGCAGCCCTGTGCGGACTGTTCTACCTGTTCGCGCGCCTCCGCTACTTCCAGGGATACGCGCGCTCGGCGCAGCTCAGGTAACTCAGGCCAGACTTCCCGGAAAGCTCGGCAGGGAAGGGTCGCTCCCGGACGCGGCTCTGCGGGTGGGAGGCGGTGAGCGGCGGCAGGGGACCCGGGGAAAAATAGCCTTCGGGGACCGCAGGTGGGCTGACCTAGTCCGAGGAAGCGGGCCTAGCACGGTGGGCGGGGCCTGAGCCTGAGGGGCGGGGCAGTCTGGCAGGACGGGGGCGGGGCCTGGTCCTCGAGGCCGGCCTTGCCTAAACTCCCGCTGAGATCCGCCCGCAGGCTGGCTCCTCTGTACGCGAGCGCGCGCGCGCTCTGGCTGCTGGTGGCGATGGCCGCGCTGGGTTTGCTGGTCCACTTCCTCCCCGGCACGCTACAGGCAGCGCTTTTCAGAAGACTTCAGGCCCTCCTGCAGATGGCTTGAGGCGAAGGACCTCCGAGTCAGCGCTACTGGAGAAGAGCTTAGAGCAAAACGCAGGGGTGCCCGCATTCGAATCTCAGTTTCTAATTAAAGTTCCCACGACTGTCCCGCCTACGTTCTCTGGGTCGGAGAAGGTTGCTTACTTACCAGGGGCCCCATCCCCCGACAGACGTAGCCAGGCTTTGGGAGGCGGCGTGGGCTTGCTTGGATTGGAGCTTCTCTCACTATATATACCCTCCTCTAGACAGCACCTTGCCTGCGCCATTACCCCTGCCTTGACATTTATTTCCAGAGATAGCCACCCTTCACCCTCCTTTCTGTGATTGGGGCTCTGCTTCCTCTCAGGCTGAACCTCAGCTACTGGAATCTTGTGTGCCTTGTTGTCCTCCACTCCCAGCCCCGACTTCACAACTAGAATCAGTTGGTTTTTCCCCAAGTGAGAAATGAGTTCCTGTTTTTGATCAGCCCTAGATCTCCAACATCAGATGAGTGTAGGTGTTCACGGTCCCTGTGGAGGCCCACATAGCGTGAGCTTGACCAGGAATGTAGTCAGTGATACATTCTCTGAAGTGGACCTCAGGGTGCTTGAGGAGGGCCGGACTTGAGGAAGGTTGCTGACAAAACATCTCTAAAGGACTTTCTTATCCTAGCTGGCCAGGGAAAATGCTTCTCAAACAGGCCTGACATTGTGTGCAAAGGCCCTGAGGTGGGTGAAGATGGCCCATTTATTTTAGAGAAGACTATAGTCTCTAAATGAGCCAGATGCTGTGGTTCCTGGTTGCAATTGCAGTACTTGGAAAGCTGTGACATAAACTGAAGGCCAGTCTGGGCTACCGTGAGTTCCAGGGCAGCCTCACTGTCTCAGTTCCTCTGTACCCCCAACTCCTGGCCCTGCCACACACACATACCAGGGTTCTACTACATGAGACCAAGGGAAGAGGAGCAGGGAGAAAGACACTGAGGACCACCATGAAAGGGGGTGGGGGAACAGGAAAGAAGTTGGCCAACATCTCCCCCACTGAAGCATTCAGGGGCTCAGGTCTTTACAATAGTTGGGGTGGGTGCCATGATGCCACCCCAAGACGACAAGAGAATGCTTTGGAAGCAGATTCCTACAGAACAGGTAGGCACAACTTTGGGTCCATGAAAGCCCCAGTTACTGACTCAGTGGCCAAAACCTTCCTGCTAAGTGGGGATGAGATCACGCTGAGGTATGCCAACTGCGCACTGGGACACGTGACATGGTAAAAAAGGGGTTTGGGCCGGGCGATGGTGGTGCACGCCTTTAATCCCAGCACTTGGGAGGCAGAGGCAGGCAGATCTCTGTGAGTTCGAGACCAGCCTGGTCTACAGAGCTAGTTCTAGGACAGGCTCCAAAGCCACAGAGAAACCCTGTCTCAAAAAACCAAAAAAAAAAAAAAAAAAAAAAAAAGGGGGTTTGGGACTCAGTCTCTGGCACAACAGAGATCGAAGTCACCTTCACTAAGTAGTCAGCCTGCACTGGAGGAGACTCTCCCAGCGGGAGGCCATGGGGGATAGGCCAAATACAGAGAGGCAGACAGGCAAGTGCCTGGCCAGAACAAGCACCTATGAGGCATACACTTCATTAATCCTTTATTACAAGTCACGCTCTTATAGAAGTATATGCGAACTTACGTGAAAAAATCAAATGTATCCAAGAATAAAAAACACAGCACATAAAGTAGTGTATGCATTCCAGTGTTCGCGCCGCAAACAGCAGGCGCCCAAGAAAAAGCTCTTCTAAAACGGCCTGGCTCAAGCCGACCGGCCAGGGGCAAACGGTTCGGTTCGGTTCTTTTTGGGCGGCAGCAGGCCGGCCCTCAGGCACAGTGTGGGGGCCGCCTGTCTCCTCTCACGGCCCGGCGCAGCACCAGCTTCTGGGGCCTCCGGGCCAGCGGTGGACCCCAGGCCAGCCCGAGCCGCCTGCCAGGCAGAACCCTTTGGGTGGGGTGGATATGCCTGGTCCTTTGGGGCGGCGGCAGCAGCAGCAGCAGCAACACCACCCTTGGAACCGTGGGCTCCAGAGTCGGCCATGGAGCACCCTTGGAAACCTTCTATTTAGTCGGCCTTTTTCAGAAAAATCTGTAAGAGTCAGGCTCAAGATGAGTAGGTGTCACGGGGCTTCTTATGGTCTAGCAGGCTGGTCCCATCCCGGCACCCAGCCGATCTCACCTCACTCAAGATGACCCACACCGGGGAGTCAGTCTGGATGGAGAGGCGCAGTGCTTCCAGGGGCCCAAAGGCAGGATCCACTTCCCCCTCGGCCACACCCTTGTAGAAGGAGCCTGTGGAAGGGCGATACCTAGAAGTAAAAACAAAGCCACACCCAAAAGCCCATCCCACACAGGCCCTGCCTTACTCACCAATTTGGAGGTAACCATCAGGGCTCCTAGGGTACCGGAGAGTGCCTGAGCGGCCCTCCTGAAGGGCCTCCTTCTCTGACTGCGGGTTCTGAGGACAAAGCCGCAGGGCTGGAGTGGCTGGCCAGGAGGAGGCAGCCCCAGTCCTCACCCATACCCACCACACTCACGTCAAAGGGCAACACCTCCACGGAAGTGTTGAAGAGTTTATCTTCTGGGTGCTCAATGTTCCCGCTACGGAAGAAGAACCTGCAGGCGCCAAGCAGGCCAGTGAGCCGTGATAAAAAGGTGAGGTACTGCCCGGGCACACTGCCCAGGTCCAGCAGAGAGGCCATGCCTAGGCTAGATCAGATGGGCCTCCAGGTGCTGGGGGATACTGGGCACCATTTTGGACAGTACATGGGCTGTGCGCCAGGCAGCCAGGGCCTTACCCTGAGGCTGTGGTGATGGTTGTCACCAAGTACCTAAAGATAGCTCTGCCTTAGTCCTCACAAGGCAGTTAATGCTACTGTGGGGAGTGCTTTTCAGTAAGGAAACCGAGGCATGGTGGGGTTAGGTGGTGATGGGGGCAGATAATTCCCTCAGGAGTTATAGAAGGGGTATCTAAAGACCCAGAAATACACGCTGAGGCCTCTAGCTCGTGTTCAGCCTGTCCCCTTCCCCAGGGAGCACTGACCGCTCAAGGCGCAGTGGCTGGAAGAAGCGGAAGCGGATAAAGTCTCCTGCAGCAGGTGTGAAGGCCCAGAAGAAATCCTCTCGCAAGTAGGCCTTCTCCAGAGTAAAATGCTGGTACGTCTTGAGGCTTGTGCTCACCTCCGCTGGGGGGTTCACATGCTCCTTCCGTAGAGCATGCTTTCCAAAATCTTTATCCTAGAGAAGAGCAGCAGGCATCAGTGGCATCCCCCAGCCTGGCCTCCCCAGGGCTCTATCAAACTCTGTGGCTACCCCACCTTCAGTTTCTGGATCTTGCCCGCCAGTGAGGAGTGAGTGCCCACATGCTGGAAGAGGGATGGCTTGAAGCGGATCCGGAGGTTGGCCTTCTGCCGGTCACAATGTTTCTGTGAACAGAGTTAACACCTTAGGGTTTAGCTCAGCCCAGACTCCGAGGATAGGGCCTTTCCTTAGGATAACCTGGGGATTTCCTCAGCCAGCAGTGTTCTCAAATCCTTGCCAAAGAGGCACGGCCAGGAACACAGTGTGAGCTGGCAGCAGATGGCCTGCTCACCGCATCTTTCTCAGGGTTGCAGACTTTGACCCACAGGATGTGGTCCAGGAGCCAGTCGATGGGCTTGTCTCGGTAGAACATAAGGATGAATTCCACAATCAGGCTCAGATCCAATGACTTGAACATCTTCCCTGAGGGCAGGAATCATGGAAAAGGGTTGAGTGGAAAACACTGCTAAACCCTACCTCTTCTTCCTCGTGGGGGCCAATGTGGAGCATCTCACAGCAAGCCTGTGGGCAGACTTTGGGCAGGTGTGGGTTCAAGAAGACAGGGCAGGGCTGGGGACTCTGGGACATCCTCACACAGAGGGCACTTCCAGCAAGGCTCTCTAGCGAGGTACCAGGGCTGAGAGATGGCAGACAGAGGGGCATAGGGGGGCTGAAGGGCTATCACCTGTCTAAGGGGACCAGCACGGGGTGGCCTACCAATGAAGCCCAGCTGGGAGAACTCCAGGATCATCCAGTCCTCAGAGGGCTGCTGGAGGGCAAAGTTCCTCATAGTGCTCAAGTAGTTGGGCTTGGCAACAATGTCGTCCTCCAGCTGCACAGGGAGGAACAGTAGGGGGCTGGGACTCAGGACCGACACAGGGCAGAAGTGGGGTCCCTCCCCCAAGTGTGACCATGTGCAGAGTAGGCAAGGGCAAAGTCAATCAGGGTTCAGGGTGGGCAGGAGAAGAGCTTCCAGCTGACCTGCACATAGTAGATGCCTTTGGACTGTGCGTACATCATGAGGAAGCAGTAATCGAGGTTCTGTTTGGTCCTCCACCTGGGGGCCAGGGGGAGGGGCTTCAGAAGCAGAGACAACTCCACCTCCAGGGGACTGCCACAGAGAAGCCCCTGAGGCAGGTGGGCCCCACCCCGCCCATCAGCCAGGGTCCTCCAAGGAGACATGGCCTGGCACCAACAGACTGCTGGCGACTCTGAGCATAAGTACCTGACTCTCTCCTTGGGGTCCCCAAAGGACTCTCGAAGGCGGGAGAAGTCAGGGTAGAAGTGAGGGGAAGGGGAGATGACTTCCAGGAGCCCAGAATGGATCTCTGTGGGGAACCTAGGTGGGAGAAGGTTCAGTGGGTCTGCAGCCTTCAAGGGCAAAAGAAGGTTGGGAGCTCTCCAGACTGCCCTGCCCAGAAAGCTCACTGAGCAAAAGCCCCTCTCCTCCACTAGCCTCCTGAGGCACTGGGGCTCCAGAAAGGCTGGGGCCCTCACACACTTTCCCTCTAACAGAGAAGGGAAGCCCCTCCCCCCACAGGCAGGTCTCCTCTTAGGGGAGGCAGGCATCCGGCTGCCCTCCCTCCAGCAACCTTTTCTGGTCGTTGGTACTCACAAGGCCTTGATGTTCTCTGTCACTGCCGAGGTGTACTGTGGGTCGGTCTGTAGGAAGACCAAGTACGCTTAGCTTAGCTACCACCCAAAACGGTCTGGAAGAGGGAGGGGCAGGAGTGTGGGCTTCAGATGTCCCCATATATAGGGGTGAGTGACTTCCTGTCCTAACTGCCCAGAGAGATGAGGGGCTGAGCCTGGCCGTGATCACAGTTTCCTCAGAAAACAGCCTTGTCAGGAGTGTGGGGTGAAGGGAACGAGATAACCAGTGTCTCCACAAGGGGGTGCAAAGATTCATCTTTGTAACTTTTTGTCTTGATCCATTTGCGAATGAAACTAAGACTGCAATTCTGTTGGTGTCCCTGTCCCCCTTGTTCCCCATGCCGTTCTCTTTGTATTTCTCTTTTTTGGTGGATCGTTACTGTGTCTTCCCCTCCATGTTCCTGTATCCCCAGGCCCTGAGCCACTCGCCTCGGCGATCAGCACCACGATGACTGAGTCTTCCTTCTCCTGTGGGCTCAGCTCCGAGATGAGCGAGTGCAATGTGTCAGTCAGGTACGAGTGCACCTCGCGCCTCACGCTTGGAATGCCCATCACCACGGACACTGCAGGGGCGCGGAGGGGTGACACTGGGCAGGGCTCCGGGGACAGCCTTTCTGCCCGCCTCTCGCCCCTCCCGGGTCACGCCCATACCTCCCGTGCGGCCCTGGCCCACCCGCACTGCGGGTTGCAGACTGCTCTCCTTGGCCAGCAGATGTGGCAGATGGTGGAAGACGGTAGGCAGATGAAGCACGTGCCTGCTCGAGACGTTCCACGGCTTCAGTCGCGGATCCTCTGGGTGGTTGGGAAAGGGACAGGTCAGATTTTGCTGGGCCTGAAAACAGCCCAGCTCTGCAGACCTCCATGTATCCCATCCCGCTGGAGCTCACCAGTTAGGCGTCCCCAAGTACGATTGCCCTCTCCGTCCCGCAATGCCTGCCTCTCAGACACTGCCCTCTTGATCTCGTCCAGCACCAGGTTTAGCTCCTTAGAGCGCTTCAGGCTCTCCTGCTCAGCTGCGTGCAAACGATCTCGCAGTGCCAGAAACTCCCGCTGGTAAATGTCCACCACGTCACCTGGTGGGGAGCAGGGAGGTGACACACATAGGCGAACATCAGGGAACAGTTGCCTGCAGACCCAGCCCCACAGCATGCCTGTCTGTGCAACAGCGCACCTGTAAAGGTATGCCTGCCACACAACTAGGGGACACACACCAGTTCATTTGAAGTTACACTGATGTTCAGCCTGGGGTTGAAAAGCCCCAGCAAGAGGATTTAGCATTGCGAGTATTCTCCCCGGCCAGTTCTCTCATCCTTTAACGTATCCAAGGTGGGAGGGGGTATGATCACCTCCCAGGCCTGGGGCAGTCCTAAGCACTGGCTGGAACCGCCTCAGACTGAACCCTCTCCACCCATGGAGTCCCAAAGTCCCCGCTTGCTTTTGAAGACTGTGCCCCTTGCTGGGAGTCAGACACCCAATTCAGGGCACAAGGACACAGCTCTTCCTCAAGAAGCTCCTAAACCCCAGCCTTCTGCCTCTCTCCTGCCCTCCCTTCAAGGTTGCAATGACAGACAACCCCATCCTTAAGGCTCTAAGACTATAGCCAGCCTCCCCAGACTTTCGCCCTAAGTCTGAGTCAGGCTGGTAACAGTACCTGTGACTGTGTGCTCAGGCAGGGTGTATGTGGTGTGTATGTGGTGTGTGGGGTAGGGGTGGGCTGCTCTTTTTCCATGGTTGTCACTAATTGCTCACTCACTGGGTTCTTTCTACCTCACACCCACTCAGCAGAGCCCAGTCCACCCCCATGCTCACATCAACAGATGAAGTTGACTAACGAACCCAGGGATTGCTCAACCAGTCCACAGCCAGAGCCCCAACCACAAGTGAACTGTGTTAGCCTTGGATCACCTAGAAGGTCCCTGCCACCACAAGGAGAACTGCCAGACCCTCAGCTCTGCTCCAGAGCTAGCAGCAGCAGGGCCCAGATAGGAGGAGTAATTGGAGCCCTGAGGGGAGCTGCCTGAGGGTGGAGGAGAGTCCCCAGGGTGAGAAGCACCTGGCCTCGCTGGTCTGGCGGGGGGGGGGGGGGGGGGGGGGGGGGGGGGGGCAACAGCAAGAGGGATAAACAGCATCTCCCTGGCAGCCTGCCAGGCTGGGTAGTCAGGCCTTTGTCTGGTTAGCTTCTGCCCTCTTGCTTTGCTACCACGTACACCTCCCTCTGCTTTGTCAGATGTCTGGCTTCTGCACAAGTTGTTTCTTCTGCCTGGATCCCACATCATCTGGCCCTAGCCTTCAAGGCCTTTTCTCTGAGTCTAGGAAGCCTTTCCAAAACCCACCCCATCCCCAGGCATCAAATCCTTGGTGGGCAAACAGCCCCAGAAGGCGGGATGAGTGGCCGCTAGAGCCTGCAGATGGAAGGTGAGGCTCAAGGCAAGTGGAGTCACTTCAGGACACTTCCTCCTCAGAGCAACCAGGGCAGGTCAAAGGGGAGGCGTGCCGAGGAAAAGGAAGAGAGTTGGAGACAGAAAAGTCAAGTGGATTCTGTTGAGGCATCCCTTACCTGAGGAGCCCCCACACATCCCAATATTATACCCTGTTTTACCCAGGGCTAATGTCCCAGGCCACACCCAGGCTTAGGAACAGCCTGAAGGGGGAGGGAGTCGAGTTACAGGATCTGTGAGACTCAGAGCTGGGCTTAGGGGCCAGGTTACCCTGGAAACCTGACCCTTGAACACTGAGATCCCACCCCCAACCTCACTCTCCCAGCACTGGGCCATACCAACAGCACACAGGGTGGAGGGATAGAGGTACCCAGGCCGTCAGAGCCAGCCAGGGAGGTAGTTCACAGTGGTCTAGACAGACAGGTGCCTCCCTCGTTCTGGATGGGAAGCCCCTGCCTTCCCCTCACAGTGGAGTTAAAGGGCAGCCTGTATCACTGGCAGTATCCCAAGCAACACTAAGGGGGGCCGTGGAGGAGACAGAGGAAATAGCACAGATCTCAGACCTGCTCTGCTCTGGAAGTAAGCCAAGATCTGCCTACATTAGACTGCCTCAGGTAGGTCATGGTGGGTAGCACTTCCCTGAACCATCCTGACCATCCAAGCCTGGACACCGCTGGATCCCTATCCTGGCCTCCCTTCCTAAGGCCAGTGCTCCAACTGTTTACCAGCAAGTAACGGGCCCCTTGGGTTCCTGGGCCTGGCTGCCGTCCAGGTCCCCATGCTGCTGTCACTTCTCTGAACTCCACAGGCCCTCTCCCTGAGAGGCCCACCATACTCTTCCGGCCCGGTTCTGTCTGCTGTTGCTCACTGTAAGAGTCCAGTGATCTTATTCCCAGGTCTACTGACTGGGGGTCCCCTCTGCCCTTGCATCCTTCAAATCCAGAAACTCAAGCTGTGTGACTGCCTCCCTATGGGTTGTTCTTATAGTGGGGACTTCACTAGACCATCCCGGCAACCCACACCTCTGGTGAGCTGGGTAGTGAGGTAGGTGAGGGATAAGGGCCTGGGGACTCTTTGGTCTCTCTGGGTGTGTAGAGCAGGTCAGGATAGGGCTTCTTGGGAAGCAGAGGGCTTCCATCCACAGTTTCCTATTCCAGGGAAACGGGATGGAGCTGGCCCAGGGGTGTACTACAACACTGGCCATACCGTAATAGACGATTCTGGCTACGAGACCTGTAATACTCTGCAAGCAGGATTTTAAACACCCCCTGAGGCTCACAACCCACAATATTCCACCTGGTTCCCTCCCGGTAGAGGAAACAGATTTCAGAACCAAGCCTTTGCCCTGACCACACACACTCTCTCTCTGTCAGGCTTTAGGAAATCTCTTCAGAGTTCCAGGCTTGTGCTTCTCTTAAGGCCAGTCCAGGCCTCCACCAAAACAAGACAAGTCCCAGAGAAGGCTGGGCTGCACTGGGCTGACCCGGCAGGAGCCTGGTGGTGGGAGGTAGAAGTTCCCCTAGCCTCTTTCCCCAGGCTCATTTAGCATATCCTGGGGGAACAGAAAACCAGTCTGAGGGAGGGAGAGGGCTAGCTTGTTGCAGCCTGATATGACAGGAAGACCAGAGGCAGGCAGGAAGGAAGCAGCTTTTGGATGGGCAACTCAACCTAGCTCAGAGGAACTCCGGACAGTGTTAGGGCCTGCGGCCCTCTACTCCCAAGAGGGCTGGCCAGGCCCAGAGGTCATAGTGTAGATTCATCAGCCTGACCAAGCTTCAAAGGTGTATCAGGGAGCTGAGATGGGCCAAGAAAACCATACCAAATGGTCACATATCGGGGTTCCTGGGCTAGTTGATCAGGACGCCCTCCAGAGGAGTCCTGGGGCCCAGAGCCACGAAGAAGACTGTAGGCCCCCCGGAGAGCAGCACTCACAGGCGCAGGGCTGCAGCAGAGCGCAGCAGCGAATGGGGCAGGGGGATGGATGCCTTAACTGTTCTTCTTACCTGTCTCAACAACACTGTGTCTGCTCTTGTCTGTGCCGGCCGCGCGTTCTTTGGGTCCCCCCCTGATTACAACTACCTCCGTGACCTTGTGCCTCTGGCCCTCGGTGGGAACTCCATAGGTCCTTAACTTGCCAGTGGGAGCGCCCGCCCCTGGCATGGGATAACCGCAGGCAGAGAGGCCAGTCCAGAGCGCCACACGGAGAGACCGGGAACTGGTCACCGCTGGCTCGCCCGCCCTCCTCGGCCCGGCCGACCCGGGGAATTTCGTTATGCCAGCAGCAAACAAGTGGGGCGACGATGGGAGGGGCTCAGGTGCACCCGGCGCGGGCCTGCGCGGGCGGCGACGGGGTGGGGGCTCACCTTTCTGGCCGCTGAGCGCCGCGTACCAGGAGAGCGAGAGGAAGGCGCACAGGCAGAAGAGCAGCAGCGTCAGGAAGGTGCCATTGCGGAGCCTCATCTCCCCCGGTGCGCGGTGGGCGCCGGCGGGGCCGAGGCCGCATGGCCCGGGGGGGCCGGGGCCGGGGCGCGGGGGCCGGGAGGCGGCGGGGGCCCCGGCCCCGGAGCGCGGGGGAGTTGCGGGCCCGGGAAAGGCGGCTACGGTCTGGGCGGGAATAGGGACGGGCGGGAGCCGGACGGGCTGTTCTTCCGCGGCGCGCGCTAGCGGCCTCGGTCGGAGGCTGGGCCGGGGCCGGGGCCGGGCAGGGTTGGGCAAGGCGGCAAGAGCCGCGGCCCGGCTGGATCCCGGACCGCCGCCGAGTCGACGGCGAAGGGCGGGGCGACCGGGATTTAAAGGGGCCGCATCACCCGCTGCCGCTGGGAGCACCACGAGGGGGCGGGGTGGGAGGCCAGCGCCCGGGATCTCGGTGGGCCCGACTCGGGGCCACGGCTTGCGCGTGGAATAGCGCGCCCTGAGGGAGAGGTGTTCTAGTCTTAGGAAAGTCGAGGCTACGGTGGTGATGAATGAAGGTCAGCTCCTGTGCAGCAGGGACAGACCGCGGAGGGGCCAGCCCCACAAGTCGGCTTTCAGGAAGATCTCATGGACCTTCAAGCCCTCCTCCCGATCGAGAGGGTCTAGGCTTGGGAGGGGACCCGAGAGACCTGGCTGAGGTTATCTCTAGATAACCGGCACGGCCAGGAGTGCCCGCTGCCCTCTCCTGCGCCCACCAGTACCGCCTTCCCAAGACATTCTCTGCTGCGCCTCGGATGGTATGCTGTGGACGGGGGAGGCGCTCCTACTCTATGGAACAAGGACAATGGGCTGTTCTCAGGAGTAACAGAGTCGTTGTTTGTAGGTGTGGAGCCTCCGGAACCCAGTCGGCTAGCTTCCCGGTGCCAGCGTGCCGTGGGCGAGAGTTAGGCTCAACCTGCAGTTTAGAGGGGCACCAGGTCCGCGGGGTGACTCCGGGCTCTGGCTCCAATTTGTACAGCGACCGCCTCAGCTTTTATGGCTGGTCTGGTCTTGCACTTTCATACAGGGACTCATTACAGACTTCCCCCCAGGCCTCTGCTGAACCGGGAACTGAACACATAATGAAAGGACTGGTTGGGCCAGGAGGGCAGCTTCTGGGCATGCATTTTGGTAGCGCCATGTCTACTTCCCTGCTTGGGCCTCACCACCATTCAAAATGGAACCAAATGCTACTTTGTAAAATGGAGCTACGCAGGACCCGCGTGATGACTGCTACTAACTCGAGTTCCATTCCTCGGGAACCACATGGTGGAAGGGGTGAAATAACTCCTGCGATTTGTTCTCCGATCTTCGCATGCTAGCTGTGGTCACACACACACACACACACACACACACACACACACGCGCGCGCGCGCGCGCGCGCGCGCATTTGTGTGTATGTCCAGGAGGGCCCTGCTGGGGATGGTGGCCCCTCCGGGTATGTGATCAAGAGGCCAGCCAGGACTGCACAGTAAAATCTTGGGGGGCGGTGGGAGGGGTGTCAGGTGACCCACACAAGGCAAGGCACAGCTAGAAAGCCACCGTTTGACAGTTTGGAGTGCCTTCGAGCAGGTTACAACCTTATTTCCACACCTGAACTTGTTGGAGCCCTCTGAAGGAAACTGTTCCGGTTTGTTTTTCTGTATTTTCATAGGAGTCTTCTCTATGTTGCAAAGAATAGCAGGTTTTCATTTTGATCATATAAAGTCTTAATTCTGTTTTTAAAAAATACAAAACAAAAAATAGTGGAGCCAGTATAGTGTAGTACATGCCTCTAATCCCAGCACTTGGGCATCAGAGGCAAGCGGAGCTGTAAAATCCAAGCCAGCCAGAGGTGCATAGTGAGTCCCTGTCCCGCCAAAAGAAAGTCTAAGACCAGCTTGATATACATAGAAAATTCCTAAGTCTAAGCTAAGTAGAGTTACAGGATGCAACTGTCCCCAAAACAATGAGGCTGGAGAGGAGGTTCAGCAGTTAAAGTTAAAAGTGCTTACTGCTGCCGGGCATTGGTGGCGCACACCTTTAATCCTAGCTCTTGGGAGGCAGAGGCAGGATCTCTGTGAGTTCGAGGCCAGCTTGGTCAGTAGGTTCCAAAGCTACAGAGAAACTGTCTCAAAAAAAAAAAAAAAAAGTGCTTACTGCTTACTTTTATTCTTACAGAGGACCCGAGTTAGGTTCTCAGCAGCCATATCAGGTGGCTCACAATTCCCTGTAACTCCAGCTCTATGGGGATCAGACACCTCCAAGCTCGACAGCTACGTGCACAAGCACTAGAGCACACACACAGACACACAAATAAATCTAAAAATCAGGCTACAAAAGTGTATCAGTTGGAGTGGTAGCCGAATGGTGAAGCACTCACTGCCAACATCAACTAAACGAAAAAGTGTATTTATGTTTTAAAGTGGGATGATCTGAGGAAAACGCTAGTTATTAAACCAGGGGATGGGAAGGAGATGGGCTGTCAGTGACCACGTTTGAGTTCCTCCTCTATCCCATGATGACCTTGGAGTAGGGGAGCAGGAATGAGGAGAAGCCCGTGAAGCTCCCTGGTAAGTGGGGAGCTGGGAACCTCTGTAGAAAAGGGCCCTGGTGTCAGGCAGAGCCACTGTCTGGGGCTAGGACCTCACAGCAGCCAGTCTACCTGCAGGCTTCTCCCTTTAAAACTGGGCAGTGGCTGCCTGGCTCGTGCCCTACTTTCCACCGGCTTGTGCCTTTGTAGTAATTAATTAATCTGGGCCTGCTTGCCGCCCAAAGCCCCTCCAGACATTTCCTGGCTCATCATGTTGCCTTGCAGATGGTGATGGTGACACATGCCTGCCTTTACCTGAGGTTCAGCTTCAGGTCCTAGGGACTCACTCAGGAAGATGGAGCCACAATGGACCCAGAAAAACCCTACTTTGCTTTTCAAACCCTAGCTGTGAGTGTTTCTTCCTTTGTTCTTCTCACTTTTCACACAGTGAAAATACAGTCATTCCCCCTTCTTCCTTTTTCAGATTTGGGGTCTCACTGTGTAATACTGGCTGGCCTGTAACTCGCTGTTCAGACCAGGGCTGGGATTAAAAACCTGTATGACTCCCAGCTGTTAGGATCACAGCTCTCGGCCGTTGTTCTGGGACAACCTTTGGAGGTTGTCTAGGAGCCCAGCCCTGGCAGAGGTCCAAGAATAGAGCGAGAGGAATAAAATCCATGCATATTTTCACTAGCCTTTAAGTGAAATTTGATGCGTCCTTCGTTATGAATGGGAGCAGCATCCTGTAGATCTCCCAGTCTAAGTGACTTTCACAACAGAAATCAAGGGGAATTGTATCTACTTCAACTAGAGGTGTGGCAGGCATTTCAAAAGAACAGATACACTCATGGTAGTAACTTCATACTTCTGATATTAGTCCTGACTCTAGATCTTACAAGTTAAAAAGACTCAGTGCATTATCTTTAATCCCAGCACTTGGGAGGCAGGTGGATCTCTGTGAGTTCAAGGTCAGCCTTGTCTATTGAGAGAGTTTACAGGACAGCCTGAGCTGTTACAAAGGAAAACCCTGTCTCAAAAAACAAAAAAAAGAAGAAGAATCATTGGTGTGTGTGTATGTGTATATAGTTTTTTTTGAGACAGGGTTTCTCTGCTCTTGTAGACCAGGCTGGCCAAGCGCGCACACCTTTAATCCCAGCACTCGGGAGGCAGAGGCAGGCGGATCTCTGTGAGTTCGAGGCCAGCCTGGTCTAGAAAAGCTAGTTCCAGGACAGGAACCAAAAGCTACGGAGAAACCCTGTCTCAAAAATCAAAAAAAAAATAAAATAAAATAAAATAAAGGCGTGCGCCACCACTGCCCGGCTTTGTCAGATTTTTTTTTTTTTGGTATTTATATATGTTTTTACAAATATTTTTCTGATATTTCCATTTCAATGGTTTGTTGGAAGGCATTGACTTATAAAACATGGGTCTGTGGAATACATCTCTAACCTCAGCTTTGGAGAGGAGGATGCAAGAGGATTAAGAATCCAGCTAATAGCTCAGTTATTTTTTTAAAATTATCTTTACTTGCATTGGTATTTTACCTACATGTGTGTCTGTGTGAAGGTGTCAGATCTTGCAGTTACAGACAGTTGTTAGGGGCCACATGGTGCTGGGAATTGAACCCAGGTCCTCTGGAAGAGCTGTCAGTGTCTCTCCTGCCCCAGTAGTTCAATTTTTAAGAGGAAAGCGTTTGCTTCCCAACACCCCCAGGCAGCTCACAAGGGAGCTAATCACCCTCTTCTGGTTTCTGAGAGCACTGCACACACACAGAATATATACATTCATGCAAACAAAACACTCAAATACATTTTTTTAAAAAAGAAAAAAAATTAAAAGAGAGTTCAGGGTCATTCTCTGCTCCAAAGGCAGCTCAAAGCCAGCTGCCTGGGTTACATAAGATCCTACACACACACACACACACACACACACACACACACACACACGCACGCTAAATTGCCAAAGAATAAGTAAAAGAGCTGGACAGTGGTGGCCTGAGCCTTTAATCCCAGCGCTCAGGAGATAAAGGTAGGCAGATCTCTGAGTTTGAGGCTAGCCTGGTCTACAGAGCAAGTTCCAGGATAGCCAGAGACACATAGGGAAATCTTGCCTCAAAACAAACAAAAAAGAATAAGTAAAAGATTTTTTTAAATGGTGGCATATGCCCATAATCCCAGTACCTGAGAGGCTGAGGCAGGAGGATTACTTTAGGTTGGACTGTGTAGTGAGTACCAGGCCACCTGGCCTACAGAGTAAAGGTTGTCTCTAGAAACAAAAATCAAACCAAACAAACAAAAAACTACAAACACGAATGCTTTGATGATGATCTGGCCACTACCCTGCCAGAACCTGTTCATCCTGCCCAGGGCAGGAGAGTCAAGGTTCACAGAGCTTGGCAAGATTATAGTGGGGGAAGATAATCATGCCTGCAAGGCAGGGTCTCAGAGTAATTGTCCTCTGTGTATACAAATCAATCTTAAAGGGACAGTGCCCCTTACCCACCAGTGCAAATAGAGAACCCAGTAAGATCCTGCTAAGCCCCCCCCCCCCCCCCCCCCCCCCGGCCGCTTGCAGGGGATGGATTTTTATGTACTTTGTCAGGGATTTACCTAGGTTTTTTTTTGTTTTGTTTTTTTTGATCCAATGCAGCCAAGGCTAGTCTTGAACTCCCAATCCTCCAGTCTTCACTCCCCATGTGCTGTGATTACAGTACTCACTGCCTTATTTGAGGCTTTGTCCTAAGATCAAAAAACAGGAAGAGGGCCCCGGTGGCAGTGGCGGTGGCGGGCACACACCTTTAACCCCAGCACTCAGGAGGCTGAGGCAGGAGATCTCTGTGTGTTCGAGGCCAGCCTGGTCTACAAAGCCAAGTTTCAGGACAGGCAGGG
Organism: Chionomys nivalis; assembly: GCF_950005125.1. Lineage (NCBI taxonomy): Eukaryota > Metazoa > Chordata > Mammalia > Rodentia > Cricetidae > Chionomys > Chionomys nivalis. Next base: position 32,306,410 of record NC_080092.1, on the reverse strand, counting down.
CTGTTGCTACACAGAGATACCCTGTCTCGAAAAACAAAACAAAATAAAACAAAAAGCAGGAAGAACAGGACCTAGAGTTTACACTTAAATCTCAAAATGAGCCTTCCTTTGGGCAGCGAGAGGAATGCAGAGGAATGAAGCCAGGAGACGAGCTACCAGAGACAGACTTTGTAGGTCAAAGTGCAGAATACACCATTAAAACCATCACTGTAGAGAAAGTATTCTGAGCTGACAGCATCTAAGAGCAGGCTTTTATTTTATGTGTTTATTTGTTTTTGAAATAGGATATCTTGTAGTCCTGGCTGTCCTGGAACTTGGTATGTAGGCCAGGCTGGCCTTCAATTCACAAACTCACAGAGATCTGCCCACTACGGCTCCCCGAGCGCTGGAATTGAAGACCAAGCACAGCTGTGAACAGGATTCCACCTAAGCTCCTTCATGTGCCTCAAAGAAGAATCTCCCAGAGTGCTCTCTGCTGGAATTAACCAGAAAATGATTCCGTCTCAGAGCCTCAACGGCAGAGAAACCCGGCCACACCCAAATGGGCACCCTTACAGAAGAATTTACAAGTCATGTTATCTTTCCTAAAAATCATTCATTTGCCTGTAATTCCCCCTCGTTAAGTTGATACACAAGGGCCAGATGTCCCAGAGGGTGGAGGCATTTACTGCCTAGCCCAGTGACACCCGTTCCATCACAAGGACCCACGTGGTGCAAGAAGATAATAAATTCCCACAAGTTGTCCTCTGACCTCCACATGTGTACTGTGGTGTGTACACAGACACACACACACATACACACGCACACATTAAATATACTTAAAACAAAAAAATTAAGCTGGCCAGGCAGTGGTGACGCATACCTTTAATCCCAGCACTCAGGAGGCAGAGGTAGGCAGATCTCTGTGAGTTCAAGGCCAGCCTGGTCTACAAGAGCTAGTTCCAGGACAGGCACCAAAAAGCTACAGAGAAACCTTGTTTCAAAAAAAAAAAAATTAAAAAAAAAATTAAACTGATATTTGGGTTGAGCCTGGTCGCCCATGCCTTTACTCTCAGCATTCAAGAGGCAGGGCAGGCAGATCTCTCTGAATCCCAGTCCAACTTACATTGTGTATAAAATGAGCCCCAAGATTCTAAATACCTAAAATAATGAATAGATCAAAATCCATTGCTAATCCGTTGTCAGCCTTTAATTTAAATTTCTTTTCTCTCGGGAGGCAGAGGCAGACAGATCTCTGTGAGTTCGAGGGCAGCCTGGCCTACAGAGCTAGTTCTAGAGCAGCCAAGGCTACACAAACTGTCCCAAGCAAACAAAGCCAAATAATTTTTTTTCTGGGGTTTTGTTATTATCAAGGTCTCGCTACTAGCCTCCAACTCAGAATCCCTTTGCCTCTGCCTCCCCCAACACTGAACTTACAGGCTCGGCTTAATTCACAGGCCTATTATGACACACACACGTGAAAAGTCCAACAGAAACTCACCGTTCTGTACTCTTTTTTTAAAAAAAAATTTTTTGTTTATTTATTTACCTATTTATGTATTTATTTATTTATTTATTATGTATACAGTGTTCTCCTGCATGTACACCTGCATGACAGAACAGGGCATCAGATCTCACTACAGATGGTTGTGAACCACCATGTGGTTGCTGGGAATTGAACTCAGGACCTCTGGAAGAGCAGCCAGTGCTCATCACCTCTGAGCCATCTCTCCAGCCCCCATTCTGTACTCTTAATTCAAACAATTAACAACAACAACCAAGACTGGCTGGATGACTCAGTGGGTGCAGGTATTTGCAACGAAGCCTGGGGGGACCTCAGTTTGTCTCCCCGAGACTTACATATGGTTGGAGAGAAAAAGACTCCCGCAAGTTGCCCTCCGACCTCCCCGTTCACACGGTGGCACACAAATGTGTGCACAGTTACTACACATACTAAATAAACAGGTAAGTAAGTGCAGTTAAGCTTTTCTTTTCTTTCTTTCTTTCTTTTTTTTTTTTTTGATTTTCGAGACAGGGTTTCTCCGTAGCTTTTTGGTTCCTGTCCTGGAACTAGCTGTTGTAGACCAGGCTGGCCTCGAACCCACAGAGATCCGCCTGCCTCTGCCTCCCGAGTGCTGGGATTAAAGGCATGCACCACCACCGCCCGACAAGCTTTTCTTTCCTATCACAGTCGTCCCAATTAGACGTAAGAAGATAGAGGTCCCTAAACAGGCACCTGGGGGAAAGATGGTCTGGAGTGGGGCGGGGTGTTTTCACAAAATCTTACTTTTTAAAGTTGTGTGCCCATCAAGGGCTCTGCCAGCTCTGCTCAGTTCAGTTCTCACACCGGTTTCAGGGACAGCTCCTGGAACAATGCTCCCCTGGCAGAGGAAAAAGCTTCAGAAGCTTTGGCATTAGCAAATAAAGAAACACTTGTCTTATAATTGGTCTGTGGCTTTTACTGTCTCAGGTCTTTGGCCGGAACTAATCACATGGTCTCACGTTAAGGGAGCGGGTTGATTATATAGATATATAAAACTCAGAATGTTTCCTGACATAAAAAATACATGAGGTTATTACTGTTGCTATTAGGAATTAGAAACAACAGGAATTGCTGGTGGTTTGGGGGATAGGGTGTGGCCACAGGCTTCTAGCCATTATCACAGTGGCCTCCTCTGGAACTCTGGAGTAGACATGGGATCTAGAGAGACATTAGGTCAGTACTCTTGGCTACAACAGATCCAAACCAAACTGAGTCAGGGAAGGTTTCCCACACCTGTAACTCCAGCATTCAGGAAACAGAAGCAGGAGGTTATTGAAAGTTTGAGGCCTGCCTGGTCTATATATATAGCTGGTCAAGGCAGCCCAGCAAGACCCCATCTTTTTTTCTGTCAGTATTGTTCCAATTTTAGTATATGTGCTACCTAAGCAAGCATGAAATTTTTTGTAACCTCGGGTTTGTTTGCTTTGTTTTGTTTTTCTAAATTTTTTTCAATGTTTATTTTATGTGCGTTTGTGTTTTGCCTGCATATATGTCTGTGTGAGGGTGTCGATGCCCTGGAACTGGAGTTACCTACAGTTATGAGCTGCCATGTGGGTGCTGGGTCCTCTGAAAGAATAGCCAGTACTCTGTCGGGCGGTGGTGGCGCACGCCTTTAATCCCAGCACTCGGGAGGCAGAGGCAGGCGGATCTCTGTGAGTTCGAGACCAGCCTAGTCTACAAGAGCTAGTTCCAGGACAGGCTCCAAAACCACAGAGAAACCCTGTCTCGAAAAACCAAAAAAAAAAAAAAAAAAAAAAAAAAACAAAAAAAAAAAAAATAAGAATAGCCAGAATAGCTAGTACTCTTAACTGCTAAGCCATCTCTCCAGCCCAAGATCCCTTCTAAAAAAAGAAAGAAAGAAGGAAAGAAAGAAAGAAAAAAGAGAGAAAGCTGTAGAGATGGCTCAGTGTGTAAAGACACTGCCATCAACCCTGATGACCTGAGTTGTACCCCCAGAGACCTACATAGCAGAAGAGAAGTCCCAAAAGTTGTCTTCTGACCGCCATAGGGCACTAATTCCATTTGGATTTTTAGTCTGATCTACTGGGCCTAGTGGAAGATCCTAGTCTAAAACAGTGGCCACAGTACTTCTATAATTTTACTCTGTGTGTGTGTGTGTGTGTGTGTGTGTGTGTGTGTTACTAGAGACTGGATCCAGAGTCTCCTGCATGCTAGGTAAATGCTATACCATTGAGTTATATCTCCAGACTTTTGTTTATTTACTTTTTAATTTTGAGAAAGGATTTCACTAAGGCCTTGAAATTGTGACCTTCCTGCTTCAACCTCATGAGTTGCTGGGATTACAACATCATGAGACCTGGGGCCGAAAAGATGGCTCAGTGGTTAAGAGCACACTAACTGCTCTTTTTTTTTTTTTTTTTTTTTTTCAAGACAGGGTTTCTCTGTCCTGGAACTAGTTCTTGTAGACCAGGCTGGCCTCGAACTCACACAGATCCACCTGCCTCTGCCTCCCGAGTGCTGGGATTAAAGGCGTGCGCTACCACGGCCCAGCTCTGACTGCTCTTCCAGAGGACCTGGTTTCAATTCCCAGCATCCACATGGCAGCTCACAGCTGTCTGTAACTCTGAGATCTGACACCCTCACACAGACATACATGCTGGCAAAACACTACTGCAAATAAAAATAAATAAATTTAAAGCAAAACAACAACAACAACATCACGAGGCCTAACTGCCACTGTATTTTTTATTTAACTGGACTAACATTTACTGACCCAGGCATCTCACAAATGCTAGCCAAGGTCCCCTTGTGCCTGCTTAGGAACATGGTCAAGCTAAGGGGTGTCTGCAACTAGAGAGAGACTGACACAAGAGTATAGAGGAGCTAAGCATCCCTGGAGGCCAAACAGGAAGAAGGAAGCTGGCTGGCAAGAGTCAAGTGAGCATCAACCTGGGTGCCAGTGCTCAGGAGGGCAGATGATCCACAAAATGCTGGTGCAGGACAGGTAACGGTCTGAGGACAGTGGTACCCAGGCTTTGGGCATCATGTCGCTGCCCCTCCTGGCACTGACAGTGACTGCTCTCCCATCCCTTGACTGGCCAGCCCCTATCTCTCCTTGAATGGCTTTTCATTAGGGCCCCTCCAGGCTCAGGACCTCTGAACTGCCTAAGACCAAGTTTCTGATTTCCTCATAGTCCCTCCACCTCTGGCTCTGCTTTTATCTTTCCAGAATCTTCCTCAACATGCTGTCTAGCCGCCAGCTTTGGGAACCTCAATCACCCCACAGGGTAAGTCTCAGGTTAAGGGGTGATAGAGGAAGGAAAAGACCTGGAAAAGGGTCAAGGCAATCAGATTCCCATTCCTACACTTTCCTGAGCCTTGGACCTTGTACCTAAGGGTACAGCACCCAGGAGAAAGCTGAGCGCATTCTACTTCAGCATCCGAGAGGAGACAGAATGGTAGCTGTCTTAGTTAGGGTGTCTAATGCTGTGAAGAGACACCATGACCACAGCAACTCATAAAGGAAAACATTGAATTGGTGCTGGCTTACAGTTTCAGAGGTTCAGTCCATTATCTTCGTGGCGAGAGACATGGCGGCATGCAGGCAGATGAGGTGCTGGAGAAGGATCTGGGAATTCTACATCTTGAGCCACAGACAGCAGGAGGCTGTGTGCCATACTGGGCATAGTTTGAGAATATATGAGACCTTAAAGCCTGTCCCCACAGCGACACACTTCCTCCAACAAGGTCATACTTCCTAATAGTGCCACTCCCTATAGGCTGAGCATTCAAACACATGAGTCTCTGGGGGCTCAATTCTATTCAAACCACCACAATGACCTTGTTTGGAATAAGCAGACTAAAACCAAGTTGGTCAAGGGAAGGGTCAGCTGGATTCTCAGTCAGGAAGTAACCCACCTGAGGCAGTGGACCCAAGCACACACCCTTGGGGACAGGTTAAGAACAGCCTCCCCTCGGTAGATTGCAGCCCTTCTTTCACGGCTCCTCCTGGGCTCTGTTGGAGTTGGCTCTCCAAACTGGCAAGTTCTCTTGCACCTCTGTGCCCCCAAAAGTTTGCTGCCAACCTAGGGCGCCCAGCACTGCCTTGTTCCGCCTCCCTTTTGCCCCTTGGGTATGGCTAACAGCTTCCTCCCCACCCCTGTGTTTTGCCATCAGGGCCCAGGCCCCGCCCTGGGTGTGGATTCATTCTAGTGCCAAACCCCAGCCCCTGTGGATGGCCCAACTCCAGAGGGACTGGAGAGTCCCCAGCCTCCATTGCCCCAACACCTTGGCATTGCACAATTCCTTCCATTGTTTTTTTCTTTTAGAATATTCTTAATAGCCTTTGGGAAATGTCCCCCTTCTTGTCAGAGCCAGAAACCTCCTGCTGTGCTTCCAGAAGAAAAGAGCTAAAGGAGAGGCTGGGGTGCAGAGTGCTTGCCTAGAGTGCACGAAGGGGGCTTTGGATTTTATCCCTGACACTACCAAAAAATGCAGGGCCTACAAGGTGAACGGCACCCATCTGGACTCTTGACTCACACCCCCAAAGATAGCAAGCAACCTTGAGAAGCATTGTGAAGTCATGGAGGGACCTGAGGAGGCAGTAACAACATGCCAGGCAGCAATAAGGAAAATGGTGTCCAGTACTTGGAGGTGTTGTCCAGAGGGTGGTAAGGGAAGGTGATAATATTTAGGGTAGGAAACTGCCATTCAAAGAAGGGGAAAGGGTTCTGGACATGGGTAAGCATCTTGGAAAAGGTACCAGGTGGAATGAACTGGGCATATCTGGGAACTTGGGGTGTGTCACTACACTGAGTGAGTGGAAATCAGTGTCTGCCCTACACGGGCACCCGGCCATAAACTATTCTTACAGAGAAATGCATCTCACTGGACCTAGGTAGAGCGGGGATTTAGAGAGGCATTGTCCCTGTGACTCACAGTCTCTTGAAGGATGGTCAAGCATCTCAGCCTGAATCCTCCATGGCCTCGCTCCAGCTGACCAGCACTCATCTGGACTCCTGATTCCACAGCCCAAGGCAATCTGTATGCGAGGGGCACGGTAAAGAAACTGCCAACATGATGCTCCACTAGCAGGGGGAAGGTTTTTATTGTAAATAAGAGAGAATATCCAGAGGCATCTGGAAGAGTCCAGGGCAGAGAAAAAGAGAAGCTGACTGGACATGGGCAGGGCTAGGGAAACAGTGGAGACAGCCAGTGATAGCAAGAGATGCGGGGCAGGTGGGCAGGGGGAGAAAGCTTGTTACATAGACAACAAATGGTTATCTCGGAGGAGAGAAGGACCAGGATGCTAGCATGAGGACTTTGAAATGTAGAACAAGTACTTGTGGGTAGGGACTGAGGCAGCCTGGATGCAGGCATGGGCTCCATATGCAACTATATAGGTATATGTCAATGTAAAACCACGTCATTTTGGTCAGAGACAAGAAAATGACTCCTTTTAGGAATGAAACCCCATTTCCTATTTCCTGAGGAATGCAGGCTTTCATCTGACCACCAGAAACCCTTCTATAGTCCAGTCTGAGCTCATTTCTAGACACGTGGACTACCCGAGACCTAACAGTGTAAATCAAACAAGAGAAAACCATCGCCAACCTTAGGGGAACCCAGAGACCGCACGACAGACAGTGAGTGAACAGGAAATAAAAAGGGAAGGGAAGGCCATGACTGCTCCTAGGTATGGTGGAGGAGAAAGTTTCTTGTAGATAAAAGGAAGAGCGCAGGTAGAAGCAGGGACATCCTGGAGAGCCCAGAGTAGACATGATCAGACTGAACTGGACCACGTGGGGGAGGTGGGAAGGGAAGGGAAGGGAGAGGGGAGAGAGGGAACCAGGAGCAGCAGCCAGGAGGCCAAAGGTACAAAACGGTGGGTAACCAAAATGTCCAGATTATGTAGGGAAGAGCTTCTGGGGGAAGGTCAGCCCAGCCCTAGGCTGGAGACTTCAAGACAGGGGTCAAGGTAACCCTAGGAACTGAGGGATGCTTTGGTACATTAGATAGGCAGTAGGGGTCCTGGATCACCTCTGCTCTTCCCACAGAATCTACCTCTCGACTTTAGATCCTTTCTGTGTTGCTCCACTCATCCTCCGCGACCGTCTGAGGCCTCTTCCTCACTGACTGCACCGGTGGCTTACACCCCCAAAGGTCAGCAAATAATTAGCACACCTGTGGGGAACCCCCTAGGGAGGGGCAGCTCAGGTCCTCCCACTCCTGACCCATTTCAAAGATGAGGCCAGGCCCAGCCTTTGCAAAGATGATCAAGAGAACTCTCTCTTGATTCAGGTGCCAAACGTATCCCTTTCCTTCACTCTGTGCTTCAGAGGCTGAGAAGGGGCAGGTGGGCTCATGGAAAAGGTATCAGAAAGCTCACTTTCCTGTAGGGTCTCCAGAGGCACCGTACCCCCAAGACCCTTCTCCATCCTCTCTGCTGGCAATGAAATGGGTGATAGCAGCCGGGGGATCTCCCTGTTATGACCAGAATCATGGGACTCTGACTCACAGCCGCCCAGGCCACCTGACCACAGCAAGCAGAGAGGGCCCTGCCAGGGGGTTCCCCAGCCACCGCCTTGTTTACCTCCATAGCTGGCCTGGGAACTGGGGAAAGGGCCTGAGCTGCTGTAGGCAGCAGGGCATGCTGGCCTGGCCTGAAACCCAGAGGCAGGAGTCTCTAAGTCAACTTCCCTAGGGCCCCATTTCCTGACAGTTCCTTCTCCCAGTGATGATAAAGCAAAGGAGTTCCTGGTTGTTCCCCATTGGCTCAGATGTCCCCTAGGAAGCTTGGCCTGCTTGAAGCTCTCAGGCCACTTGGTTGCTGAGTCATGCTGGACCAGCACCTGCCTCTGCCCAGCTCCAGGGTCCCGGTACCCCAGGATTTACCTGCATTAACAGAGGGTCCTGTAGGTTAAGGATGTTTTCCTGGGCTAACAGCTTGATGGAGGGGAACCTAAGACATTTTTCCTTCAGGAAGGGGGCATAACTGTGAACCTCCTAGCCCCAGGGAAAAATCAGTCACATCTGTGTGACATCCCTCCCTTGCTTCTGAGTCTTCCCAGCCTTTGAGGTTTTTCTGCTCCCAGAAACCCAGCTCCTAGAGAGGCCCAGGGAGAAGATGGGAATCAAGACATGAGTTCTAGGAAGCTGGTCCAGAGAGCACCTGCCTCTGGACTCCAGTCTGCCCAGCCTGCCTCTGGACTCCAGTCTGCCCAGCCTGCCTCTGGACTCCAGTCTGCCCAGCCTGCCTCTGGACTCCAGTCTGTCTAGCATGCCCCTCTACCATGAGTTTGACTCAGAAGGTCTGAGCCCTACTGACAGGGCCATGCCTGGAGGCCTTACAGTGTGACACTCCTCTGTAGCCTGCATCCTCCTCTGTAGCCTGCATCCTCCTCTGTAGCCTGCATCCTTCCCACAGTTGAGCTCCATAGCCTGTATCCTCCCCGCAGCTGGGTTCCTGGTAAGAGCTCATTTGATTTTTATTCTTTAGTTTGCTTTTTGAAAGTCCAAAGCTATTGAGAAATCCTGTCTCCAAAACAAACAAACAAACAAACAAAAAAGACAAAAAACAAAAAAAAAAAAAGGGGGCTGGAGAGATGGCTCAGTGGTTAAGAGCATTGCCTGCTCTTCCAAAGGTCCTGAGTTCAATTCCTGGCAACCATATGGTGGCTCACAACCATCTGTAATGAGGTGCCCTCTTCTGGCCTGCAGACATACACACAGACAGAATACTGTATACATAATAAACAAATAAATCATTTTAAAAAATAAGAAAAAAAAAAGAAAAGAAAGAAAGTAAAGTTGCTACGCAAGCCTGGCCTAGCCTTGAATTAGAACCCCTCCTGACTCAGCTTCCCAGATGCTGGTTACAGATGTGTTGCATCATCCCAGCTAACAGGTCACTTTTGCTCCACAAAGCAGCATTTCCTAGTTTTGGCTTTTGTATCAAGGGTTGAATCTCAGATAAAACACATACTTGGTGCTTTGTCATTGAGCTGTATCCCTATGCACCAAATTCCCCACCAAATTCCCCCGAGGTGTAATCCCTATTAAGATAAATCCCCATGAACTGTATCCCTACTAAACTCTATAGCCAACCTTTTATTTAATTTTTTATTTTATTTTTACTTTATTTTTGAGAGCGGGCCTCATGTAGCCAAGGCTGGCTTTGAACTCCTGAACCCCTTGCCTCTAACTCCCAAATGTTAGGATCACTTTCTATTTTGAGACACTTTCACCAAGCTGCTCAAACAGATCTTGAGCTTGGTATCCTCCTGCCTCAGCACCTCAAACAGCTGGGATTACAAGCCTGTGGCACAGGACTGGCTAAGGCTGGTGTTTTGGTTCCTAGTTGGAAGGCAGGTAGGCTGCCGTCTTTGACTGTCTATGAGGCCAATAAGCCCTGATATGCCCACCCCCACCCCATGATTAGAGTCTCAATCAATCTCTTTCTCTCTGTCTCTCTCTCTGGGCTGTTTGGAATCTTTATGGTTTCAATGAACAGGTTGGGACTGACCATTGATGCTTCGGAAGTCCTGGCCAGCCTCCTACAGAGTGGGATTGTGGGAAGTCATCCAGTGCTTGTCTAACGCCTCCCGATTTGATCCTTGTTAAACTGGGTCAGGCCTAACGGGGTGATATGCCTTTATCCAGTTAGGGGCTGGCCAAGGCGGAGGTAGGGGTGAGAAAGTGGGGGAGGGGTGCAGGGGGCGCTATCACCTGGGACCCTGAGCTTGGGAAGGTCGGAACAGCATCCTGTGAACCAGCTTGTTTGGCCTCCTGACAGTAAGCACCTGTGTCCTCCTCCTTTCTGTGCTGGCCATCCCCCTCAGCTTGGGGACTACACTGCTGAGTCATAGGCAGGCCCAAGCCTGGGACGCACCTAGTCTAGGACCCTTACCAGACTTTTCCCCAACAAGTGGAGGCTGAGGAGGGTCTTTTGGGGTGACCCTAGTCTTGGAAGGGAGAAAAAGGAGTTGGCAGCGAGAGCGCCCCTCCTATACCTGATAGGGGCCCTGTCAAGGGGGCTCCCGAGCCGCAGTCCCACCAGCCTGAAGGGGCGGGGCTTCTCTGTGCCCCGCCCCATGTAAGGCGGGGCTCCCGTTTTCTCCATAAAAACTGGGCTCGGCGCAGAGCAGCTGCCCAGCTGTTTCGCTCCTGCCGAGTCTGCGGTTATGGCGTCGCTTACCGTGAAAGCCTATCTTCTGGGCAAGGAGGAGGCGGCCCGCGAGATCCGCCGCTTCAGCTTCTGCGTTAGCCCGGAGCCCGAGGCGGAAGCCGAGGCCGCGGCGGGCCCAGGGCCGTGCGAGAGGCTGCTGAGCCGGGTGGCCACGCTGTTCCCCGCGCTGCGGCCTGGCGGCTTCCAGGCGCACTACCGCGGTGAGGGGCTAGGGCCGCCGGGGTGGGGAAGCCACCCTCGCTCGGCCACAGTGGGGCCGGTCTGGACGTGGCGGGGCGTCCTCTGCCTCCCCGCGGGGACCGGGGGGGGGGTCAGACGGTCTTTGGGGTGACAGCTGACCTCCCGCCGACTGTGAGGCGGTAACGCAGGGTGGCGGTGGCTTCAGGTAAAACCCCGGAAGAGCGGGGACCGGACGGACAGACAGACGTGGAGGTGGGGTGGAGAGGAGTGACGCGGGTAAACAAGCGGCGGGGGCGGGGAGGTCGGGGACCCCGGAACTAGCTCAGTCTCTTGCGTTGGAGTGGCTGGTGGCTGCGTGGGGTGGGCCTAGGAATTGTTGACAAGAGAGCAGCGGCCAAGGCCCTCCCTCTGGGAGGGGACGGTATTAAGATCTGGCGGAGGACTGTTGGGCTGGTAGTCTTTTTTTTTTTTTGAGGTAAAGTCAAGTAACCTGATTGGCCTTGAACGCCCGCGTGGTTTAGGGTGGCCTCACTCGACTTCAGTCCTCTTTGTCTGTTTCCCAGTGTAGGGGTCACAGATGTTGATCACTACTCCTGGCCAGAAAATTTTCCGTGTAACTGAGTTATTGTGTAATTCACCCAGTAAAGGTGTATAAAGAGGCCAGGTGGTGGTGCGCCACCACCGCCTAGTGTATAAATGGAGTCTTATGGTGTAGTTTTGTTCGTTCACTTATTAATATGTGGGAGGCCCATTTGTATTGTAGCTCTCACCAGTATTTTTCCCCCTCCTGTACTGGGGCGTGAACCCAGGGCTTTGCATATGCTAGGCAAGGACTTGAATGCTGCATCTCTGGGTGATATTTCATTGTGTGTGTGTGTATGTGTGTGTGTGTGTGTGTGTAGAATAATCTGTTTGGATATGTCATGTTTAGTTGATCTGGTATTTGGTTGGTAGGCACTGGGCTGTTGGTAGTGTTGCTGGCTGAGTGGTTGCCCAGCCTGCCCATGTGTGGCTTGGCATATATGAGGAGCTTGAAGACTAATTGTACTAACATGTAAACATACACGCCTGCTTGTAACCCCAGTACCAGTGTGCTAACATAAAAACAAAGCCAGAGGGCTTTGAGAGATGGCTCGATGGTTAAAGCTGCTCTTCCAGAGAACCCAGCTTCTGTTCCTAGCACTCACACTAGACGGCTCACAACTACTTGTAATTACAACTCCTAGAGCTCGACACCCTGTTTTGGCGGGAGGCTGGGCTCACTCACATGTGTGCTGCCTTCTGTGCAGAACTGTAATCCAGGACCATCCAGTTTGTGTCAGAGTGAATGGCCATATCGCTGCTTGCCCCAGCATCCAGGCTGAGCCTAGAGCCTCTGCAGATGTCGTTTAGCTTTGGGCTGTCTGTCCATTGCAGCAGTAGATATGCAGCTGGGTGCCTCTGCTGTCTATTTTCTGTCTAGTGCCTGCTAGGTCAGCGTTTGGCCCCTGAGCCGTGTCCCTGGCTCTGATGTATTGTCTCTTAAACCACACAGATGAGGACGGGGACTTGGTTGCCTTTTCCAGTGATGAGGAGCTGACAATGGCCATGTCCTATGTGAAAGATGGCATCTTCCGCATCTACATTAAAGGTATGGGGCTGCCCTAGGGCACTGCCTGAATCCGCGTGATTCCTTTGGAGCTTCCCTCTCATAGAGGGAGGGTCAGGACGAGGATGAGTTCTAGGGGCTGGGAGCTGAGGGAGGTGCAGACGGGGCTCCTGCTGTTTAACAGTTGCAGGGCCTGAGACCTCTTGACCTCATACGAGGTTGTCCTAAGCAACTGACCAGCCGGGCTGCAGTGACAAGGGAGAACTTCAGGGACTTGCTCTAATAGTTTTTAACTCTCCCTGCAGAGAAGAAGGAGTGCCGGCGGGACCATCGCCCACCATGTGCTCAGGAGGCATCCCGAAACATGGTGCACCCCAACGTGATTTGTGATGGCTGCAATGGGCCTGTGGTGGGAACTCGCTACAAATGCAGTGTGTGCCCAGACTATGACCTGTGCAGCAGCTGCGAGGGGAAGGGCCTGCACAGGGAGCACAGCAAGCTCATCTTTCCCAACCCCTTTGGCCACCTCCCTGATGTGAGCTGGTTCTCTGCAGTTCTAGGGAGTACAGGGTGGTGGAACCTGGAAAGCCTGACCCCTCACTGCCCTGTCTTGTTTTTTCCTGCCCAGGGCTTCCATCATCATGGCCGCTGGCTTCGGAAGCTGAAACATGGACATTTTGGCTGGCCTGTCTGGGAGATGGGTCCACCAGGGAATTGGAGCCCACGGCCTCCTCGAGCAGGGGATGCTCGCCCTTGCCCTACAGCTGAGTCAGGTAAGGCTGGTATTTGAACTGGCTTTGGGGTGTCATGAGTAGCCAGTCAATTCAGGTGGGCCCTTGGTCAAGCTATCCCCATAGCCTAAAGTCCAGCAGTGCCCACAATAAGCTGTACACTACACATATCCCCCCCTCCCATATAGCGGTTGAACTTAGGACCTAATATAGGACCTTGCACACAATACATGCGGGTTCCATCATTGTGCTACAGTCTGTCCTATCCATGTCATCAGATCTCTTAAGAACCCTGCAGAGACAATGCATTTCCATTTTACAACTGAGTAAACAGGTGGCTAAGTGCCTAAAGCCACTACTGTCCCCCCAGGGCCGCCCCGCCCTGCCCTTCAAGTTGCTCAAATCTTTTTTTTTTTTTTTTTTTTGGTTTTTTTTTCGAGACAGGGTTTCTCTGTGGCTTTGGAGCCTATCTGGGAACTAGCTCTGTAGACCAGGCTGGTCTCGAACTCACAGAGATCCGCCTGCCTCTGCCTCCCGAGTGCTGGGATTAAAGGCGTGCGCCATGAGTTGCTCAAATCTTAAAAGACACAAACAAAACGTAGTTACAAAGCCCATGTGGTGGCACAGATACTGTAATCTTAGGACTCAGGAGGTAGAAGCAAAAGGATCAGGAATTCAAGACCAATTTTGGCATAAGACCCTGTCTCAAAAACCTAAAAGTAAAAAACTCACACATAGCTCTGCATTCTAGATTTTAGGATTCTGCTTTTTAATTTTTTTTTTTGGATTTTAGAGACAGGGTTTCTCCGTAGCTTTTTGGTTCCTGTCCTGGAACTAGCTCTTGTAGACCAGGCTGGCCTCGAACTCACAGAGATCCGCCTGCCTCTGCCTCCCGAGTGCTGGGATTAAAGGCATGCGCCACCACCACCCGGCACTGCTTTTTAATTTTTGTTTCCTTGAGACAGGGTCTCTTTATAGCTCAGGCTAGCCTGGAACTCACCATGTAGCACAAGAGGGACTTAAACTTGAGATTCTCCTGCCTCAGCCTCTTGAGTGCTTGGATTGCAGACTTGTGCCAGAACAGCCAGCTGGGTTAGTTGTTTGATTTTGAGTAAACAGCATATCTAGGACAAGGTCAATATTTATATACTGGTTGTACTAAGCCTCTGGCCCAACATGTGACTCACTGGGAAACCAAAGGTGCAGTGTGGGAGGGAAGAGAAGCACCAAGTGTGGTCAAGGGGTCCCAGGATGGTGATTACCTAGATGATGGGGACCTTGGCACAGAAGCCCTGTGATAAGCGGCAGAGTCACAGAATTCGAGCTCATTTTTCTTCTTGTGAAAACCATCAGCTTCTGGTCCGGCAGAGGATCCCAGTGTCAATTTCCTGAAGAACGTAGGGGAGAGCGTGGCAGCTGCCCTCAGCCCTCTAGGTGAGTGAGCTTCCTGGCCATCCTGTGAGACGCCCCAGTGGTTGGTGACTCAGTGTGCAAGTGGCCTTTGGCAGCCTTTTCTGGCACACTGTAGAGGCCAGGGCAGATCTGTGTGCTTGACACCAGCAAGGTTTTGTTGCGTAAATTAACCTTTACTGCAGACTGGAATGGGTGCCTCAAGGTTGAATTCCTGACTAATTCTTGAGCTTTGCAGTAAGGTAGAATGAACCAGTGGGGAGGGTGATCTGTGGGTGGGTGGGCTAGCCTTTGGGGTAACAACGGCTTGTGTTTTCTGAGCTGAATGAGTTGAATTTTACACTTGAAAGCAGGCAGCTGATATTTTCCTTCCTTCCTTCCTTCCTTCCTTCCTTCCTTCCTTCCTTCCTTCCTTCCTTCCTTCCTTCCTCTCCTTCTTTCCTTCCTTTCTTTTTAGGCAAGGTTTCATGTTAGCTTAGGTTGGCGTAGAACTCTGTGTAGCCCAGACTGGCCTTGAACTTGTAGAATTCCTCCTGTCTTGGCCTGCTGGGATTTCTTCTCCTTCTCATTTGAGAACCCCCAAATCTTTCTGGAAGCAGGGAGAAAGTGCTAGATGCAGGTGCTCTGGGTTGTGCCTTGCAACAGAGTTCTGGGGTTGAGTCCAGCCTTTGTATCGTTGGCTAGCTGCCAGTGTCCCAGTCCACCGAGTCACTGATAACACGTGCAGGGGAGGCCTCTGGACTTGATGACTCTATTCCCCCTTCTCTAGGCATTGAGGTTGACATTGATGTGGAACATGGAGGAAAGAGAAGCCGCCTGATGACCACCTCCCCAGAAAGTTCCAGCACAGAAGACAAGTGTAGCACTCAGCCAAGCAGCTGCTCTTCGGAAGTCAGCAAACCTGATGAGGCAGGCGAAGGCCCCTCACAGTCCCTGACAGAGCAAATGAGAAAGATCGCTTTGGAGTCAGTGGGACAGCCAGAGGTAGGTCTGCTTTCTCCCATGACCTTTAACTGGCCTGCCTGGCATCTTGGCCTCAGCCCCAGCCCCAGCCATCTTGCAGCCAGAGGGGTTCTGTCCTTGTTATCTCTGTAGTGTCTTCAGTCTCTCGAGCCTTCTGACAGAACTCTGTAGAGAAAAATCTTACTCCCATCTGAATCCGTAATTCTGTATGGGGCGTTTATCTGATGTACATGAGATCCTGGGTTCAAGCCTTGGCATCATGAAAAAAACAAACCAGACTTGGTGCAGGCTGCTCTCTAGTGCCTGGGATTCCCATACTGGCTCGGAACAGATAGTGGGGTCACACTGGCCAGTCACTTCATGCTTGTGCTCACAGCAGATTATATTGCAGGAGCAGATGGAGTCTGATAATTGCTCAGGAGGGGATGAAGACTGGACCCATCTGTCTTCCAAAGAAGTGGACCCGTCCACAGGTGAACTCCAGTCTCTGCAGATGCCAGAATCAGAAGGACCAAGCTCTCTAGACCCCTCCCAGGAAGGGCCCACAGGGCTGAAGGAAGCTGCCGTGTACCCACATCTCCCACCAGGCATGTGGTCACCAGAGGTTTCTTTTACTTTGCTTTCAGAGTATCCTGTCCTGTGTCTGGTTTTGGCAGCACAGAAAAGGGTAGCATGATCTGGAATTTTTTGGACACAGGGTTTCTCTGTGGTTTTGGTGCCTGTCCTGGAACTAGCTCTTGTAGACCAAGCTGGCCTCAAACTCAGATCTGCCTTCCTCTGCCTCCCGAGTGCTGGGATTAAAGGCATACGCCACCACTGCCTGGCTGGGATTTTTTTAAAAATTTTTTTACTATTTTTTGGTTTTTCAAGACAGGGTTTCTCTGTAGCTTTGGAGCCTATCCTGGAATTAGCTCTTGTAGACCAGGGTAGCCTCAAACTCACAGAGATCCGCCTGTGCTGGGATCAAAGGCATGTGCCACCACTGCCTGACTGGGATTTGTTTTTAAAGGCAGTACCTAGTTGTATAGTCCAGGGTGGCTTTGGGGTTGTAGACTTACCTGCAGCACACTGTCTGGTGGTGTTGTCAGCTGACATCAGAGAAAACTAGAAGATAGTCTGACCTCTTCTGTCTGCATCAAGCAACAGTAATCTCATCTCATTTTAGGAATTTCTAAATCTCAATACCCAGATGTCCTGAGAAGGCAGATGTGACAGAAAAGGCAACACTGGTTTTGGACCGTCATACACCAATGAAGTGAACTTAGACCCTACACACCATTTTCTCGGGGGTTGCAAATTTTAATGGCTAGCACCATGGCCAAGGCCCCGGTAGAAGCCAGGCAGTGTGTAAAGTGCTGGGCTGGTTAGTCCCAAGTGTACACCCTGCAAAACAGGCAGCCAGCTGCCATGTTTCCAGGATAATGGTGTTCAGGTGAATAACTTATCTCTGGGTCAGATTTGGCCTTGAGGTTTCAAAGCTTATTTTCTCTGCATTAGAGCAGAGGGGCAGCAAACGGTTGCATGAGAGTCTGGGGAGGGGCTTTATTATGAGTTAAAGGCCATCCTGGCTACACAGTGAGACCTCTGCACCTCCATGGCAGACTGCTTATCTCGCACTTGCAAGGCTCTGGACTGAAAGCAGAACTGGGCAGGGGAGCTGGAGAGCTGGCTCATCTGATACAGTGCTTGCTGGGCAAGCGTGAGGACAATAGTCTGGGCTCCCAGAACCCATGTGAAAAACCAAAAGCTGGGCAGTGTGGCAACTGTGTCTGTAGTCCCAGCAAGCAGAAGGCAAAATCCCTTCAAAGCTGGCTAGCTAGACAAGATGGAACTCATAAGCTGAGTTCACTGAGACCCCAACTCAGTCACGTGGAGAGCAATAGAGGCAGACTCCTACTTCAGCTCTGGGCAGCCACAAGGGACATAAGTACCATGACACATGTGCCGAACAACAACAGGGTGGGGAGTCAGGCAGAGGAGAGTCACCACATTTCCTTATCTATAACGATTTGAGATGCTGTTCCATTGTTGCCCAGGATGCCCCTGAATGATCTTCTTGCCTCCATCTCTTGAGTGTTGGAACTACAGGCTTGAGCCACCACATCTGGCAGTAAAACTTTATTAGAAAATAACTGCACTCATTTGCTTACATACCTTCTGGCTGTTTATGCTACAGTGGCGGAGTTGAACAGTTGTGACAGACTGGAAAACCTACAAAACCAGCTATTTATTTGGTCCTGTAGCTGACCTCTGAGGTTCCTGTAAGGTCCAAACAGAGGAGTCTTCCTGGCAGGCAGGACTTGCTGTGTTTGGAGTGTTACAGGGCACCTCACTTTCCTGTATTGTTTTGCAGAGGCTGATCCCCGGCTGATCGAGTCGCTCTCGCAGATGCTGTCCATGGGCTTCTCTGATGAAGGTGGCTGGCTCACCAGGCTTCTACAGACCAAGAATTATGACATCGGAGCCGCTCTGGACACAATCCAGTATTCAAAGCACCCCCCGCCATTGTGACAGTGCTTGTGCCCAAGCCCCGTGATCCACCCCTTTGTCTTGTAGTTGCATCCAGTAGAGCAGCAGGGCCTCTATAAGGCCAGTTTCTTGGCATTCTTCCAGAGCCTGCAGGTGGGAGTGTGTGAAGCCCTTCAGGGCAGGAGAGAGTGACTTGGGAGACTTGGGGAGAGCTCCAAGAGTGCACATGCTGACGCCTGGGAACACAACCAGGTGCTTGTGGCTGAGCTTCCTCTGCCTTTCCTAAGTCTGGCCTTTGCCAGGGAGCTGCAGAGGCACACTGCACTTGCTCTTGCTGCCAGCATTGCACCAGCAGTCCAGAATTGTAGCCTGGTGACCTTCTGTGCTTCTTTGTTAAAAAGTGAACAAATAGAACCATTATGTTATGAGGGGGCTATCCACAGGAAGTCAAAGGTGGCAGCGACTGGGGCCTATATATGGCTCCTGGGGGATGGAGAACTTGTGTAGGCTCTCACCATATACTGCCTCCCTTTTTAATGATCCAATGTTAATGCTTTTAAACAAAACCCCATGTAGATTCCTCTGACTTGATTTTTAAATAACCTGTAATTAAATGGCGTATGCACTTTAACCAACCCTGTGGTCCTTACTATTGCTGTTACAAGAGAAGTCTGTTTGACAGGTTATTTGTTCTAGAGCACCCCCATCTGTGGCATGGAGGACTGGCATACAGGGACCACATCACACACGAGTCAAAGTGAAGGCTACAGGTCATCTTCAAAGTCCTCCCCAGTTGTAAAGAGGTTGTACAGTTGCATGGATGGGGCCTTCTGTGCCCCTTGAGCCAAGGGCCTACCATCTGCTTGAGGAGTCCCTGTGGCCCATGACTGATCTGGGGTCTTCCTGCTAGGCCTCTCTGGCTGGGGTGTGGCAGTGTGAGTGGTTTGGGCAGGCTGGACAATGGCAGGAGCCCCGCTGAAGTGGCCAACCCCTGGAGTCCTGGCCTCAAGGGTCCCTTGCTTAGCTTGTGTTGACTCAGCTAGCCTGGTGCTCTCCTGCAGAGGCCTTGATGGGTTTCCGTCCACATGTGGGCTGTTCCCAGGTGACAGGAGAAACTGTGCCCATTTAGAAGATTGAGCCTTAGCCTGCAGGACAGGGCTTGGTAGTTTCCACCTTGGAAAACCAAGTTCCCTGATGTGGGCTGCAGTCCCGAGGGCAGGACTGCTACCTTGTTGCTCTGTCCCAAACAGGTCAGTGGAGTCCTGAAAGAAACCAGAGAAAGGGTTTTGCTTGGCAGGACCATCAGCATTAACCCTTCTGCTTTTTGCATAACTACTGTCTAAATCCTACAGGCTAGAACATGCTGTTGTGAGGTTTAACAGTCAAAGTTGTTCATAAATGTTTACCCTGACCTGATAAATCTTGTGACCACATTCCTCACATAAAGAAGACATCCAGAATAACCCATTTCCTGGGAAGCTTTGGGTCAGGTCAGCAGTCTCCATGAGAAGATGTGAGCAGCGAGGGGCCTAGATAGCCACCACTTAGAAAGATGTAGTCTATCATGCCTGTGCAGCCCCAGCTGGGCTGGAACATCTCTGCAAAGTTGGAGCCCAGGGGCTGCACTGAGGTTTCTAGGAGGTGACAAGGAGCTGGGCCTAGCTTCTTTCAGCTCAGAAACCAAAGATGCACAGGAAAATGGGTTTCACTGCTTACAAAGGAATTCGACAGCAGCACTGGATCTTTGCATCATGACTGCCCAGATAATGCTGAAGAGACCATGACTCTGACTGCTAACTTGGCTTTACCACTGAACTTGCTGTAAACTCACTGAGGTCTTAGTTCCTCTAAAACAATAGACTGGTGAAATTGAAACTCAGTGTTTGGTCTAGGGTGTGGGCCGCGGTAAAGGCTCTGTTACTCACTGCCATGATTCTCGCTCAATGGGACTCATACCTACTGGAAGCACTAGGTAGTTTAAGAAACATCAAAAATTGAACTCTGGGTTGGGTGGTGGCAGTGCAGGTCTTTAATCCCAGCACTTGATAGGCAGAGACAGGTGGATCTCTGTGAGTTCAAAGCCAGCCTGGTCTACAGAGCAAGGTCCAGGACAGCCAAGGCTACACAGTGAAACCCTATCTTGGAAAACAAAACTGAACTCTGTCTCTTGGCTTTGTGCCATGCTCTGCATGCAGTCAGGCTGAGCTGGGTAGGCCTTAGCTAGCCGTTAGGGGCAGAGGAGGTGAAAAGAACAAGAACCCTCATTCCTAGGCTTCTATAGCAGCACAATACAAAATATGCACTCACATGCTCAATGTGCAGTGGGCCTGCTAGGTCTGAGCATCACCAACACTATAAAGTGAGGAGTGCACTGGAACAGGCATTCCTGGATGGAAACCAGATTAATGACGTTCCTCTACTCTGCAGCACGAACAGGCTTTCCTCAAGCCTTCCTGGCCAGCCTTAGCAGGGTCTCATGAGCTGCTCTTGGCTGTGAGTTAACCACATGGGATGATGACCGTGACACTGTCTTGCTGTATGTCAGAATGGCCTGAATTCACGCTCTTCCTGCTTCAGTCTCCTAAACGCTGGGATTATGGGTATATAACCTGGCTCAGGAATTGGCCTTTTTTGGGGGAGGAGACAGGGTCCACTATGGACCCGGGAACTTGCTATGTAAACTAGGCTGGCTTTGAACTCACAGAGACTCATCTGTGTCTGTCTCAGAGTGTTGAGATTAAAGGTATGTGCCACCATGCCCAGCCTCGGGACTCAGTTTTAAGCAGAAAAGGCACTCATCTCATGCCACAAGTTGAACTTTTTAGTATATAAATCTCATAATTGTGAAGAAATATATTATCAAGGCTTGTATCTGCAGTCTCAGCTGCTCACAAGGGACAGGGAAGAGTATGACCTGGGTGGGTGCAGAAGTTTGAGGCCAGCCCAGGCAATGTGGCAAGGTCATGTCTCCAAGAACAAAATCAAACAAATACCACAGGGCTGGGGTGTAGCAGTAATGTTCATGCCTATCATACACGCTGTGGGCTAAAGTCCTAACTGCATGTGTGTTTGCATGTGTATGCAGATTTGCATGCAATCGTACATACACTCCATGGTCACTGACCTGGCATTCAAAGCTGTCCTCAACACTGTCCAAGTCCTGGACATGCAGGCTGCGTGGAGGCTTCCCTGTGTTCTGATTCCATTTCCTGGAAGGAAGGAAGGAAGGAAGGAAGGAAGGAAGGAAGGAAGGAGGGAGGGAGGGAGGGAGGGAGGGAGGGAGGGAGGGAGGGAGGGAGGGAGGGAGGTTGGACAGACTATCACTCATGAAGTTCTCTCATCTAATTGTCCTCACAGAGAGCAACTGAGATCTGGCCTGACATAGGGAGGAATCTTTTCAGCCTTCACAGGTTCCTACACCACCTCCAGGAACAGTCCGGCCAAGCCTCTTCTCTGGTTTGTAGTTGTTAGAATAGTCTTACTTGAAATTGTAATTTATGCCCTTTGAGAGTCATGCAGCATCCCAAGCCTAAGGAGGTTTCTATGGAAACCTACTGAGACACGTGGAGATCTGGAGAACCTCATATAAAGTGCTCCCCCGCCCCCGACCCACTGATTACTTTGGCCATGCTTCCACAGCTGGTTGAGCTCAGGGCTTCAGCCCCCTCATGACTGGAATTAAAGGCATCCAGGGAAGTGTAGCTAGGCTTCTGTTCCCTCTGCCAGGCAGCACGCAGTCTGAGGGTTACCTGCCATGGCTGTTGCCCACTTTGCCCACCCACTTATGTACAACATGGGAGTCCCACTTAGTGACTTCATAGGAGTTGCTCACCAGCCCCCTCCCCCCTCAGGAGTCAGTGTGGGCACGGTGACGACCGGATGAGACCCGTTTAGCACCTCTTCCTCGGTTGGGCTGGACTGCAGGGCAGACCTGGCCATTCAGTAAGAGCTGCTCTTTCTCTGTCCAGTTCCTGGTCCTCACAGTCCTTGTCCAGATACTTCAGCCAACGGGACTCCAGGGGCTCAGACAGTGCCTAAGTGTCAGAACAGAGAACAAGGCTCAGAGTTTGAGAGCAGCCCAAGTTTAAGGCACAAAGTTCTTGGGCCCCACGTTTTTCTCTCATCACCAGGAAGGACTTGTAGTAGAGACACTGTCAGTTGTAATGCTGTGGCCTTAATACAAGTTCTCATGCTGTAGTGACCAACAATAACACTATTTTCGTTGCTACTTCATACCTGATATGCAAGCCCAAAGGGGTCTAGACCCCAGGTTAAGAACTGCTCTAGAAGGATGTACATGCACACAGGCCCACTGGGGTACACTTGCTGCAAACATCCCCAGAGTCGATACTCCCCAGCCCAGGGGCTGTCATGATGAACAAAAGCATGACGAGGGAGTGCAGAGAGCAAATACCTAGGGCAGCAGCAGTAAGCCAATGTCACGACATTCTAGAATGTTCAAACATGAAAATCCGTGAAGACCATACAATACCAGATGAGTAAGTGCTGGTGCTTCAAGCCCAGGACCACACCAATGCCAGCCAAGTGGTCCACCCATGCTACATTCCCAACCCCAGCCCTAGGTAGTACATATAATGAGTGGCATGAAATAATCTTTGTAATGGGACCAAACAGGAAGTGCACACATGAACACACAAACACACGTTAGAAGGGCTGTATTATTTTGCTTACAAGCACATTCTTTGTTTAAAACAATTTGAAAACCAAATGGAGAAAGGAGGTGGCCAGTGTGAGCCACGAGCAGAGCAGGGTCATAGTCGCAGGTGGGTAGCAAGAGTTCACAGTCAGTGCTCCCTATGACCACAGCATCCAGGTTATAACAGGGTATCAACTAGGAACGCAGTCACTGCCCACCCAGTGCTGGCTGAGATCTATTTATAAGCCTTCCTTTGGCCTCCAAGGACAGAGAATACTGGATACCACTCCTTCTCTTGCGGAGTGCCCAGTCTGCAGCGAGGGAACATGAAGCTCTGGCATGTCCCACATCTTCACCCTAGCAGAGCTCTGCCTCGGGGACAGGGGAGGACGCCTTGGGCACGTGAGACAAACAAATGACTAATGAATATAACGTTAACACTTGGACTTTGGGGCTGAGCCTCTGCACAAGATCCCACACACCAGACTAAAGTGCAAAACGGAGTCACCTGTACTAAAAAGGTTCCCATCACTAAGTTGGAACTGAATTACTGGAGAGGAGGAGAGCGACAATGGCCCAGTGTCCCAAACAGGCTGGTATCTGTGGGCACAAAGGCAGCAACTCTGAGCTGATGCTCATCCCCCAAAGCAGGCAGAACTGAGCCCAGCAGTCACTCTCCTGTAATTCTGTCTCCCTGTCCACCCACCAGGGAAGTTACTTGGAATGTCAGTTTTCTTTTGGTTCAGACAGTTTCATCACTGTCTGGTCTATCCAGCATCTGCTCAGCTCACTGGAACACTTGTTCTGTTTTATGGGCTAAAGTACCACCTGATTCTACACCAGCAAATAAAGCCAACAGATCTTTAAACGCCTTCTAATTTTGTCCCTTGGCAATACTTGAGTGGAACCCTCACAAGCAGCCCGGAGCAGTGGGAGACAGATGCCATGATCTTACCTGCTGCCTGCCGTTCTCAGTCTGCTGAGGGCCTGCATTTTCCTCTTCCCTTGTAGCTTTGGCCACAGACCTTAGGGGAAGATGGCAAACATGACCCTGGGAAACCACCAGGAAGATGCAGGACAAGGAAGGTGAATCAAGTGGGCACAAGGACCTGGCAAGGCATCACAGGCAAACCCTGTTGTCCTCATGTGAGGCAGTCACTCCTCAGCAGTTCAGGTCTGGACAGTGCTTGGTTCCTGAGACTGAGAGGCTGCACAGCCAGACAAAACACCTAATACAGTGCTAGAGGTTAGACCAGCCATGTCTACCTACTTCAGACAGCGCCGGCATTCTCTCTAGTGAGCCCCAAATTCCACTGTAGCTGGGCACCCCAACTGGTCACCTCCCCAGCCTAAAGAAGCCAGTAATTCTTATGGGGCTATAAGGACAAAATGACACCGTATGCAGAAAATGCCTACTGTACTATAGGATGGACCCAAGAGTTTGGGCTGGCTAGATGGTTCAGAGGGTGTAGTGGTTTGAAAGAAAATGGCCCCCAAAGGCCCATAGGGAGTGGCACTTAATCAGATGGTGTGGCCTTGTTGAAGGAAGTGTGTCACAGGGGGTGGCTTTGAGGTTTCAGATGCTCAAGCCTGGCTGAGTGATACTCTCTCTCTTCCCGTCTCCCTCGGATCTGGATGTAGAACTCTCAGCGCCCTCTCCAGCACCATGTCTGCCTGTGTGCAGCCATGCTTCCTGCCATGAGGATAACAGACTAAACCCAGAGGCTGCAAGTCCGCCCCAATTAAATGTTTTCCTCTATGATTGTTGCCATGGGTTGGGTGGTGTTGGCACATGCATTTAATTCCAGCACTCAGGAGGCAAAGGCAAGCAGATCTCTGTGAGTTTGAGGCCAGCATTGTATACATAGAGAGTTCCAGGTGGCCAGGACTACACAAAGAGAGCCTGTCTTGAAAAACCCTGTCTCAAAAAAAAAAAAAAAAAAAAAAAAGTTGCCATGGTCATAGTGTCTTTTTGTTTTTGTATTGTTTTTTGTTTTGTTTTTTTGAGCTTTTTTTTGTTTTGTTTTTCTGTAGCTTTGGTGTCTGTCCTGGAACTAGCTCTTGTAGACCAGGCTGGCCTTGAACTCACAGAGATCTGCCTGCCTTTGCCTCCTGAGGGCTGGGATTAAAGGTGTGCGCCACCACCCCTGGCTGGCAGTTTGTTTTCTTTTTGTTTGTTTTGTTTTAAGGCAGGATCTCAATAAGTACCCCTGGCTGGCCTGGAACTCTGTTTAGACCTGGCTTGCCTGAAACCAACAGAGGTCCACCTTAGGCAAAATTTTAAAAGAAACGTCATATACACATAACTAAGTATAATAAAACCCCTCTACTTTTATCGGAAAGATGGTTCAATGATGAAGTTCACTGCTGCTCTTGCATAGGACTTGGGGTTCCCAGCACCCACATGGTGTCTCACAACCATCTATGACTCTGAGCTCCACGGGTACTAGGCATATACTTAATGTACATATATACAAGTGGGCAAAATAGTAATACAATACAAAATAAATCTGAAACAAAATTTAAAGCCCTTTACTTTTTTAACTTTTAAAATTAACTTATCGGGATATAATATTCATATTTAATAAACTTAGGTGAATTTTCATTGCCCTGTGGTCCCCCGCCCCCCGCAAGACAGGGTTTCTCTGTAGCTTTGAGCTTGTCCTGGAACTCGCTCTGTAGACGAGGCTGGCCTCGAACTCACAGAGATCCGCCTGCCTCTGCCTCCCAAGTGCTGGGATTAAAGGCGTGCGCCACCACCACCACCAGGCTGTCATGTACTATTTTTTTTTAAAATATTTATTTATTTATTATTATACAATATTCTGTCTGTGTGTATGACTGCAGGTCAGAAGAGGGCACCAGACCTCATTACAGATGGTTGTGAGCCACCATGTGGTTGCTGGGAATTGAACTCAGGACCTTTGGAAGAGCAGGCAATGCTCTTAACCTCTGAGCCATCTCTCCAGCCCCCTGTCATGTACTATTTAAACTCAGGGAGAAGCTGGCTCTGGAGGTTATGTGTGACTCAATGTCCTCTGAGGCTGGAGATGGCTCAGGAGGAGACCTGAGTTCAGTTCCTTCACCCTCACTGGATGGCACTGTCAGCACGGGTTCTAACATCAGCCCCCTCTCCAGACCAGACCTTCCTCCCTCCTCAGATGGCTTCTGCTGGATGTTTGTGTGACCCTGATTTAATGAAGTCCCCTTGTTATCAGCGGGACCTTGAGAACTGCCAGTTGCTCAGCTGTTTCTGTAAAAGCCTCTTATGAAAACTCTGGTGCAGATAAGACAGAAGTCCTTCTGGAAAAAGCCAAATGCCCCAAATACCCATACTCATCCAGACACCCAATACACCGTCCTTTCCCTTATGGGAACAGTCACTGATAGGTTGTCTTAATTCTGGCTAAAAAGAGTACAAGGCTGGTGAGCTGGCTCAGAGGGCCAGGCACCTGGTGCCAAACCTGACAGCCTGTGTTTGATCCCCAGGACCCACATGGTGGAAGGAGAGAAACAGCTCCTGCAAGTTGTTCCCTGACCTCCACGCATGTGTACTGTGGGTGTAAGCTAAAGAAAACCTTATTTCCTGTTTGATAGGTGGGCCGTGGTGTCACCATTCTTTAGTGGGACCCATGCACACAAAAATAAATGATAAAAAATATGTTCTTTTGTTTTTAAAGAAAAAGACAACCATTCTGGGAGAAAAAATGGGACCACTAAAAAATAAAGAGACAACAATAAAGTCTTGAGGACCACACAACAGCATCTTAAATCCCAAGGAAGGTGGGGAGGAGGGGAGAAGCAGGGAGGGGAGAAGAGAAGAATGTAGAGCTTAATAAATATCAATTAAAAAAATTAAAAAAAAAAAAGAAAAGAAAAAAATCCCAAGGAAGGCCTGATTCTCAGGGCTACAGGTTCACAGGTCCTTCATTACTAGGGAAAAGAAAATTCTGCAAAAAGACAAAGGTGCTTGGTCCAGCTTGATGTCACTTGACCCCCAGCAAAAGCACCATTTGCTCTCCCCGGTTCTTCAAGAGAACTTTGAGTCTACAGCTGTTGTCACAGGGTTAAGGTTTAAATCTTCTCTCTGGCTCTGTGTTCTGCCGCCTCCTGCCTTTTCCCCTGAGATCATGTCATTAACTGAAGGTCACTCAGTGTGGGACTTTTGTCGTCTTGGCTGGCCCTCGCTGGAATGCAACATTCTGTAATTCTTGGGCTTATGTGCAACCAAGAAAAAATGTTTATGAGTTGTTTTTTACATACCAAATGACAGTGAAGCTTGCCTAAGACTTACCCAAGTCAAGAATGATGTGCAAACAGATAACAATTTAAGATGTACAACAACTTAAGGTTAAAATCGCTGAGATCAAAATTTAGTACAGTGATATAAAACTACAACCTAGGCTAAAATCTAGGCTCTTTAAAATAATAAAAAAATTCTAATAATAATCTGCTTTTGGTAATGGCTAGGGAATAAATATTTTATGCCTTTCTTACATCTATTATTTATTTTGCTTGTGGAGAGGGGCATGCATATGGAGGTCAGATGACAGCTCCCAGAGTCTGTTCTCTGGTTCCACAGTGCGGTCCCAGGGATTGAACTCAGACAGTCAGGCTTGGTGGCAAAGTGCCTTTAATCTTATAAGCCCAGATTTTATGTTTTGTCAAAATAATTACATTTCTGTCCAAGTTTGGCAGGCTTTTAACTACTTAAAAATAAGTTAATAAAATCAAATTTTATTTATTTATTTTGTGGTTGAGACAGGGTTTATTTGTAGCTTTGGAGCCTGTCCTGAAACTAACTCTTGTAGACCTCAAACTCAAATCTACCTGCCTCTGCCTCCCGAGTGCTGGGATTAAAGGCATGTGCCACCACCGCCTGGTTATTTATTTGTTATTTTGCTTTTGAGACAGGGTTTCACTGTGTAGCCCTGGGTGTACTGGAAACACACTCTGTAGACTTCTGTAGGCTGGCCTTAACCCATAGAGATCCTGGATGCTAGGATTAATGTGTGCACCACCACCACCCAGCTCAAATTTTATTTTAAAACTTGTTTTTCTTTTCTCTAAGCTTTAACTAAATGTTACACAAGTTAAAGCCTTCTTCTTCAAGATCAACAACACTGTCCTGGGTGTTCAACAACCAAAGCTTGGAGGCCTGAGCCAGGGACGAAACAGTCACAAAGGACAGGCTCTGTTGGCGGCTCCCTCTCTAAGGCCAGCCAGGACCCCAGGCATGTCAGGACCACCCCCTTAAGGCAGCCCTACACGGCCAGAAAGTCACTTGTCCTCTTAATCACAGAAGTCATGGAGACGCCTGAGGTGTGACTCTAACCGGTATGTATTCGTTAAGGAGGAGAGCCAAGGGACAGCAAAATGTACCTTTGTGCTTGAGGGAAAGCCACGTGCCAACAAGACCCTCCAGCTTCCCAACAGATAACATGGAAAGGGGAGACATGAAAACGGACACAGGGCTCCTTGAGTCCCTAAGGAGATCTGACTTTCAGTTTTTTGTCTTTGTTTTAAATAGCTAGGAGTGGTAGAGCTTGCTTCTAATTCCAGAACTCGGGAGGCAGAAACAGGTGGGTCTGTGAGTTCAGGCCAGCCCGGGCTACATAGTGAGTTCCAGGGCAGCCAGGTTATGCAGTTCAGACCCTGTCTCAAAAAATATTTTAAAAGATAATAATAAATAAAGGGCTAAGTTTTGGCACCTACCTAGTTTTAAAAGTCAAAAGGGAGGGCTGGAGAGATGGCTCAGTGGTTAAGAGCATTGCCTGCTCTTCCAGAGGTCCTGAGTTCAATTCCCAGCAACCACATGGTGGCTCACAACCATCTGTAAATGAGGTCTGGTGCCCTCTTCCTGACTGTAGGCATCCACAGACTGAATATTGTATACATAATAAATAAATAAATATTTTTAAAAAAGCCAAAAGGGAAAGTAAATAAAAACAAAAAGTAAATAAAAATAAAAGTAAATAAAACAACCAGCAATGTTATAAAGTGAAATTCTGCCATCTCCTGACCAGAGCTCGCAGCCTGACTGGGTCAGCCAGGAGACCTGATGCTTCTACAGACCTACAGAACACTGGGAGACAATTTAGCCCAATTAAAAGGGACCCCAAAGGTCAACTCTGGTAAGTAAGCCATGATTCAGAGATCCTGATTTTGGAATTACCCAAATGGGAGGTGGATTTTTTTTTTTTTTTTTTTTGGTTTTTCGAGACAGGGTTTCTCTGTGGCTTTGGAGCCTGTCCTGGAACTAGCTCTGTAGACTAGGCTGGTCTCGAACTCACAGAGATCCGCCTGCCTCTGCCTCCCGAGTGCTGGGATTAAAGGCGTGCGCCACCATCGCCCGGCTTAAAGATTTTATTTGTACTTTTAATGATGTGTTTGGGGAAGGGTTCGTGTATGCGAAAGCTGGTGCCCGTGGATACCTGGACCCCCTGGAGCTAGAGTTACGCTAAGTGGTCGTGAGCCACCTGACATGGGTGCTGGGGCTGGAACTCAGGTCCTCTGAAGGGGAGCACTAGTTCCCAACTGCAGAGCCATCTTCCAGCCTCCTAGAAGATGTCTGCACGGTGCTTTTTTCACCCTTCCTGTGCCCCACAAGGCAGATCCTCTGTTGACGGCGTAAGTCCTTTCAGGATGTTCTATCTGCCCGTCAGGATAAATGCCTCTGGATAAATAACCACCTTTCTGTTTCTTCTATCATTGTAAAAACCATCAAAATCAAAACCAATCAATCAAACAAGTCTATCTGCAGCTGTTTCCTATCTTGAGTCTTGCCATCCTAGGGACCTACAGGAAAATAAAATAAAACCCGAATTCTCTGCTGCCCTAGTACCAGTAGGCTCTTGTCTTCCTGATCTCTCCTAATGCCAGGCTTTGTTCTTTCTTCTCCACTGCCAGTTTCCCACGGTTCAAATAAACATGGCCATGGTTGGTCCTTCTTACCCTTCTAGTAAGATTTCTTTGTAAAATTTAAAAAAAAAGTGAGCATGTTAGGGGTGGCACACTCGGAACCAGCAGATGACTTCATGGAGTTGGTTCTCTTTTCCCTCACACAGCTCCAGGTGTGGCACAGCAGTCACCTGGCTCACAAAGCGAGCACCTCACCTCCGGAACCACCTTGTCCGCCCTTTCACGGACGTCTTATTCCGCTCTGTGTTTTCCTGACTCCTTCAATTCCGAGTCACATTTGCTTTTCCTGAGGTTCATCAGCTCCTGGGCTAGGACATCCGGGTAACTTGACTGGCTGCACTTGGTCTGTCTATTTTGGCCCCACTGTCTTTTTAAATTTGTCATTTTGCTTTGTGGTTTGAAC
The DNA here is from genome assembly GCF_950005125.1 of Chionomys nivalis. Lineage (NCBI taxonomy): Eukaryota > Metazoa > Chordata > Mammalia > Rodentia > Cricetidae > Chionomys > Chionomys nivalis. Next base: position 32,276,418 of record NC_080092.1, on the reverse strand, counting down.
CTTATTTCAACCTTCTAGAATTTTTTTGGCCATCAAACTCCAGATGGTATTGTCTCAGGAACATTAACAATTGCTCTATCATCAGTGATGCATGTCTCCTGCCACAAACGACCTCAGGTCTCAAATGATGTCACAGTCTAGCCTTGCAACAGCTACTCCCCTCTGCAAATGCCTTTCAAAAGTCTACATCATAAGATCTTGGGACCCTTTGATGGATCAGCAAAGCTAAGGAGCACCTCCGGTCCACTCAGCTCTCAAGGTTCAGAAGCCTGTCCTTCACTACCTTGCTCATCTGTCAGGAAGGAAATGTAAACACAAAAGGCCAAAAGTAAAAGCAAAATTCTCACTTTTAATAATGCACTCAGGATCATTTGAAGCTTGATCCCTAGTGATTCACCATATCTTACAGGAATGCCCGGAGCCTAACCTCTTCCACTGTAAAATTTACTACTGGGTAAGGCAGAAGACACCTGCCCGTCCACCTGCATAGAGCTCACATGTAACTGCCCCTCACAGACCTCTCTGCCCCTCAGTCCCAGGAGCCCTCCTCAGGAACTTGTCCTCTACTTCAGCGCTTTGCAGTAAATTCTCTCTCTCTGTTTGTTTTTCCCTTTTGTAAATTCTTTCACCACCTACACCACCAAACTTCCAAATGCAGTCTCGCACAGAAAGAAACACAGAGAACATTATGGGGACAAGAAAAATAGAGCTCCTCACCCAAATCTGCCTGAAGTTTTTCAAGAGCTGAGAATTTTGAGATAACTAACAAAATTCACTACATTCTGTCTGCATAAAGACAATATTCATTTTTATAGAGATATTTCAAACAAGAACTTTGAAGGATGTGGTGGCCCACATCTTTAATCCCAGCACTCTGGAGCAAAGGAAGATGAACTATGTGAGTTTGGGACAGCTGGGAGCCACTGTGTGAGTGCTGGGAATTAAACCCAGGTCCTTTAATCCCAGCACATGGGAGGCAGAGGCAGGCAGATCTCTGTGAGTTCGAGGCCAGCCTAGTCTATAAGAGCTAGTTCCAGGACAGGCTACAGAGAAACCCTGTCTTGAAAAACCAAACCAAACCAAAAACCTAGGTCCTCTGGAAGAGAGCCAGCACTCCCAACTGCTAGAGCTTTTTTCCATCACTAAAACTTTTTCTTTTTCTCCCCAGACAGGGTTTCACTGTACAGCCCTGGCTGTCCTAGTCCTTGAAGGAAACCTGCCTTTACCTCCTAAGTGCTGGGATTGGAAGGCGTTCACCACCAGGCCTGGCAAAAAAAATTTTGTTTTTTTGTTTTTTTGAGATAGGGTTTCTCTATAACTTTGAAGCCTGTTGGAACTAGCTCTTTTTTTTTTTTTTTTTTGGTTTTTCAAGACAGGGTTTCTCTGTGGTTTTGGAGCCTGTCCTGGAACTAGCTCTTGTAGACCAGGCTGGTCTCGAACTCACAGAGATCCGCCTGCCTCTGCCTCCCTAGTGCTGGGATTAAAGGCGTGCGCCACCACCACCCGGCTGGAACTAGCTCTTGTAGACCAGGCTGGCCTCGAACTCAAAGAGATCTGTCTGCTTTTGCCTCCTGAGTACTAGGATTAAAGGCATGCACCACCACCACCCAACTCAAAATTTTTGTTTGTCTGATTTGTCCTGAGACTCTGTGGTAAGGTCAAGAATCCCAGTTTCTTCAGGAGTTGTAGTGCACACTTTTAATCCCAGCACTTGGGAGGCAGAGGCAGCTGGATCTCTGAGTTTGAGGCCAACCTGGTCTACACAGTGAGTTCCAGGGCAGCCAGGGCTCTGTAAACAGACCCTGTCTCAATGGCGCACGCCTTTAATCCCAGCACTTGGGAGGCAGAGGCAGGCGGATCTCTGTGAGTTCGAGACCAGCCTGGTCTACAAGAGCTAGTTCCAGGACAGGCTCCAAAACCACAGAGAAACCCTGTCTCGAAAAACCAAAAAAAAAAAAAAAAGAAAAGAAATATAAAATAAGCAAAAAAGAATCCTAGTCTCATCTGAAGCTCTGAAAGAACTCAGGGTTGTAGCCAGCAGAGCTGTGTCTCCTGCTTCTAGGACCACCGCCATTTCCATCCAGACAATCGAGAGCGTTATTTTCCTTTCCCAAGGTGGGCACAGCAACTCTAATGTTGGCCTGCCTTTCTGTCTTAGAACTATCCATAAATTCTTTTTCCTACCCTTGTCTATGAGAAGGGTGCCACAGCCTCTTCATTCTAGAAGGGTCATGTCCCCATGCTCTGGAGGGAAGAGTGCTGCACAGAGCCAAGAATGCTGAGCTCACAGGCCATGCTAGACTGCCTGCCAGCTCATCAGCAACTCTGTCTATCTACATAAAGACCCAAAGGGCAGGACCCAGAGTTCCTGAGAGGCCCAAAGAGAGGCAATGAGAACTCATGCATGTGCCAGGAAGGTGGTACATCCTAACCCCAAGGGAAGAAAGGCTCCAGTGCCTTGTGAGCGTTCCAGAACTCATCCATATACCTGTCCATCTGGGTGATTTCTTCATCTTGAGATAGGGTCTCATGTAGTTCAGGCTGGGCTCAGCCTCACTACGTTGTCAAAGATAACCTTGAATTTATGATCCTCTGGCCTCCATTCCATTAGTTAGTGCTAGGATTACAGGGACACACACCGTACCCAGCCTTCACTTGACTATTTCTAAATCTCTCAGATTATCAGCTCTGCCCTCCCTGCCTTTTGTTTGTTTTTGGTTGAACACAATAAGCGTGTAATACTCTCTCTCTCTCTCTCTCTCTCTCTCTCTCTCTCTCACACACACACACACACACACACACAGTTGTTTTTCTTTTCTTTTCTTTTTTTTTTATACACAGTTGTTTTTCAAGACAGGGTTTCTTTGTGTAATAGGTCTGACTGTCCTAGAACTCACTTTGTAGACCAGTTAGCTGGTCTCTAACTCACAGGGATCCACCTGCCTCTGCCTCCCAAGTGCTGGAATTAAAGGCGTGCGCCACCACTGCCCAGCATAACACATATTCTTAAGAGTGTGTGGGTCTGATTTCTCTGGCCGCTGCTCATGCTCACAAGCTTCCTTGGGCACACTTACCAATTTTAAAGTCTGCATAGCCAGTCCTTGATCTTTTTTGTCTGTGGGAGTTCTCAAAGACCCAGGCTGAAGATAAGCTCTCCAGAGAAAAGCTGCACTGACCTCCACTGCCTGAGATAATGGGAAAATAAACTCTAGGCATGAGGCTTTTCAGGGTGAGAGGAAAGGGTGAAGCCTGAGGGAAGGCTTCCCTGTGTGTCAAAGTCTTGGGGATGGATTTCTTTGGCCACTGCCAAGGTCAGCACAGGCAAGCACCCTGTTTCACAGCAGGTGTCCTTGTAGCTCACTTGTCTAATAGGGCTAAGTCTCTGGGGACTCAGCTGTTTATGGAGATCCTCAGAGCCAGGTATGGTGGCACACCTCTGTCATCTCAGTGTCTGGAGGCAGAGGAAGAAGGAGCTAGAGTTTGAGGCCAGTCTCAATAAAGTAAGGAAAGGTGTTGCACCTGCACAGAGGACCACATGGTGAGACTCCATCTTGAAATACAAGCAGGACAGTCCCCTGCTGAATCCCACAGTTCAGCCTTCTGTTCTGTTCAGTGTTTCTCGTGCCCCTCAGATATCCATATGTCAACTCAGATTACAGCTCCAGCCCCTCTGCAGTTCAGGTGCTTCTGTGGACTTTGACCTTCACTTCATTTTTGACCTCTGAAGGCTCCCTATTTTCTTGCTAGCTAGGCTTGCATTTAAACTATTACAGCCAAAGGCTGGTGAGATGGCTCGGCAGGTAAAGGCACTACCACGAGCAGGGTGACCTGAGTGAGTGACCCTTAGAACTCTCAGGGAGGCAGAAAGAACCAGCGTCACAAAGCTGTCCTCTAGCTTGCACATCCATACAGATACAATAATAATAAACAAAAATTCAAAATTTCTAGCCAGTAAAAAATTTGGTTGTTGGTGGTGGTGCATGCCTTTAATCCCAGCACTCGAGAGGTAGAGGCAGGAGAATCTTGGACTTCAAGACAAGGTTTTTCTGTGTAGTCCTGACTGTCCTGGAACTCACTTTGTAGACCAGGCTGGCCTGGCCTTGAACTCACAGAAATCTGCCTGCCTCTGCCACCTGAGTGCTGGGATTAAAGGGACTACCACCTGGATTCTTAGTTATTTTCATAGAGAGGACTGCTCAGGGTGTGTAACCAACTGTGCAGTGGCACACGGACTTGTAAGGGATTTATCCATGGTAAACGCCCACCCTCTCATCAGGATGGAAACAAGATAAAGTCACCACTCCTTTCAGAACACTGTACCTGAGTGGCAGCTCTGACACCTGTCCCTGCAGCAGATTTAGCTTTTGGACATGGCGTCGACAGTCAGCACCAGAGCCTTCACCATAAGCCTGAGAGGAAAAAACACCAATACACATTTAAAAAGTGTTAGGAGAATGGTGAGAAACATTTAAGATAATACCTGTAAAGCTTGAGGCAGTGTTAAGAATACAAAGGTTATGCCAGGCGGTGGTGGCGCACGCCTTTAATCCCAGCACTCGGGAGGCAGAGGCAGGTGGACCTCAGTGAGTTTGAGGCCAGCCTGGTCTACAAAGCAAGTTCCAGGACAGTCAGGACTATACAGAAAAACCCTGTCTTGGAAAAACAAAAACAACAACAACAACAAAAGAATACGAAGGTCAGCCAGGCAGTAGTGGATCATGCCTTTAATCCCAACACTCGGGTGGCAGAGGCCAGCCTGGTCTACAGAACTAGTTCCAGGACAGCCAAAGCTGTTACACAGTGAAACCCTGTCTCTAAAAAGTGTGCACACACTCTCAAAGAATGCACAGGATTGACCACTCTTTCTGGAGAGTTTTTTTCTTTTGTTTTTCAAAACAGGTTTCTCTGTGTATCCCTGGCTGTCTTGTAACTCACTATGCAGCCTGAAGAGGCCTAACAACATTAGTGCAGCCATGACAGGCTGCAGACTGACAATACTGGGACTAGGCCTTGTCCTTACAATAACCAGGAAAAACCACAGCCTGTACCCTGTGGAGAACCAATCAGAATTGAGACAAGTACTAGATGCTTCAGAACATTAAGAAAAGCTTACCTAACCTGTATATAGGTTGCCAATTTCCTTGCATTGATGCCAGTACCAATCCCTGTTTGACAAGACTTCTGTTGTCCCACTCTTGCCCAATCAGGAGTTCAACCCCCATCTGAATCCGGAATTCCCCTACTCCCACATCCTCTGCCAGCTGAGCTCAATGCTCTCCTGATTCAGCAGCTGTGACGGACGGATGGAGAGCCCGAGCTCGAGTTTGCAATAAAGGCTCTTTGCTTTTGCATGTGAACCCCAGCTCCTGATGGTCTCTGGTGGGCGGGTGAGATTCATGATGCAGGCATTACATAGACCAAGCTGGCCTTGAACTCAAGAGATTCACCTGTCTCTGCCTCCTGGGTGCCAGAATTAAAGGCGTGTGCCACCACCACCAGGCTCTGGAGTGGTTTAAAAGCAAACAATCTCTACTTACCAAAGCCAAACTCAGCCTGTATTGGGGATTCAAGTAGCTGCAGTTGGAAAAACCTCAGGAGAAGTCTGTCTATGCTGAACATATATAGGCCTTTTTCCTGTCATTCTCCCGAAACAGTGTAGCCTAGCACCATATACAGCATGTACACTATAAAAGCTATTACAATTCACCTAGAGGTGATTTAAAGTACACTGGAGGAGCTGGGAGTGGTGGCACACACTTTAAACCCAGCATTTGGGAAGGAGAAGCAGTTGCATCTCTGTGAGTTCTAAGACAGCCAAAGCTATGTAGTGACCCTGTGTTCCCCCAAGTCCATAAAAGCAAAACAAGTACAAGGGAGGTAGTGGCATGAGCCTTTATGTCCCAGTTACTTGGGAAACTGAGGCAGAAGCATCACTTGAACACAGGAGTACAAGATCGCCTGGGCACTGTAATAATCCCATTCTTCACCCCTCAAGAAAGCATGCTGCAGGATATGTAGAGGTTACATGTCACTCTATAGAAGCATCTCCATGGATACTGGGGAGTGGCTGTGATTTGAGTGTTGAACTCTGAACTCGTGGTTTACAGGTGAAGCCCAACAGGACAAGGGATCATGTCTGTGAGCAGAAGAGGTATGTGCTAAGTGCCCACTGGTCCCTGCCACCATATCTGCAGATGGAGTTATCAATGCATGCTGACCACAGAATTCCAGTGATTCTTGGTGTGTGGGAGTTGACTGGGACCAAGTGCACTCTGTATATGATGTTCATACTGCAAGGTGGGTGGCGCTGTAGCCCAGGGAAGCCAGGCCTTACCATGCAGAAGGTAGAGGCAGGAGAATGGCTGCAGGCCTCGGGGTAGCCCGGATGAGGGGAGCCTGGACTACATAGCAAGACTGTCTCAAACAAAACCAAACTAAAAAACCCAAATAGCTGAGTTTAATGTGTTCCGCCTGTCCACTGTCCAGGCACAGATGAGCTGGGAAAGATGAATTGTGTAATTCTGATGATGTGCACTAAGCGTTCTTATTTGTGTTTCAAACCGGCACTCTACAATGTTAAGGGTCAACAGAAAAATTCATGCTAGTGATTTGAATTGTTGCCTTGGGAAGAAAGGACATTAAACTTAAAGAGAAGGCTTGAGGCTGAATGCCTAGTTCAGAGGTGAAACATGTGTGCAGCATGTGCAAACCCTGGTTTCATATTCCAGCAATCTCTTCCCCCGGGGAAATAAAAACCATAAAAGTTTCTGCCTGTAGCAGTTCTTACCCAGCCATCTGAATCAGAGACTACACACTTTCAGACTACACCGCCCCTCAGAATAGAGGAACGAACGTAGGCTGCCTGGGGCTCTTAGCAGAGCAGCACACAACTCAGCACCTTTTCTTTGTTTCTTCTTTTGAAAAACAGACTCAAGTATTCTAGGCTGGCTCTGACCTCCTTCCAGCTGAGGGTGACCTTGAATTCCTGAGCTTTTCTTTCCTTTTTTTTCCCCCCTCGGGGTAGCTTTGCAGCCTCTCCTGGAACTCATCTGTAGACCACCTGGCCTCGAACTCACAGAATGCGGCCTCCCGACTGCAGGGATTAAAGACGGTGGACTGGCTGACCTTGAATTCTCAACCTTCTCGTTTCCTCTGAGTGTTGGGGTGCAGCTGTGCCCACCGTGCCCTGTTTAACACAATGTTTTCAGGGGATCCCTTTGTTTGCAATGCTGGGAAGAGACCTGATGACAGAAACAGATGGTGAGTTAGGAAGCTACTGCCAACAGCAGGGCAAGAAAGAGGCCAGCTCAGGCGCTGTGGTTAGCTGAGGCCACTCGGGACCTCATTTGAAGGCAAGGCTGACAAAACCTGTTGATGAAGAGTATAAAAGAAAAACAGGGGCCAAGGATGATGGCAAGGCTTTTAGTCCAAACAAGAAAGAGAAACCTGACACTGAAGAGTTGGGAATGAGGGGCTGGAGAGATGGCTCAGTGGTTAAGAGCACCAACTGCTCTACCAGAGGTCATGAGTTCAATTCCCAGCAACCACATGGTGGCTCACAACCATCTATAATGAGATCTGGTGCCCTCATCTGGCGTTTGGGCATACATGGAGGCAGAATGTTGTATACACAATAAAAAAAATATTTATTTATTATGTATACAATATTCTGTCCTCGTGCATGCCTGAAGAGGGCCCCAGACCTTATCACAGATGGTTGTGAGCCACCATGTGGTTGCTGGGAATTGAACTCAGGACCTCTGGAAGAGCAGGTAATGCTCTTAACTGCTGAGCTATCTCTCCAGCCCCTAAATAAATAAATCTTAAAAAAAAGAAAAAAGAAAAAAAAAAGAATTGGGGATGATAGTGGAGACAGCAGGTTCAGGAGGGCAGAGTTCCCATTTTTCAAATTTGAGGTGCTAGGGAGTGAATCCAAGCTCAGGAGGTGAGTGGGGCAGTGCTCAGGAGCTTGGGGATAGGCCTGGAAGCTTCAGGGTATCTCGACTCCCCACTGAGCTGGATCTTAGCCCCTAGTCAGCAATCTCTCCCCAAGGGAGTACAGCCAGAGCCCAGGCGGAAAGCTTGTAGTCCAGTGTACTTCAGTGTTGAGAAGTTGGGGAGATGGGGAAACCAGAAGGCAGACTGAAACCACAGCCAGGAAGCCAGCAGCAGACAAACTGCAAGGCCAAGAGGAAATGTTTTAAGGAGGTGGAAGCTACAACCCACGACAAATGCTGCTAATAAGTTGTCACGTGAGGACTGTGAACTAACCTATGTTTAGCAACATGGAGGTCACTGACTGTCCACAGCAGTCGTGGTCTAGCAGGAAGTGTTGTTCTGTCTGCAGCGTGTTCAAGTGAGGATCGGTAGAGAGCTGGCTGCAGGGGTAGGCAGGGTTAAAAACCGCTGATAACCTGCATCTGGGGTTAAGAGCTCGCCTGTATATCGAGGTGCATCCTCTATGGAGACACAAAACCAGGCTCATTCTCTAGTCTGTCTCTGGTGTGTGAGGACAACAGTAGCTCTTTCTACTGCAATGTCAGCTACTTTGGAGCCTGGTCCTAGAAGTCTCCTGGGAGTTCTTCAATGCCCTTGCCCCTTTGGCTGGAGGCAGCTGCAGGTAGCCTTAAGGGAATAACAGAACCTTATGCTAAGTCGTTTGGCGACCCTAAGCAAGCACCAGTGCACCTGCACTGCAGGTAAAGCCCGCCTTCTCGGAGAACTTAAGCCCCTGTCTCGGGAGTTCAGTCTTAGCTGACCGGCCCAGAAATGGGATCGTGTAAATCATCTTGCTTCTCCCAGGACTCCATGATTGGACTGACTAGCCTTGGAGGCTGAGGGTGTGTGGTTGTGTGGATCCTCTGAAGGGTATGATCCTATGTGCTGAAGGGAACAAACAGGAAAGGCCTAAAGAAACCCCAAAAGATGGGGAGAGGCAGGGAACAGGATGATGCCAGGCCCCCCCCCCCCACTTTTTATTAAATAACAGTGAGCATCAACAGATGGTCTTGAACTCACAATTCTGCTTTAGTAGATTTTCAGGGCAAAATTCTTCTATTTTTCTTGACACCTATCATTGTTAGCACATTCCTTTTGTTTGTTTGGTGCTTCAAGACAGGGATTCTCTGTGTAGCCCTGGAACTCACTCAGTAGACCAGGCTAGCCTCAAACTCAAGAGGTCCACCTGCCTCTACTTCCCAAGTGCTGGGGTTAGAGGCCACCCAGCTTTTCTTCCCTTTTATTAAGACAAAGTCTCATGTAGCCCGGAACATTCTATGTAGTTGGGGATGATCTTGAACTTTTTTTTTTCTAAAATTAAATTTATTCATTGTTGTGGAACATTATTTTAACTATGTAAAGGTGTGTTACATTTGTTTCTCCTCCACTTGTTTAACTATGTGAAGATGTTTGTTGTTCTACCTTTCCTGCCTAAGGTGCCTGACTGGTCTAATAAAGACTGAAAGGTCAATAGCTAGGCAGTGGAGGGATAGGTGGGGCTGGTGGGCAGACAGGATAAATAGGAGGATAAATCTATGCTTGAGAAAGAACAAGAGAAGAGAACAAGGGAGAAGAGATGCGTGGGACCAATCATCTGACGCGGAGTAGGAAGTGCAGAATAAAAGAAAGGTAAAAAGTCCCAAGGCAAAACACAGATGAAGAGAAACAAGTTAATTTAAGTTATAAGAGCTAGTGGGACAAGCATAAAGTCAAGCATTCGTAACTAATAAGTCTCCATGTCATGATTAGGGAGCAGGATGGTGTCTCAAAAGAAACCTGTCGCAATTCATCTTATTTATGTGTCAGTGTTTTGCCTGCATTTGTATCTATGCACCACTTGCCTGTCTAGTGCTCTTGGAGGTCAGAAGGCACTGGATCTTCTGGGACTGCAGTTATGGATGGTTGTGATCCACCATGTGGGTGCTGGGAATCAAGCCCAGGTTCTAAGAGCAGCGAGTGCTCTCAACTGCAGAGCCACCTCTCCAGCCCCCTGATTCTGAACTCTTGACCCTCCTGTCTTTATCTTTCAAGTGCTGAGATTACAAGTGTGCACACCACCACATCCACTTTTACAAGGCCTCATGCGTGCTAGACTAGCACTCTGACCAAGTGATTTACACCCTCAGCGCTCAAAGTGTTTCTGCCTGTCATCTCACCGAAATGAGCCCCCTGGAAAGATAACCGTTTAAACAGCAGTGCACGATTAGGACTTTGTCCTAAGGAAACAGTACATAGTTGGTCAAGGGAACAAAGAGGCAGTTCACTGCAGTTTCAGGGGTACAGCTTGGTGGCAGGGTGCTTCTCTGACATGCACAAGGCCCAGGGTTCAACCCCAGAACTGAAGAACAAGTAAATGGAAATCTTCACTGCAGAGTTGTCAGTATCAAAGAAAATGACAAAGGGCTCGTCATTGCGGGACTGGCTGTCTATCTACTCACCCAATAGAGGCTTATGTTGAGCACTTGTGGACAGAACAGTGCACTGGGCATTGAGAGCCCATCAGTAAATCAACAAACCAAGCTTTTGCTCCCACGGACTGTCAGTGTGGGCTGGACAACACCCACATGCACACTTAGGCCCAACAATGAGCTGCCCAATATGCGTCCTGGGAAACAAACTTTAGTCCTCTCCAAGAGCAGCAAGCATTCTTGACCGCTGACAAATCTCTCCAGGTACTCCTGTTCCATTACGTGCCCTTTGTGTTTTCAAGATGTTCATCTAGATTTAAATTATGAATGTACGTGTGTGTGTGCACATGTGAATTATTTATTTCTCCTTCTACACAAGCATATCTGTGAGCGCAACACTGGCAACGTTCCTACCTCCTATTGTCTCCCTGGCCTGGCACTCAGAAGGTACTCAAGGGACACTTGCTGAACAACCAAGTGAAGGACAGAGGCTATCTAGACACTGCTCTACCCCTGTAGTTCCAGGAAGAAGGAGCCCGGGGTGCAGCCGCTCTCTGGGCTGAACTGTGAGAAAAAGGGATGCTGGCTGTGCAGCGCGAGGCTGGTCAGAACTCACCCGCACAAAGGACTGCTTCTCTCCACAAGCCTTGCATGTCCATTTGAGACTCTTTTTCACCTACGAGGAAATTTATAAATTAGAGCTCACACAACTGCATACAACTAGATGGAACTGAATCAGAAATAACTTAGCTGTACCAGAAGCCCCGAAGGTAGTATTTTAGGTGAGGGGTGGGGATGTACTATTTAATAGGTGGGTGCTGGGGAAATTGGTCATTTGTATGAAGCAAACCCAGTTAGATTTTAGATTTTTGCCACTTTAGGGTCCAAAAAAGAAGGAAGGGAGGGGAGAAAGAGAGAGGGGAGAGAGAGAGAGCGAGAGAGAGAAACAGAGGGGCTAGAGGGATATTTCACTGGGCAAAGAGTACTTGTTGAGCAAGCATGAGGACCTAAGGTCAGATCTCAGCACCCATGTGAAAAACTGGATTTAGCCACATGAGCCTGTATTCCCAGGACTGTCGAGGGCGGAAACAGGATCAGTGGGGATTGCCAGCTGCCGGCCTAGCTCCAGGTTCAGTGAGAGACCCCGTATCAGAGAAATGAGGAGGAATGACAGAACTAATGTTTGCTTCTGGCCTTCACATGTGCACCTGCACACAAATATGCATCACACACACACACACACACACATTCTCTCTCCCGTGCTCAGGGCTCTGGAATTAATCTCCAACAAGGAAAAAAAAATTCCATAACAGGGCTAGAGATATGGCTCAGTGGTTAAGAGAACTGGCTACTCTTCCGAAAGGATCCAAGTTCAGTTCCCAGTACCCATGTGGCAGCTCACACCTGTCTGTAACTCCAACTCCAGGAGATCTAACATCCTCTTCTGGCTTCTGTGGGTACCAGGTTGCACGTGGTGCAGACATACATACATGTAGGCAAACATTCATACACATAAAATAAAAATCCTTCTTTGTTTGGTTTTTCAAGACAGGGTTTCTCTGTGTACCCCTGGCCGTCCTGGAACTTGTTTTGTAGACTAGGCTGGCCTTGAATTGAGATCCCTGCCCCTGCCTCCCGGGTGCTGGGATTATCGCCAGGCAATAAATCTTTTTTTTTTTAAGTAAAAATACCAAAGTTGCTTGGTGAAATATTAAGAAATGTTATGCTTAACAATACAGAGATCTGAGCTGACTCATAAGGCTGCTGTGACTGGCATGGCATGGAGTCATAGATGTGTAATTTAAGTACCTGGGAGGCTGAGGCAGGAGGATTAGGAATTGGGGGTCAATCTAAGGTAAATACTGAAATTATGCCTTTAAAACACCTTCATAACCAAACCAATCCCTCCCCAACAACAAAACCACTATCAGCAAGACTATGATTGGGACTGGAGATATAGCCTAGGGGTAGAGAACTTGCCTAGGAAGGTCAAGCAAGGCAGCTTGAGCTACAAAACAAAACGTTTCAAACAAACACCAACCACTGTTGTGTTTAACTAGGTATCAGTGGTGCAGGCTCCAATGAGCAGAGGGGTGACTATTCCCCCACAGATGAAGCTGCAGACAGAGGCACCAAGCTACACCCAGACACACCCATGTCAAATGGGTATCCAAATTTCTTATATAGTATCCAGGTTTGTTTTGAGATAGGATCTCTAGAATTCCTAGTTGGCCTCAAACTCGCTAAAGCCTCCTACCCCCGGGGCGTGCACTGGCACACCTACAGTAAGGGGATCTTGGGCAGTGTGAATGCTAGACAAGCACCCCACCTGTTCCTTAGAGTTTCAACTGTCCACTCACTGTAATTAAACCGGGTAGAGCCATGAGTGTGAGAGGCTAGGTTCTACATAAAGGAAGTTCCTCCTCAACCCGGGTTCGTGACTGACCACTGCTAGGATCCACTAGAAGCCGCCTCAGCAGAAACCATTACTGTGGTTTCTACAACGACCACGCAAAAATAAAAACGATACACAAGGGGCTGGGCGATAGCGCGCCCACAGTCCAGTGTAGAACCCTTAGCAACAACAAGAAAAAAAAACAGAAACAAAATGGCCAGAGACATGTTGTAAAATGACGGCGAAGAAGCACAGCCCTCAGCCTCTCCTCACTGTCACTTCCCAAGGCCATACGAAACGCAGCCCGCCACATCTCGCCCACCATCCTGCGAAGAAAAAGGGGGAGGCAGGCGCCCACCCCACCTGATGCGCCTGAAAGAGGTGGCAGCTGCAGCACCGCAAAACCCGAGACTGCTGACCGGGCGCCATTCAGGCCTCGGTCTCCCGCCGTGCGTTCACACTCCGCGTGCCCGCCCAGGCCCCGCCCACCCTATGACGGTTCCGGCCCCTCTAGCCGCAGCACCACCTCGCATGCTCCAGCGCGTCTCGCAGCCCCTCTCAGACCCCGTTGGCCCCGCCCTTGCACTCTCTTGGGCCTCTCTAGCGCCCCCCCATCTCGATGGTCACTGGGGCCTCCATCAAGCCTCAAAAAGGAACCGGTGTTCCTGTGTTTGGACGTCTCTAATCTTTCACCTTGGCCCTCTGATTTCGAGCAGTGACGGTTGTTTTCTGTCTTTCTGAGCCATCAGCTGTCGCCAGCATCCTTCTCCGCCCCTTTGAGACAAAAGGGGCGTGAGCGCTGTAGCTGGGGTTTGCAGAACATTTGAGCCAGGGTAGGTTAGTCTTTGAGCCAGAAGTTGCCGGAGAACAGATAATTCTGCAAACACTGGCTAGGTCCAGCTGGGAACGAGAACAGCCCTATGCCTTCAGTCCCTGGACAAAGCTCCACTCTGGAAGTCAAAGGGGTAAGAGTCACACAGATTTTGTTTCAACCCCTAATGCCCACCAGCCAGCCAGAACATCTATGCATGCCAGACATTATAAACTATCTTTTGTTTTGTTTTACATTAAAGCTGGTGCGTGACCGTAAGCTCAGCACTCACAAGGTGGAGGCAGGAGGATGACAAGTTAAAGGTCAACTTCTGCTAGCCTGGGATGCATACGAGACCCTCAGTGTTGTAATAAAATGGATGGAAATAATATCTGTATTATTATATGTTATAGATATTATATATCTGTATCTCTACATATCTATATGGTTTTTTTTTGTGGTGGCAAATTTGTGAATTCAACTTTCTGGGTATTGAAGTAACAATAAACATTTTTGCATTCCTCTATCCCCCCCCAAAATCCTGCCCATGTCATTTCTCTGAGGCAGTGACTGGAAACTGACTCTCTTTAGTCCCATTGCCCATTCCTGCAGTAGGAACTAGACATGATGTGTCCCTGACCACATCTGTCACATTGACCCGTTTAGAAACTGATTTTTTGTTGTCAGGTGGTGGTGGTGCACGCTTCAATCCCAGCACTCTGGAGGCAGAGGCAGGTGGATCTCCGTGAGTTTTGAGGCCAGCCTGCTCTACAGAGTGAGCTCCAGGACAGGCTCCAAAGCTACACAGAGAAACCCTGTCTCAAATCCCACTCCCCAAAAAAGTAGAATAAAAAAATTCAGGGTCAGTGGGATGGCTCAGTAGGTGTCTTAGTTCTACTGCTGTGAAGAGACACCATGACCAAACCAACATTTTTTTTTCTTGGTTTTTCAAGACAGGTTTTCTCCGTGTAGCAACAATGGTTGCCAAGGCAGTGCTTATAAAAGAAAACATTTAATTGGGGACTTGCTTACAGTTTCAGGGGGTTAGTCCATGACCATCATGGCAGGAAGCATGGTGACAGGCAAGCATGGTGACAGGCAATCTGGATGAGAGCTTTACATCCTGATCCAGAGGCAGGCAGAGAGAGAGACAGGGTCTGGCATGGGCTTTTGAAACTACTCCCATGACACACCTCCTCCAACAAGGCCATACTTCCTTGATGTGGGATCCCCCTCTGTATGCTGTGAATATGTTTTATAACCATTGGTTAATAAAGAAGCTGTTTGGCCTATGGCAGGGCAGAATACAGCTAGGCAGGAAAACTAAACTGAATGCAGGGAGAAAGAAGGTGGAGTCAGGCAGGTGCCATGTAGCTGCCGAAGGATAAAGATGCCAAAACCTTACTGCTAAGACACAGCCTTGTGGCAATACACACAGGTTAATAGAAATGGGTTCATTTAACATGTAAGAGCTAGCTAGGAATAGGCCTAAGCCATTGGCCAAACAGTGTTGTAATTAATATAGTTTCTCTGTGATTATCCGAGTCTGGGCGACTGGGAAGCGAAACAGCAGTCTCAGTTTATACTTCCTTATCATTCAAACAGTTCTACTACCTGGGAAATAAGCATTCAAACATATGAGCCTATGGGAGCCATTCTCAAACTTCCACAGCGGGTAAAAGGATTTGCTGTTAAACCTGACCTGAGTTGAAGACCTACACCGTGGAAGGACAGACCCAACTTCTGTAAGTTGTTTTCCTGCACCTCACATGCTCACTCATGCGTGCGCTCGCGCATACATACATACACAGATTAAATAAGGAAATGTATGTGTGTATATAGTTTTGGTTTGTTTTTCGAGACATGACTTCTCTGTGTAACAATCCTGGCTATCGGGCCGGGCTGTGGTGGCACACGCCTTTAATCCCAGCACTTGGGAGGCAGAGGCAGGCGGATCTCTGTGAGTTCGAGACCAGCCTGGTCTACAAGAGCTAGTTCCAGGACAGGCTCCAAAACCACAGAGAAACCCTGTCTCGAAAAAATCAAAAAAAAAAAAAAAAAAAAAACAATCCTGGCTATCTTGGAACTCACTTTGTAGACCAGGCTGACCTCAAATTCACAGAGATCTGCCTGTCTCTGCCTCCCGAGTGCTGGGATTAAAGGCGTGCGCCACCACCGCCTGGTTTACTCATAATTTTCAAACCATAAATTTTGTTGGAAGATCAATGGCTGCTTGGGACTGGGAGTTGGAACAGGGATCTATTATAAGTGGATCCTAGGTATCTTCCTGGGGTGATAGAAATGGCTCAGAATTGTGTTGAGATAACTCTGCAAGTTTACTAGAAATCAGCAACTGTAATTTAAACAAATTTAAACATCTTTATTTCATATGTGTGGAATGGTACGGGTAAAGGCGGTTCTGCTTCATTACTCTGCATGACTCCCTTGAGACAGGGGCTTTTACTGAACCTGAAGCTGGGTATTTGTCTGAGCACCAGTACTGGGGCACAGATGGGCATAACAATGCCCAGCTTTTACATGGGTGTTGGGATTAACTGAATTTTATGGTATTATTATAAATAATACCTAATGCCATTTTATTTATTTTGGCTCTTTGAGGCAGATCTCAACATGTAGCCCAGGCTGGCCTCAAGTGAAGCAATCGTTTTGCCCCATTCTTAAGTGCAGGACTACAGATGTGCCGCCACATCTGGCACTACCTCATCTTTTAAAAACCCCAAGATTCATTTATTATAGAAGTGAGAGCAGCTCATGGGCAATGGATGCTTATGATCTGCTCCTGCTCCCGGAACACAGCCAGGGTGCCTCATAGCTGAGTCCTGCTCTGGCTCAACCCAGCAGGTTCCCCTCTGGCCATGTGTGGCTGTGAATCTGAGGGCTGACAACTTGGAGTGGTCCAGGCCTGAGGATACGTCTATTACACTGCACACACCTTTGGACATTGAGCCTAAGACCTGTGACCACCATTACCATACACCATGGAGGGTCTTGCAATTCCCCCACTTACTATGGCAGCCAGGTACCCTGAATGCCCACAATGCTTGCTGGGCCACACACCTTACTTGGGGAGAGGTAAGGCTGGGGTGGTGTGGTTCAGGGCCACACGAAGGCACTGCACACAGCGTGCTTTCTCTTTCTTTTAGGGATTTATTAAGGCATTGAGCACAGTGTGAGTTTTAGCCAACTAAGATGAGGGCGAGGGAATAGAGGAGGACCTGAGGGATGTCGTGGAGGAATGGAAAGCACATAAATTAGGAGTGCGGTGCAAGGCTTCTGCCAGGACAACAGGCACCAAGTTCCTCAGTCCCAAGACCACGGCTCAGGCTGACCAACTTCAGAGGGTGCCTAGAAGTTCCATCTTTTGGAGCCCAAGCACATGACCAAGTGACAACTGGTAGCCAGGACACATGGCTGTAGGTCTTTCCATAAATGGAACAACTGATGTAGTGTGTGCATAGCGTGGGTTTGCAGGGGCAAGAAACAGGCAGGGGCAGATCCAAAGGCCTCTAATGCTATGGGAATGGCAGGCTCAAGGCAGGTTCTCCAGGCTTCCAGCCATAGGGAGGAAGGAGGTGCCCTGGCCCAGGGGATCCTTGTAAGGCAACTGAGTCTGCATTGACCTGACCTTTGCTTCTGTGACACCCTGCTTCAAGAGCAGGTGTGTTTTCAAGGAGGAAACAGACAGGGATAAAGGGGGGAGACAGACCAGCTTCCATTCCACAGCTCAGCCTGAGACCCCAGGGGGCTCGTGGTCACTGGAGGTGCTGAACTGCCTCTCCACCTTCTTTTGGTCCTTGATCTTGAGTCTGATGTCCACCCTCTTCTCAAAGAAGTTTACCAGCACGGACTCTGTTAGGATGGAGGCCAGGATCTGCTCGAAGGAAATGCACCAGTCCGTGTCCACAGTGCCCCCGATACGTGAGGTGGCGGTGGGGCTGCAGGCTTCCCCTCCCACCAGCACGGTGTCATCTGTGAGGTCCTCACACTGCAGGGAGCCTGTGCTGACGACCGAGTAGGAGGACATGGACATGTCGTCTTTGGTTTCGTCATCAGACAAAAGTAGGGAAGGAGAGCCCTGCCCCTCGCCACTGCCGCCCTCCGCTACCACATGACTGTCGTGCAGAGCTTTCCCCAGATGAGTGTCCCCTGCCGCTGGTGGATGGCATTCCCGTGTTGGGTCCTGATGAGGTTTGGCTATGGGTGGCTCCTCCTCCTCTGTGGCACTGTTGTGGTCCCCGCTGTGGGCACCGTCCCTGGGCTTCTTGGCTGTTCGGGCCGAAAATTTCTTCCCCACCTCGCCAATGCGAAGGAGAAGGCTGGCCACGGTGGCAATGGCGTGGTACAAGTCCTGCTCCATGGGGTCTTCGCTGAACATGTTGTAGAGTGTCTTACACAGCTCTATGAATTGCTCCTTCGGGAGAAGGCCAGAGAGAAAACAGAGGTGGTTAGAGATGGGTACCTGTGGTCTTCTAAACCAACTGGAGATACAGGCCACTCTACCTGGTGCTGGGATTTTGATGGCACAAACCCATGCCTTACCTGGGTTAGGAAAGGGGAGGGCTCCACCAGCGCCACACAGTCCTTTCAAGGCCTTTCTTCACAGCACACCCATCCTCCCCCCTTTCTTTTTTTTTCAAGACAGGGTTTCTCTGTGTTAACAGTTCTAGCTGTCCTGGAACTCATTTTGTAGACCAGGCTGGCCTTGAACACACAGAGATCCACCCACCTGTACCACCTGAGTGCTGGGATTAGAGTGTGTGTCTCAGTCACCCAGCCACGGGTTCATTCTTAATGCCTGTGTGTAAAAGTGCTTGGAATGCAGGACCTCCCCTAAAGGGCACAGGGTGAAGTCCAAGCGGTTAGTTGGTTGGGTGTTTGTGAAAACATCACGGGCTGGACTGGGCCTACCAGAGTGCTCTTCTCAAGGTTGTGTGTCGAGTCCCTGGCTACTGGAAACTAACTTTCCTCAGTGCTTCTGTGGTTTATGGATACTGATTCAACCTAAGCAGGTGGTTACCATGGAAACACCATCCTGTCCAGAAAGTCACTTTTTACCTATCTGGAACCATCACTAATGGCCATCAGGACTAAGAGGCTCTAGAGAGAGGGAAGCGAATTCCCACCCACAGGAGCCTGCTAGTGCACAAGGAACATGAAGCTGTCCAAGCCCCAAGCAGACAGAATTCTCTAGAAACATGTGCTTTAGATCCTGAAGGAGTCTACCTGGTTCATCTTGGGAAGGTCCTTAATGGTTTCCTTCTGGGCCTCTTTCTCCTTAGCCCATAATCGAAGGTAGTGTCGGTAGTCTGGAGGGCTGGTGCCCTTCTCCTCTGGGGGGGGGGGAGGGAGAGAGAGAAAGAAAAGAGATAGAGATAGATATTAATCTCTATCTGTCCAATAGAGAAAGCAGACTGTGGGCTGCTGTCTGACCTCAGGTTACTTGGGTCCTATTTTAGGGAATGGTTAAAACACCCCCAAATACCCACAGGTCTCTCTTAAGTTAGTGGAAGTAGGTTGGCCCTACTTGATGAGGAGCTCAAACCTGTCCTCCCCAAGGCTGGAGAGAGACTGCCCCACAGCAGTAGGTGAGCCAAGCTAGGTACTGAGCCATTGGCCCTTTGTCACCCCGCAGTGCCTGGGGAGGGACATGACAAGCAAGGGATTGCCGGGAGAATGGTCTGTACCTCTTCTTTCCTGGGCGTCCTCATTTCCGCTTCCTCCCTGCTGCTCCTGTGCTGGTGCTGCTACATGCCAGAAAAGGGAGAGAGAACATCTTTTGACTACAGCCCATGAGGTCTTTACAGGTCGCAGCTGTGGTTCTGCAGACCAGCCCCTACAGGGCTCCATGCTACCCTCCTGCTTGGCTGGTCCCAGGCTTAAACACTGCCACAGGGAGAGCTGGCCATGTCTTCACTTGGTTCCAGTTAAGGGATGCCAACTGCTGGAGACTTAGCTCAGCGGTAGCATCTATGCTCAGCAAGCTGCAGGCCCTGGGCTCCGTTCCCAGCACCGCACACAAAGGCTACTTTCAACATGCTGCTTCCCATGATGATGGCATGCACTGTGGAACAAGCTTGACAGCTAATGAACTCTGCTGCCAAAAGGTCAAACAAGGGAGCGATTCCTCCTTTCCAAGACTGTCGCATCAACAGGAATTCTGTACAGGACCCTGTGTTCAGCTACTATTTTTGTTTGTTCTTTACATTAATTGATTGTGTGTGAGAATACAAGCCACAGTGCAGACGTAGAGGCCAGAGGACAACTTGTGGGAACTGGTTCTTCTTTTCTACCATGGGCCCTAAGGGCTGATTGGCAGCAAGTTCTCTTTCCTGCTGAGCCATCAGCTGGCCCCTTAGCCTAGTATTTCATAAAGTTCCACATTTGCTGAAGCCGGCACACACTGTGCTGTACATGTGTGAACATGAATCTGAAGTTCCCCAAAAGGTGAACTTCTCTTGGGCTGCTGGAGGACCCCAAGTGTTGACGTCAGGCAGATCTCAGTTCCGGACTGTCCTCCTGGACCATGCTGGAAGCAATGAAGGACAGATATCTCCAGGAACCCTCTTGCCTCAGGGCTATGTGGGACCCAAGGACAGCCTGTGTACCCCAAGTCCTCTCTTAGGATAAGCTTAGGACATCCTGGTTTGCCCAGACCGAGTGTAACAGAAATTGCACTGACTTCTTTAACTTGAATTTTCTTTCCTCTTTTACTGAGGTTTCAAGATGGAGCCCTGAATTCAGTGAACTTGCTACACAGACCAAGCTGACCTCAAAGTCACAGAGATCTGCTTGCTTCTGCCTCTAAGATAAAGGGTATGCCACTACTCCTGGCATAATTTGTATTCATTTTTTTTTAAACATTAAGAAATTTATTTGCCAGGTGGTGGTGGTGTTTGCCTTTAATCCCAGCACTTTGGAGGTAGAGGCAGAGGGTATCTCTGTTGAGTTCAAGGCCAGCCTGGTCTACAGAGCGAGTTCCAGGACAGGCTTACCTGTCACACAGAGAAACCCTGTCTCGAAAAACAAAAAACAAAACACAGAAAAATCAGTATGACATGTGCATGCCTTGTGCTTATGGAGCCAGAAGAGGGCATCAGAGCCACTGGAACTGGAGTTACAGATGGTTCTGAGCTGCCATGTGGCTGCTGAGAATCAAACTCAGGTCCTCTGGAAGAGCAGCCAGTGTCCTTAACCACTGAACATCTCTTCAGCCAGTCTAAGTTATGATCTTGAAATTAGGTCATGTTCAAATTCGAGTAAGTTTTCAACACTCTATAGGACAGTGGTAACTTGGGACACGCCATTCTTATTTTCCCTACACTGTCACTTCCTTTACGTATATCACCCACCTGGGGAAATTACTTGTTTTTAACACAGTTTACCTATTTCTTTTTAATTACTTGGAATGGAATTTGGGGCTATCTGTAACCTAGGCAAGAGTTCTACCATTGAGCTATATCCCCAGACCTTATTCTTAAAATTAATTACATACATTCTTTTTGTTGCTGTTAATGGTTTTTTTTTTTTGGGGGGGGGCTTTCGAGACAGGGTTTCTCTTTGTGGCCCTGACTGTCTGGAACTTATTCTGTAGACCAGGCTGTCCTTGAACTCAGAGATCTGCCTGCCTTTGCCTCCAAAGTTGGGATAAAGGATTATTTGTTTGTTTTTGGATACAGGGTTTCTTTGTGTAACAGTCCTAGCTGTCCTGGAACTTGCTTTGTAGATCAAGCTGTCACAGAGATCTGCCCGCCTCTGCCTCCCGAGTGCTGGGATTAAAGGCATGCGCTCCCACTGCCAGTCAAGACCATTTAATTTTTCAAGCTCACCATGCAGCTAGGGTGATCTTGAGCTCCAGTTTCTCCTGCCACCTTGGCCTCTAGCTAGAGTATTAGGGTCAGGGGCATGCTCCGTTAAGCCCCGGGTTCCATTCCCAACAGCACATGATGGAGCCCAGAATCTCACCTGTCAACCAAGTGCTCACACACTGAGCTACACCCCCAACCCTCATGGTCAGTTTCGTATTACACATGACCAACTCCATGGCCGAATCCCAGGATGGCCTTTCACTTTGTCAGATATTCTCAATGACTTTTACAAGCGGCAAAGGCTGAGTCCTAACAGGCACTCAACATGTGTTTTCTGTAATGAGAAAACCCCGTGAACCCTGAATTTGTTTCCGAGGCGAGTGTCTATCTCTCCCTCCGGCCTCAGCTCTCCCATCCTGTACCCGTCTCACATTCTGCATCCCTTTCCTATGAACATGAGGTTTTTGCATGTGGGTGTAGAGGCTATGCCCTGGGCTTGCTCCATGTCTAGCATGCTGTATGTGTATGCACCCTCATCATTAACCATCACGAGATTGTCCCCACCAGAAGCAGCTTGTTCTCAGGATTTATCCCCACAGGATGAAGTTTCCAAAGAGTCTCTGGGGCATGGAAGCTTCCAGGCTTCTGAGTAAAAGAAGACAAAGCCTAGAGGCAAAGGGGTTGCCCCTGCCCTCCAGGGACTGACCTTGTGCCTCCCAGGGCAGGAAAAGATCCAGATCTGAGGCCAGAGGAGATGCTGGAAGGGGCAGCAGAGGATGCGCAGAGGGCAGAGGGAGAAGCCCAGGTCCAGGGAGACAGAGATGCAAGAGAAACAATGGGTGAGAACACCTACAGGGCCACCCCAGCCCAGGAAATGTGGCAGGGCCCTCCCAGGGAGCACCCCAGGGAGGCATGCTCCCCGAGCCCACAGTGGACTGCTGGCTTCCTGCAGACTGGGGGCTGCAGACGCATGGCTGGCTGTGCTAGGTGTCTCAGCAGTGACTCACCTTCTGAGGAACTATCCTCTGTAAAATAGTGAGTGGCCTCCAGGGCTGACTCCGCCTCCTCCGGGATCAGAGCTTTGTTCCAAGAGAAGGACACATGAGGATGGGTCAAGAGGCTGATTTGTCAAAGCAGAAAAGATCACCTCCCCCCG